>NC_031989.1:22860228-23051223 GCF_001879085.1 Nicotiana attenuata
GGGGGGGGGTCACTCCCCGAGTCGTTTCCATTTGGCCCTTCTGGAGTTGGTTCAGCACGTCGATTATTTTCATGTTCAGCTACACTCGAGGTCTTATTTTGACTTTAAAGTTGAGCGATGGCGATTTGCTGAGCCTGCAGCATCTCAAATATCACTTCGAGGCTGACTCCTCCATCTCCTACTCCTGGTGTTCCTTGGTCCCCTGGTCGGGCATCCCTGCGTACACTCCCTTCGGGGTCTGCGCCTAGGTTGGTGTTTATAGCAATATGAGAACCAACATCAACCAGGTCATATTTGTCGAGTGTGATCTTTTCCAAGATCACTGCATATGACCCTTTTTGGTAAACCTTTATTTGACTTGGAACAGCACAAGAAAATTCTTGGGACATTGTTTTTTGGAATTTTGGACTTAGATGTAACAATATGCCTTGATACTAAGCAAAATCTTGTAATAATACAATTCTTTATCAAATTAGCAAGCTGTTCTCAATAAATTAACGTAAATATTACTTAGGTACTTACAAGTTAGATCGAGATAATACACATATTTTATTAAAACAACACCAAAAAACGATAAGACAATGGAGAAGTGCACTTTGCTCTATCGACAGAGATGCCAATAAATTTAGAAGTTTTACATCCATGTTTGTAAAATGTAAACTAAAGTTCTTAAAAGACTTTTGCTTAATTTGCCATCCATTTTATAGGATTTTCCTATATGTTGTTTAGTAGGGGAATACATAAGTCGGGTTGGTTCGAATTTTTTAATTATCAAATCAAAATCAATTGCGTCAGATTTTTAACTTTTATAAACCAATTAAACCAACAAAAGTTGGGTTTTTCAATCTCGGATTTTTTTCATATTTTTTTATTTTCTCTGGGTTTTCGGGGTTTTTCCGGTAAAATCTTTATTGTACAAAACAAATAACTTGTGCTCCAAATATTTTTTTGGTCCTAAATCCTAATAGAATGCAACTATACAAGGTGTTACTCAAGTAAATAACACAAAATAATGTGAGATGAGTCATGACAATGAACTAAAATATTCAGCTATGAAGATAATGAAATCGCATAAAATAAATTTTGCTAATTAATAAGTCGTAAATGCAAATGAACATAATTTAAAATTACTAAGTCATGCTAAAATAAGTACAACTAATAAGTACTAAATATTAATTACATTACTAAATAATTAAAAAAATAAGCTATGCACTTTCAAAGTCTAAACCAACAAAACTAAAAAAATAGATATCCAACATTATTGTCATTCCTAGTATTAAATGAAATTTCTTTTGTTAGTATTAGTATTGATGATCTGGTTTTGTTTTGGGGTTTGAGTTACTAACACTTATGAGGTATAAAACATATTGGACCGATCAAAAATTCGACGTCCAAGCTTAAAATAATACGTTACTTAAAAGAGAGACTATGAAAAAATTTTAAAAATATTTATAAATTACATTGCAATAAATATTTTTATGTATAAAATATTTTAAACTTGTATAGATATAATGTTGGGTTGATTTGGTTTCGATTTGTGATAATTACGTGGAAGCAATAATAATAATAAGAACACAAATAAAATGCTAAAAAAATAGAATTTAGCAAAAAAACTAATTAGGAAATTGAAGAACAGTTGAAATCAAACCCAAATACCCTTCAATTTAAATCCTAATCAACCCTAAACTATAGGATAACCCTAAGGGAAAGAACCTCGTAAAACCCACCTTAAAGATTTTCAAGCAACACTGGGATTAGGGATGGGAAACGGGGTGAGGCGGGGGCGGGGCAAACCCGCATAAACCCGCAAAAACTTCAACCTACCCCGCATAGTATAATTTACTGTTTTCAGTCCGCTCCTCCCCGCCCCGCCCCGCCTCGCCCCGCATAAATTTTTTTCTTTTCTAAATGAGTTTGGGAGTAAAACATGAGATGCATATAATTCTTTTTTATTTTCATGCTAAGTACTATAAATTTGATCTAAATATTTTATACCATCTTATAAAACACATGTTGAAGATGTTCTAAATTTTATCAAATTTAATTAAGTATTAAGTATATGTGATTAATGAAATATGGAACTTATTGTTATTGCAACATTGGGGCTTAGTTTAAGGGGTTTTCTGCCGGTTGAAACAAAATCAAGAAGCCACATAGCAGATCAAATATTTCCTTCACCTTTTCGGATGCGAATTATAAGAAGTAGATGAATATTCAATTGAGTTAAAGAGGGAAAAAAATAAAGAATACAAACCAAAACTTTATTTAAGTACTGCTAATGATGTTTTGTTATATACACTCGTTAAATTTATTTCACAATGTTGGGATAAAATAGTTAATTGTGCAAAAAAACAAACATATGAATTTGAAAAAGCTGTTTTATTCAATACTCCTATATGACAAGTGTACCATCAGCCAAAGAAAAAGAAGTAAACAAAAAAAAATATTCAACTTTATAGCTGTGATAGTGTGAGTTCGTAATTGCCGTCGAGACGGGAGAGAGCACATCCTTTCAGGTCTTTAGTTCAAAAGATTTAAATACCCAACCTGCAACCCGCCCCGCCTGATTTCTTAAAGAAATAATTTGAACCCGTCCCGTCTCGCCCCACACCCGCAAAATGCTCTAACCCACCCGCCCCGCAAGCTTTGCAATCCGTTTCGCCCCGCACCCGCATCGCCCCATTACTATCCCTAATGGAATTCATCCATAATACTCACTCATAATCTCAACATCGAAATAAGCTACATCCAAAATGAGAGTCTTAAGGGCTATTTATACTAGGTAGCTAAGTATTACAAGTATAGTCACCAAATATAATGTAATCTTTAATTGTTGGCCAAATTGCACATATAAGACGTCCCGTTATGAAAGTAACCTCCAATTAGAATCCAAAGTGCTTGATGGCTATCTAGATTGTATCATCCTCCCTCCCTTAAAAGAAATTCGTCCTCGAATTTGGACCTTTAAACAAAAGAAAGGGAGCTTCCATTAATAAAATTTCAACTTGGGCATAAACAATTGCCTCAAACCAACAAGCAAATCATAATTTTACAAATTTATGGTAAAACCAGGCATCTAAGCCAACAAGCAAGATAAATCTACCATTCAATCCAAAATCTAATGATACCCATGGCAAAAAAAGAAGAAGCATAAAAGCTAACTAAATCATGGAATTATCATGAAATACCTCCAATTCATGCACCAAGTGTGCCCCAATATAATAATCATCAAGAATTTTTTTAGCTCTCATAGCTTTATCAAATCCAAGCATAAGCATAAGCCAAATAAACAAATCATCTTGAATTCAAGTCGACATGAGAAATCAAGAATAAGAATGATATGTTGAAACAAAACAAGTCTCTTGGCTTCTTTAATATATATATCCGTAACAACTGACAACTTAAAATACAAATTCATACAACTAATCAACTTATTTACAACTTTCATACAATATTGATATAAGAAATAATATTATACTAGTATACAACTTAAATACAAATTTCGTGCAGTTATAATACGACTTTAATATAATTTTCGTACAAAAATGATACTACTACAATAGAATATAAGTGAAATACAATTTTCATATAACTATAATATAATTTTAATACATATATACAACTTTAGGTAAAAGAAAGTATTTATAATTTCAATACAAATTCCATACATATAGTATACAACTTATATGTTGCTTCTTCCGTGTATATCTCCGTTTAGTTTCTCCTTCACATGCCCGGTTAAGAAGCACCTACTTATACGGCGACGACAGAAGCTTACGAGAGCAGAAGACAAAATAGGATTCTCTTACCAAAATTTCACGGTATAGCCAGTTTTCGGACTGGTCAATCAAAAATAGTCAGCATTTATCAAGTCAATGAAAAATAGCCACCATTTTGCTGCAATAGAAACCAGTCCAGCATAATATACTGGAGTTCGGTGCACTTGTGTATGAACTCCAGCATATTATGCTGGACCGGTATACTTTGCTGGCTCCAGTATAATATACTGGAGACTGGAGCACTGGTGCTCCAAACTCCAGTATATTATAGTGGACCATTATACTTGCTGGAACTCCAGTATATTATGCTGGAGTTCTAGTGTATTTTTGCTGGAACTCCATCATATTATGTTGGAGTTCCAGCATACTATCCTGGAACTCCAGTATAATATGTTGGAGTTCAAGTATACTTATGCTGGAACTCCAGGATAATATACTGGAGTATTTTCCGGATTTTGAACAGTGTTTTCGCTCAGATTTATCTTTACGTAAAAAGTGGCTAAATTTCGATTACTTTTGAAATTGGGCTATTTTTGAACGACCAGTTATAAATCTGGCTATTTTTAAAAATCAGGCTCTTGCAAATCATTTAAAAGGATTTACCAAGTTAAAAGGCTGAAGGAATACTCATCTAATACTCATTTGTATATAATTTGTAATTAACTTAAAATCTCTCTCGTGGAAGTATATAAATTTCTAGCATAGTATATGTATACGGTCGAAACGGGGTTCGCCTATTGTGTGACCAATCGAGACAGAAACGTGACAGGTTAAAGCTCGATCTCAGGTTATATCAAACCGAGGTACGAAGTTGAATCGTTGAGCTCGTGACCCCGAGACCGAACAGGATCGAGATCAAACAAGATCGAGGGAAATCTGCTGAGCCGAATAACAGAAGGCCGAAATATCTGCAATCGGTTGGAGATCACAGCGGAAATCTCGGCACATATCAAGGAGAGGCCGCTTAATTAGCAAATCATAAGATTTCTTACCTTGTATAGAATTATATCAAAAGCATGACACTCATACTATGTAAAGGGAGGTCTGATCATTTGTAACACACATTGCAATACACAACAAAAAAGTAATACACTGTTATTTCTAGATCTTATCATCTTGTTATTCTATTCTTACATCAGTTAAGACATTTCTTGGTTCGAGGGTGATCGAACTCAAAGGCCAAGGCTGTTCAATTTGTGTGATTTGCATTTATTCCCTTATTGTCAATTTCCATATTAATCTGTTTTCTTTATTTGTATCAAGTTATATCACATATCCTTAAAATCGCGTATAAATTCAATTGTTATCCGATTTTAAGGTAAATAGTTTGGCACCTACCGTGGGGCTAAGGATAATAGTGGTTACTTGGTACAAACTTTCATAACACACACTGTTTTACACTTGTTCTTTGAAGTATCTTTGATAACATGACTAAAATATCGAACTCTCAGTCGGCACCCCTTCACGTTGACAATGATTTCGGCCACCGCGGCGAAAATGATAACATAGAACCAGGGAAGGATGTACCCCCGTTCGATCTTGATGGAGTTCAGGTTGTGGATCCAATCGATGTCAGCTCGCATGTAGCAATCAACGCAAATCTGGCCGTCGATCCCGAGGGCAGCGTCCGTAGGGATGTTCGATCAGCCGCTCAAAGAACACATGGCGGCGAAGATGGCGGGATCAACCTGCAGGTGATCTTCGAAATGTTGCAGGCTCAACAGGCAGCGATAGCCCAGCTCCAAAACCTGAATCACCCACCGAGCAGGATCGAGCCCGAGCCGTCACAAGAAGTTGTCCACAGGGCCAAATCGGGTTCAAGGAAATCGAACGAGAAAGAATCAGGGACCGATCCTGCAATCATGAAGATGCTCGAAGAATTGACAAAACGAATTGATTCGGGGGAAAAGAATATTGAGGCAAACGACAAGAAGATGGAACTTACACCTCCAGGGTCGATCAAATCCCGGGGGCGCCACCGATATTAAAGGGTCTGGACTACAAAAAGTTCCTGCAAAAACCTTTCCCCCCGAGCGCGGATCCCAAACCGATCCCCAAGAAGTTCCGCATGCCCGAGATTCCTAAATATAGTGGAACGATCGATCCCAACGAGCATGTCACTTCTTACACATGTGTTATCAAAGGGAATGATCTGCAGGATGATGAGATTGAATCTGTCTTGCTAATGATTTTGGAGAGACCCTGTCAAAGGGGGCTATTATATGGTACCACAATTTACCACCTAACTCTATTGACTCATTTGGTATGCTTGCAGATTCTTTCGTAAAGGCACACGCCGGGGCCATCAAGGTTGAAACCAGGAATTCGGACCTTTTCAAGGTAAGGTAGAAGGACAATGAAATGCTCAGAGAATTCATGTCTCGTTTCTAGATGGAACGGATGGACCTGCCATCGGTCGCTCATGACTGGGTTGTTCAAGCTTTTACTCAAGGACTCAATGTTCGAAGCTCAGTGGCTTCGCAGCAGTTGAAGCAGAATTTGATAAAATACCTGGCTGTTACTTGGGCCGATGTGCATAATCGATATCAATCGAAGATCAGGGTCGCAGACGATCAACTTGGGGCACCTTTCGGGTCCGTTTATCCTATCAGACCCATCGATAAAATTAAGAGGGATATTGACTGAGAACCGAAGTTGAATAGAGATCGATACCAGCCATATAATGGAGATCGTAGGAGTAGCGGATCTGGGCGAAATGCTGTACGAAATGAAAAGAGAACTGATCGAGGCCAGAGCTCTCGAGGGATCATAAGCACGAACGACGGACCTATCGGACCTAAAGAAGCACCAAGATTATCATAATATAATTTTAATATTGATGCAGCTGCCATCGTATCGGCTATCAATCGCATCAAAGATACCAAATGGCCTCGACCTTTACAAACCGATCCAGCCCAAAGAGATCCCAACCAAATGTGCAAATATTATGGCACTCATGGCCACAGATGGAAGATTGTCGACAATTGAGAGAAGAAGTAGCTCGGTCAATCAACAACGAGCACCTTCGGGAGTTTCTGAGCGATCGAGCCAAGAATCATTTCAGAAACAAGGATTCCAATAAACAAAATGAGCAAGAAGAACCTCAACACATCATTCATATGATCATTGGAGGGGTCGATGTTCCTCAAGGTCCGATGTTAAAGCGCATCAAAGTATACGAGGTAGAAACGGGCTCGAGAATACATATCAGAAGGAACCTTATCTTTCAACGACGAGGATGCAAAAGTAATCATGCAGCCCCATAATGATGCACAGTTAATATCCGCGCTCATGAATAAAACTCGAGTTAAACGTGTGTTAATTGATCCAGGTAGCTCGGCCAACATCATTCGATCGAGGGTCGTGGAACAACTCGGCCTACAGGACCAAATCGTGCCTGCAGCCCGAGTGCTAAATGAATTCAACATGGCTTGTGAAACTACTAAGGGAGAAATAACTTTACCGGTAAATGTAGCCACAACCATCCAGGAGACCAAGTTTTATGTGATCGAAGGGGACATGAGGTATAACGCAATGTTCGGGAGACCATGGATCCACAACATGAGGGTTGTGTCCTCGACCCTTCACTAGGTGTTAAAATTCCCAACACCAGAGGGGATTAAAACGATCTATGGGGAGCAGTCCACCGCGAAGGAAATGTTTGCTGTCGATGAAGTAATTCCAATATTAACACTCTCGTCGACAAAAGAGCTAGATTCGAAAGCAAAACATGAAGCCAAATAGCAATCACCATGCCGGCCTCGACCCAATCGGACAAGCAGGGGACTGACGAAGACGATGATTACGGGGTTCCTCGATCCTTCATAGTCCCCGATAATTCTGACATTACCAAATCAACGGTCGAAGAGCTAGAGCAAGTCATACTAATCGAACATATGCCCGATCAAAAGGTAACCTGGGCACGGGGTTAACTCCCAAGCTGAAAAAACTCATTCAATTTCTTATAGCTAATATGGATTGTTTTGCTTGGTCCTATCTCGACATGACAGGGATCGCTCCGGAGATCACCACTCACAAACTGAGTCTGGGCCCGAAATTCCATCCGATCAAGCAGAAAAGGAGACCCTAGTCCGAGATCAAGCATGCTTTCATCAAGGACAAAGTAACTAAACTCCTTAAAATAGGGTCCATCTGGGAAGTCAAATACCCGGAATGGCTAGCAAACGTAGTAGTAGTCCCTAAAAAGGGAACAACCTGAGAATGTGTGTGGATTACAAGGATTTAGATAAGGCATGCCCAAAAGACTCTTTCTCTTTTCCTAACATCGATCGCATGATCGATGCCACGACCGGCCACGAGATCCTCAGTTTTCTCGATGCCTACTCCGGGTACAACCAAATATGAATGAACCCGGATGATCAAGAAAATACCTCCTTCATAACTAAGTATGGCACATACTGCCATAACGTAATGCCATTTGGATTAAAAAATGTTGGTGCCACTTACCAACGCCTAATAAACCAGATGTTCGAAGAACAAATAGGGAAATCTATGGAAGTTTACATTGATGATATGTTAGTAAAGTCCCTGCGAGCAGAGGACCATTTAAAGCATTTGAAGGAAACCTTCAGTTTATTGAAGAAGTACAACATGAAGCTGAATTCGGAAAAACGCGCGTTCGGGGTCGGATCAGGTAAATTTCTTGGGTTCATGGTATCTAATCGAGGAATCGAGATCAACCCCGACAAGATCAAAGCTATCGAGGATATCACGGTAGTAGACAACGTGAAGGCCGTGCAAAGGCTAACCGGGCGCATAGTCGTCCCGGGGCGATCATCTCGAGGTCCTCCGATAAGAGTCATCGATTTTTCTCGTTGCTGAAGAAGAAAAACAACTTCACATGGACCCCGGAGTGCCAACGGGCCTTGGAAGAACTTAAGCGATATTTATCGAGCCCCCCACTACTTCATACACTGAGGGCAGAAGAACAACTATACTTGTATTTGGCAGTATATAGCGGTAAGTGGAGTCCTAGTTCAGGAAGAACAAGGTATGCATGATTTATTATGTTAGCCGAACCTTAGGTGAGGCCGAAACTAGATATCCTTACCTAGAAAAATTGGTGCTCGCTTTGCTAAGCGCCTCTAGGAAACTGAACCCGTACTTTCAGTGCCACCTTAGATGTGTTGTGACAACTTACCCATTGCGAATATAATGCATAAACTCGAACTCTCGGGGCAATTGGCCAAAAGGGTCGTAAAAATCAACGGGTACGATATTGAATATCGACCCCGGACAACCATTAAGTCTCAAATTTTGGCAGATTTCGTGGCTGACTTCACACCGGCCCTAATACCCGAGGCCAAAAGAGAGTTGTTGGTAAACTCGGGGACGTCTTCGGGAATCTGGACCCTCTTTACGGATGGGCATCAAAAGCAAAAGGTTCTGGACTTGGCATCATAGTGAAGCCGCCCACAGGCAATATAGTTAGACAATCCATTAGAACTGCAAAATTGACTAACAATGAGGCCGAGTATGAGGCCATGATTGCAGGTCTCGAATTGGCCAGAAGCTTGGGAGCGAAGGTGATCGAAGCTAAGTGCGACTCCCTCCTTGTGGTAAATTAGGTTAACGGAATGTTCGAAGTCAGAGAAGCTCGGATGCAAAGGTACCTGGATAAGTTGCAGGTAACATTACATCGATTCAAAGAATGGACTTTGCAGCACATAACTCGAGATCAAAATAGTGAGGCCAATGCACTTGCAAATTTAGGCTCTTCGGTCGAGGACGACGAGCTCAACTCGGGGGCAGTCGTACAGCTCATGAGATCGGTAGTAGAAGAAGGTCACACCGAAATAGACTCCACAAGCCTAACTTGGGATTGGAGAAATAAGTACGTAGAGTATTAGAAAACTAGGAAATTACTCTCAGATCCAAAAGAATCGAGGGCCCTATGCACAAAGGCAACCCGATTCAGCTTGTCCGATGATGGAACCTTGTTCAGAAGAATGTTCTATGGCCCGCTAGCAATATTTTTGGCACCGAGAGATACCGAGTACGTTCTGAGGGAAGTCCACAAGGGCACCTGCAGAAACCATTCAGGCACCGAATCATTGGTTCGAAAGGTAATTAGAGTCGGGTATTACTGGATCGATATGGAAAAAGATGTGAAGGATTTCGTATGAAAATGTGACTAATGCCAAAGACATGCTCTGATGATTCACCAACCCGGGGAACTGCTCCATTCGGTCTTGTCACCATGGCTATTCATGAAGTGGGGAATGGACATTGTTGGCCATCTTCCATGGGCACCAGGTAAGGCTCAATTTATCTTATTTATGAATGACTATTTTTCTAATTGGGTTGAAGCCCAGGCGTACGAGAAGGTCAGGGAAAAGGAAGTCATCGACTTCATTTGGTACCACATCATGTGTTGGTTCGGGATGCCATCCGAAATTGTATGTGACAATGGGAAATAATTTATCAGCAGCAAAGTGACCAAGTTTCTCGAAGACCATAAGATCAAAAGAATCTTATCGACACCTTATCACCCTAGTAGGAACGGACAAGCCGAATCAACCAACAAAACCATAATCCAAAACCTTAAGAAAAGGTTGACCGACGCCAAGGGAAAATGGAAGGAGATCCTGCCCGAAGTTCGTTGGGCATATCGCACAACCTCGAAGTCCAGTACCGGGGCTACCCCGTTTTCATTAGTTTATTGCATCGAAGCTCTAATACCGGTCGAATTCGGGGATCCAAGTATTGGATTCCGATATGCAACAAAAGAATCAAATGATGAGGCCGTGAATGCGAGCTTGGAACTATTGGATAAAAGGCGTGAAGCCGCCCTTGTTCGATTAGCCGCCCAAAAGCAACGGATCGAGAGGTATTACGATCGAAGGGTCAACCTTCAATACCTCAACGTCGGGGATTTAGTACTAAGAAAGGTCACAGTAAACACCCGAAATCTGAACGAAGGGAAGTTGGGTCCGAACTGGGAAGGACCGCACCAGATTCTCGAGGTCACCAGGAAAGGATCCTATAAACTCGGATGATTAACGGAGAACAGCTACCGAGTAATTTGAAAGTAACTCACCTAGAACGATATTACTGCTAAGGTACGACTCCATTCATTTTCTTTTATCACGGACTAACATTTGCAGGTAATCGACAAGAAGTAGCACAAAGTTTTAGGTCAGAAAGCACGCAATACACTCTTTTTTCCTTAGACCGGTTTTGTCCCAAATGGGTTTTCTGGCAAGGTTTTTAACGAGGCAACAGTGGATCGTGCTAACTTAGAATCAAAGGCCGATCACGAATGGGTGTGAAGATCGCGTTAACAGTATCCGAGGTTCCTTTAAAATCAACCTCGAATACTGGGGGGCATTACCCTCGAATACCGACTTTACCGAGGAAATTACTTCGTTAAGGGAAAAAAGGGTCTCGATAGGTAGGATTTGTTGTAAGGGCCAAACGGTCAAACGAACCGTGCCCACATAGACTGCTCGAGCCCTGGCATAAAATATGTATGCATATATAACTGTTTTGCAAAAGAATAAAGAAAAGTAATTTCCTTGCAATCATCTCATGTTTTCTCTTTACTTCCCTTAAAGAATTTCGTACTTCCGATCTCCTAAAGGTAACGAGCTCAAAGGCCACTTATAACCGGAGTTCGAATGATCACTCTCCCACTCGGGGACTGTCATCCAAAAATAAACTCGGGCGGCCCAAACAACTAGATCTCGGGGGCATAAGATTTATTAGGCAACCCTCAAATTTTAAAGGCCACGGCCATCTCCTACTCGAAGACTGCCGTCCGAAAGCAAACTCGAACAGACTAAGCTATTAAACATCGGAGGGCATAAGACCTATTAGGAAACCCCCAAATTTTGTCTATTTTGTTGAAGTCAGGAGCCCGCCTGGAGAACAAAGGCATTTATTTCAAGCTTTAGCCGTCAGGAGCCCGCCTGGAGAATATAGGCATTTATTTCAAGTCTTAGCACTCAGGAGCCCGCCTGGAGAACAGAGGCATTTATTTCAAGTTTTAGCAATCAGGAGCCCGCCTGGAGAACAGAGGCATTTATTTCAAGTTTTAGCAATCAGGAGCCCGCCTGGAGAACAGAGGCGTTTATTTCAAGTTTTAGCAATCAGGAGCCCGCCTGGAGAAAAGCTTTAGCAATCAGGAGCCCGCCTGGAGAACAGAGGCATTTATTTCAAGGTTTAGCAATCAGGCATTATTTCGAGTTTCAGCAATCAGGAGCCCGCCTGGAGAACAGAGGCACACATTTCAAGTTTTAGCAGTCAGGAGCCCGCCTGGAGAACATAGGAATATATTTCAAGTTTTAGCAGTCAGGAGCCCGCTTGAAGAACAGAGGAGCCCGCTTGGAGAACAGAGGCATACATTTCAAGTTTTAGCAATCAGGAGCCCGCCTGGAGAACAGAGGCATATATTTCAAGTTTTAGCAGTCAGGAGCCCGCCTGGAGAAGCCACCAAACTGGGGCAGAAGATTTTCTTTGTTTTGTCTATTTTGTCGAAGTCAGGAGCCCGCCTGGAGAACAGAGGCATACATTTGAAGTTTTCCGCAGTCAGGAGCCTGCCTGGAGAACAGAGGCATATATTTCAAGTTTCAGTAGTCAGGAGCCCGCCTAGAGAGCGGGGGAATACAATTCAAGTTCAGTAGTCAGGTGTCCACTTGGAGAAAGGGGCAACATCTCAAAATACAGTTCAGCAGTCAGGCATCCACCTGGAGAAAAGGAAAGCATCTCAGATTACAATTCAAGTCAGCAACAAAAGAAGCTTATGGCAAAAATGCGAGTCAACAGTCCGAGGTGATCAACAGAAGTTAGTCACAATAAAGAAAAAAGGAGAAGGGCAAGAAGTTAATCCTAATGCAGAAGTTAATGGAAGATGTGGGCTGCTTAAGACATGACTGAAGTCACAAGCATGGTGTGGTGTCCGGGTTTGGTCCAAAAAGCTGAGGAAGAATGAACTAGCACCTGCAACTAGCAAGGGTCAAGGTTCAAATCCAAAGTCTGCATGAAGAACCATTCAAGACTCGAGATCAAGCTTCTGAAGACTTATAGATAGGAATCTTGTAACTCATAATTGACAGGCTTAGCTAGTCTTTTCATTTCTTTTGATTTTGATTTAATAGCAGGACCGCGGACCGGAACCTCGGCGGAACGGCACCTCGACTGGCTCTCCACCTCGGCATACTCCATCATCTCACTCACTTCTGAACTACACGCGGCCTGATTCCTTTATAGCCAAGGATATGTAGGCAGCTCAGATACCAGGGCTCGGTTACATTCCCCTTTTCTCAGTTTTAGTCTCCCCCAAATAAGGGTCGGGTCAAAAAACATGTCTAGTCGTTCTTTGTCAGAAAACTCTTCGCGTTTCCAGTCAAAGAGGGGCAGCTGTAGACATGTGATTTTTGACCCTCCCCAAGATTTTTCATATTTTAGCATGTAAATATTTAATGTAGGCCTAATATAGCTATTTCAACTATTTTTGACTTCTTTACTATATTTTATTACCAGAAATGAAAATTACAAAAAATATTTTAGTTTATGTATTTGTCATAAATTTGAAAAAAATGCAAAAAATAGTACCCTATTTTTATCTTTATATAATTTCGAAAATACAAAAATAGTTTCATGTTTAGTTTAATTAATTAGGATTAGTTTTGACATGGTGTAGTATTTCTATCTTATTTTAAAAGGTATTGTGTAGTCTAGGGACCCTTCTAGACTCTTCTTTAGGACAAAAATAAATAAAAAGACCCTAAGAACTTAACACAAAAGACCTAGGAACTAATTGGCAAAATACACAAAATATAAACCTAATCCCTACCCCTATATAATAGTACCTACACCTAAAATAAACATATACAAACAATAACGCCTACAAGGGCTGAAAAATAGTAAAATAACGCTTGGAAAATCTGAACAGTAGAGGAATAAGCGCCGCCGAACACCACTAGACCCCTTTCGATCGATTCTTCTTCAAGCAGCAGCGGACATCACCTTTTGAGGACAAAAATCCCCAATTCCCTTGGTTAATCTCCAAGAATGCATCGATCCCTCTTTTGTCCATCTCAACACAGAACCAGCCCCCTCCTCCCTTTCGTCTGAACTTCCGTTGCTATCCATCTCAAGCAACGATAGCCATCGCTCCCTCACCTATCTTCCTCATCGCCATAGACGAGAGAAACACATACGAAACAAAAGAGACCCTCCTAAACACAAAGGACCAGATTGAAACGCTGTTGGCTAACGGTCAATGGCTCGGGTCTGAATTTTGTTGTTGGCTAACTGTCAATGGCTCGGGTCTGAATTGGATTCCAATTTCGGGTCTGAATTTTGCTGTTGAGATGGAGCCGGTTTAAGTCGTTGTTCGGGTTTCGATTCGCGTTTCTGTTGATTTCTTCTGGTTGATACTCGATTTTGTTGTTGAATGCTGCTGCTCTTCGTTTGGACAAAACTGTAAGTCCGAAGTTTTCTTTAATTTGGAAAGAATTTTCGCCATTGAGGTTTGATTCTTCATTTCCCGTTCACTTTGTTCTATGTTCATCTTTATGTTATTTTGGGAATATGATTCAGTGCTTGTTGTCCATATTCTTGGTGTTTCTTTTTAATGTTTTGTTCTAGCAGTTGGTACATGGATCCGTTTTTTTGGTTTGAGCAAATTTATTAAGGAAGGTAGGTAGGTCCGATTCAGTTATGGGTTCTTTGCTTTGTTGAAAGGTTTATTTTATATACGTTGGTTTGAGTTCTATTTGAGTCCAAGATACATATTCGTTAATGGAGTGGATTCGAAAGAAAGCTGAAAGAATGCAAAACCAAGTTATCCTTTTGTTTCTTTGAATGACTATAGGCATAAATGTTTATTTTTTGTTTAGGATGGGATGTGAATCAAAAGTGTTCTATTTTGCTGCTTGGTTTCATGTACTAGTTATTAACATTGAGTTTTAAACTTTCGCCTTAATGAGTGAAAATTCTTTAGTCCTTTAATCAGTCGACTAGGTCCTTTAATTAATTGAGGTGTGCCATATTAACACCATTATTAATGGCCCTCATGAGTTAATTTATAAACCTTTTGGTTAGAATGAATCGAGGTGTGCCGTGCCGAGCAAAAATCTCAATTGCATGGCCCTCGTTTAATTAATCTTGAATTGATCCTTAGATTCCGAGGCGTGCCATTTAGCAAATTCCATGGACCTCGCAAAGTGCAAACGCGTAGTCGCTTTAGGCGCGTTATTTAATAATTTTACCTTCTTAAAATCGGGTATGCATTTCATGTGACCCAAATCCAAATCTCAAAACGTTGAATAAAATATGTTTAGAATTGCGGGTTCATTTCATGTGACGCGATCCAAAGACATGTTTTAAACGACGTTCAACATTCTTTAAAACAATTGAATAAAAGCGGTTAAAAGCTAAAATTTGCACATAGGTTCAAAATGTATTAAAACCAGATTTTAGCCAAATATAGCAGTTGAGCGACCGTGCTAGAACCACGGAACTCGGGAATGCCTAACACCTTCTCCCGGGTTAACAGAATTCCTTACCCGGATTTCTGGCTCGCGACTGTTAAACAGAGTCAAACCTTTTCCTCGATTCGGGATTCAAACCGGTGACTTGGGACACCATAAATCTCCCAAGTGGCGACTCTGATCTTTAAATAATAATCCCGTTTCGATTGTCCTTTGATTGGAAAAACTCCCTTTATTATACCCTTCCGGGGGTGTAGAAAGAAAAAAGGAGGTGTGACATTGGCCATTCTACTAAAAGGCTCATTTCTTATGTGAAGGCTCGGCGTATAGTCGAGAAAGGGTGTCTGGTATATTTGGCGTATATCTGTGATCCTAGTGCGGAGGTTCCTTCCATGGGTTCAGTGCCAGTCCTATATATTTGTCGGGGATGCCACTCGGCAGAGATAAACTTCTGCATTGACTTGTTTCGGGCACTCAGCCTATTTCTATCGCACCGTACCGTATGGCACTAGTTGAGTTGAAAGAATTGAAGGAGCAGTTGCACGATTTTCTTGATAAGGGATTCATTAGACCTAGTGTATCACCTTGGGGTGCACCAGTGTTGTTTGTGAAGAACAAGGATGGAACGATGAGGATGTGTATAGATTATTGGCAGTTGAATAGAGTCACTATCAAGAACAAGTATTCGTTGCCGAGGATTGATGACTTATTTTACCTGTTTCAAGGTGCCAAGGTGTTTTCAAAGATTGACTTGTATCAGTTAAAGATTAGGGCATTGGATGTCCTTAAGATAGCTTTACGGACTCGGTATGGTCACTATGAGTTCTTAGTGATGTCATTTGGCTTGACTAATGCCCTGACCGCCTTTATGGATTTGATGAACGGGTGTTCAAGCCCTATTTGGATTTTGTGTTATCGTCTTCATTGATGATATTTTGGTTTACTCCCACAGTCGAGAGTAGCATGAGCAGCATCCATGGATCGTACTTCAGACTCTGAGGGACTGTCAGTTATATGCCAAGTTTTCAAAGTGTGATTTCTGGATAGACTCGGTTGCCTTTTTGGGCTATGTTGTATCTTCCCAGTGCATTAAGGTGGACCCTAAGAAGACTAAGGCAGTTCAGAACTGGTAGACCTACTTCATCTATAGAGATTCGGAGCTTCTTGGGTTTGGCGGGTTATTATCGCTAGTTTGTGAATCATTTTACATCTATCTCAGCACCGTTGACCAAGTTGACCCAAAAGGGTGCTCTTTTTCGGTGGTCCGACGAGTGTGAGTTGAGCTTTCAGAAGCTCAAGACTGCATTGACTACAACCCCAATGTCGGTGTTGCCTACAGGTTCGGGGTATTACACCGTATATTGTGATGCATCATGTATTGGGCTTGGCGCGGTATTGATGCAAGATAGTAGGGTGACTGCCTATGCGTCTCGGCAGTAAAGGTTGCCACGACCCAATTTCTCCCTCCGTGAACTGTCATGACGGCACCTAGTCTCTACGACTAGGTAAGCCTAATATTGCGAAAATGAAATGAAAACACAAAGATAACAGCTAACAGATACAATTAATAAGCGGAAACGATGCCACTCGGCATATACAATAATCATCTTTCCCAAAACCCAGAATGTCGCAAAGTCGCAAGCTTCGAAGAGTTACTAACTACTCGATACATTTATGTTTGAAGAAAACAAGGGGAAATCAACACGAGGGGATAAAAGGGGACTCCGAGGTCTGCGGACGCGGAAGATGTACCTTGAAGTCTCTTGAAGCAACAACCACGCCATTAAACTCGAGGCTGATAGCTAGTACCTGGATCTGCACACGGAAAACATGTGCAGGAAGGGGCATGAGTACACCACAACGGTACCTAGTAAGTGTCAAGCCTAACCTCGGTCGAGTAGTGACGAGATCAGGTCAGGGCCCTATTGGAAAATATATAATAAGATAAGGCAGAAATGAAATATCATTATAAAATAAAGACTGAAATTAAAAAGGAATGAAATCGTAGAAGTCAAAGGCTCGGTACACAGAAATAACAATAGGGGATCTACCAGGATACCATCCCATAGTCCCAAACGTAATTACAGTACAGGGGGATCTCCTGGAACACCGTTCCGTAGTCCCAAAGTAATTATGCAGCGCAGAGGGATCTCCCGGAATATCGTTCCGTAGTCCCAAAGTAAATATGCGGTGCAGGGGGATCTCCAAAAATACCGTTCCATAGTCTCAAAGTAAATATGCGGTGCAGGGGGATCTCCCGGAATACCGTTTCGTAGTCCCAAAGTAAATATGCATCTCAACCCAATATAAACAACAGTTACAGCAAGAAAATCAATAGTTTAGACTAGGTTCAAATCAGGGAGAGCAGGTAATTTCAGTAAACATGCTGCACAGAGTTCAGATAGACAGTTAAAACATGTAGGCATGCTTTCCTAATCTAAACGGGATAGTACATATGCTAGTGTAGCCCAAACAAGGAGAAAACAGGTTATGATTTAGTGAAAAATGGAGTTTTACAACAAATAGACCGTGTATGTACTCGGCACCTCACGTGCACGACGCTCATATATCAAATAGTACCAAATCCTAAGGGGAGTTCCCCCACACAAGGTTAGGCAAGCCACTTACCTCGAACCGAGCTCAATTCAATCCAAAACAATGCTCTTTCCACGAATATCTGGCTCCGGATGTCCCAAATCTAGCCAAATCAATTACATAAAGTAAATATAGCTACAAGCAACTAATCTAGCTAATGAAATCATAGCTAAGGCAAGAAAATAGAAAAACGTCCAAAAGCCTCACCGGGACCATGTCTCGGAATCAGGTAAAAGTCACCAAATACGAACACCCATTCACTCACGAGTTCACTCGTACAAAAATCATCCAAAACCAACGCCTAAATCCCACTGAAAACTCAGATTCTTGGTTGGGGAACTTTCCCCCATTTTCCCAACTCCCTCACTCAAATCCCCTAATTAGATGAAGAATACAACAATAGGTTAATGAAATATGATCAAAATCGAGTTAGGAAGAGTTACCTAATATCTCTCCTTGAAAATCTCTCGAAAATTCACCTTCCACCGAGCTCCAAATTGAATTTTGTGATATGAACTTCAAACCCTCGAAAATCCCCTTTCTGCCCAGCGATTTCCGCTTCTGCGTTCCCAGGAAAGCATCTGCGATAGGGACTCCGCATCTGCGAGTTTTCATTAAACTCCAGATTCAGCACCTGCGCGCCCTCGTCTGCATCGTCGGATGCACTTCTGCAGCTAATCGTCCGCTTCTGCGGAGCCTTCGGTCCCTCTCACCTCCGCATCTGCGACTATCCTTCCGCAGATGCAGCTCCGCTCCTGCGGCTCCCTTATCGCATCTGCGACCCCTGGCATTTATACCCAAAACCGCACCTGTGACTCCTTCCTCGCTTTTGCGAGGCCTCACCTAGGAGCTTCCCACTGCAGGTGCGAAAACACCAGAACCAGCCAACTTCAGAATATGCACAAGTCCAAATTTCAACCCGTTAGCATTCGAACACACCCGAGGCCCACGACACCTCAACCAAACATACCAACCAATTCTAAAACACCACACGAACTTAATCGAGCCCTCAAAACACATCAAACAATGCTAAAAACACAAATCGCCCTCCAATCCAAACTTAATGAACTTGAAACTTCCAAATTCGACAAGCGATGCCGAAACCAACCAAACCACGTCTGATTGACCCCAAATTTTGCACACAAGTCATAATCAACATTACGAAGCTACTCTAACTTCCGGAATCAGATTCCGACCCTGATATCAAAAACTCCACTATCGGTCCAAATCTCGAAAAATTTGACTTTTCGCCATTTCAAGCCTAAATAAGCTACGGACCTCCAAAACACAATTCGGACATGCCCCTAAGCTCAAAATCACCCAACGGAATTGACGGAACTCCATTCCGGAGTCGTTTTCACATAGTTCCGACTATGATTCAAATTCTAAGACTTAAGCCACTGTTTAGGGACTAAGTGTCCCCAAAACACTTCAGAAACCAAAACAAAACCTCCCGGCAAGTCACGTTAGCAGAAATAGATACGGGGAAAGCAGTTAATATGGGATCGGGGCTCTAACTCTCAAAACGACCAGCCGGGTCGTTACATCCTCCCCCTCTTAAAACATTCATTCGTCCTCCAACGAGCATACAGATATACCTGAAGTGGTGAAAAGATGAGGATAACGGTTGTGCATATCCTGCTCGGTCTCCCAAGTCGCCTCCTCGACCGGCGGACCCCATCACAGAACCTTCACTGATGCAATGTTCTTTGACCTCAGCTTTCGAACCTGTCTGTCCACAATAGCCACTGGCTCCTCAACATAGGATAGATCCTTGTCCAACTGGACTGAACTGAAATCCAACACGTGAGACGGATCACCATGATACTTCCAGAGCATAGAAACATGGAATATCGGATGAACTCCTGCTAGACTGGGAGGCAAGGCAAGCTAATAAGCAACCTCCCCGATTCGCCGAAACACCTCAAATGGACCAATGAACCTGGGGCTCAGCTTGCCCCTTCTTTCTGAAGCTCATGACGCCCTTCATAGGCGAAACCCGGAGCAAGACCCTCTATCCAACCATGAATTCAACATCGCGAACCTTCCGGTCCGCATAACTCTTCCGTCTGGACTAGGCTGTGCGAAGTCTGTCCTGAATCACCTTAACCTTCTCCAAGGCATCCTGAACTAACTCTGTGCCCAATAATCTAGCCTCGCTCGGCTCGAACCAACCCACTGGGGACCGATACCGCCTACCACACAGAGCCTCAAACGGTGCCATCTGAATGCTAGACTGATAACTATTGTTGTAGGCAAACTCCGCAAGGGGCAAGAACTGATTCCAAGAACCTCCAAAATCCATCACACACACACGGAGCACATCCTCAAGAATCTGGATAGTGCGCTCGGATTGCCCGTCCGTCTTAGGGTGAAATTCTGTGCTCAACTCCACCCGAGTACCGAACTCGTGCTGTACGGATCTCCAGAACCGTGATGTAAACTGTGTACCCCGGTCAGAGATGATAGATACTGGCATGCCATGAAGCCTGACAATCTCACAGATATAGACTCGAGCCAGCCGCTTGGAAGAATAGGTAGTCATCACAGGAAGGAAATGAGCTGACTTGGTCAGCCTATCCACAATCACCCAAACTGCATCAAACTTTCACTGGGTCCGTGGGAGTCCAACAACGAAATCCATAGTGACCCGCTCCCACTTCCACTCCGGAATCTCTAACTTCTGAAGCAACCCACCCGGTTGCTGATGCTCATACTTCACATGCTGGCAATTTAGACATCGAGCAACATACTCCACTATGTCCTTCTTCATCCTACGCCACCAATAATGATGCCTCAAGTCCCGATACATCTTCGCGGCACCCGGATGAATAGAGTACCGCGAGCTATGAGCCTCCTGAAGAATCAACTCACGCAACCCGTCTACATTAGGCACACATAGCCTGCCTGCATCCTCAAAGTAACATCATCCCCAATAGTGACCTCCTTAGCATCACCGTGCTGGACTGTGTCCTAAAGGAATAGTAGATGGGGGTCATCATACTGAGGCTCCCTGTTACGATAATAAAGAGAAGACCGAGAGACCATACAAGCCAATACTCGACTAGGCTCAAAAATATCCAATCTCACAAATTGGCTGGCTAAGGCCCGAACATCCGCCATGGGCCTCTCTACTGCTGGTAGATGAGCTAAACTCCCCAAACTCTCTGCCCGACGACTCAAAGCATCGGCCACCATATTGGCCTTCCCCGGGTGGTACAAAATGGTGATATCATAATCCTTAAGTAGCTCTAGCCACCTCCTCTGACGTAAATTAAGATCCTTCTGCTTGAACAGATACTGCAAACTCTGGTGATCAGTATAGATCTCACAAGGGACACCGTACAAATAGTGCCTCCAAATCTTCAAGGCATGAACAATAGCTGCTAGCTCAAGGTCGTGGACAGGATAGTTCTTTTCATGTACCTTCAGTTGTCTGCACGCGTAGGCAATCACCCTACGGTCCTGCATCAACACCGCGCCGAGGCCAACTCGCAACGCATCATAATAAATGGTATAAGACCCCGAACCAGAAGGCAATACCAATACTGGGGCTGTAGTCAAAGCTGTCTTGAGCTTTTGAAAGCTCTCTTCACACTCTTCTGTCTACCTGAACGGAGCACCCTTCTGGGTCAGCCTAGTCATAGGTGCTGCAATAGATGAAAATCCCTCAACAAATCGACGATAATAGCCCGCCAAACCAAGAAAACTCCGGATCTCTATAGCTGAGGACGGTCTGGACCAACTCTACACCGCTTCCACTTTCTTCGGATCCACCTTGATCCCTTCACTCGATACCACGTGACCCAAAAATGCCACAGAATCCAACCAGAACTCACATTTTGAGAACTTTGCATATAATTTCTTCTATCTTAAAATCTGAAGCGCGGTCCTCAGATGTTGCTCATGATCTTCCCGACTCCGGGAGTACACCAGAATGTCGTCAATAAAGACAATGATGAATGTATCAAGATAAGGCCGAAATACTTTGTGCATCAAATGCATGAATGCTGCTGGGGCGTTGGTTAGCCTAAATGACATCACAAGGAACTCGTAATGACCATACCGAGTCCTGAAACTAATCTTCGGAATATCTAGCTCCCGAATCTTCAACTGATGATAACCTGAACACAAATCAATCTTGGAAAACGCTCGGGCACCCTGTAACTGATCAAATAGGTCATCAACACGGGGCAAAGGATACCGGTTCTTCACAGTAGCTTTGTTCAACTGGCAATAATCAATGCACATACGCATAGAACCATCCCTTTTCTTCACAAACAAGACAGGAGCACCCCAAGGTAACACAATGGGCCGAATAAAGCCCTTAACAAGCAATTTCTATAACTATTCCTTCAACCTTTTCAACTCAAGAGGGGCCATACGGTAAGGAGGAATAGAGATGGGCTGAGTGCCCGGCAATAAATAAATGCCAAAATCAATATCTCTGTCGGGCGGCATGCCCGGAAGATTAGCTGGAAACACATCAAGGAAATCTCTCACTACTGGGATTGACTCAACTGTAGGGGTATCAATACTGACATCGCTCACATAATCTAGATACACGTCACACTCCTTCTCAACCATTCATTGAGCTTTAAGAAATGAAATAACTCTACTGGGAGTGTAATCTAAGGTATCCCCTCCACTCAAATTGTGGTAAACGTGGCATAGCCAGCGTCACGGTCTTGGAGTGAAAATCAAGAATAGCATAATGGGGCAACAACCAGTCCATGCCCAAGATAACATCAAAATCTACCATGTTTAGCAATAATAAATCAGCTCTGGTCTCAAAACCACTAAGAGCAATCAAACATGACCGATATATGCGGTCAACAACAAGAGAATCTCCCACAGGAGTAGACACATAAATAGGGGAACTCAAACAAAACCCGTGATACGCCCAAACGCGGGGCAAAATAAGAGGACACATATGAATAAGTGGTGCCTGGATCGAATAGAAGCGATGCATCTATATGACAGACCGAAACAATACCTGTAATGACAGAATCGAAAGCAACAACTTCTGTACGAGCAGGAAGGGCATAGTATCTGGCCTGTCCTCCCTCTCTAGGGAAACCTCTACCTCCACGACCTCCACCTCGAGCTGGCTCAGCAGGTGGAGTGATAGCTGGTGCTGGAATCATGGCTTGAGAACCCTGTATAGCACGTTGTGGCTGAGAAGTCTCTGGAGGTGCACCCCTCCTAAGTCTGGGGCAATCCCTCACCACATGGAGAGTGTCGCCACACTCAAAACAAGCTCTGGGAGGGTATGGCGGCTGTGGCTGACTCGAGCCAGGTCTACTGGACTCGCCGCTAAAAGCACCCCGTGCAGGAGGCACACTAGATACTAGAGGCGCATAATAAGGCTCCTGAGGTCTAGGGGGAGCTGAAATACCACTGACGGCTGGAAGAGCTGAATGAATGGGGCGACTCACATAACCCCTACCATGATGAACTACAGCTGGGGCACGGGCACCAGAATAATGGCCTGACTCCCGAGACCTCTTGGCCTCTCTCTCCTCCCTATCCTGAGCAAGAATGCCCTCCACTCTCCTAGCAATACTCACCATCTGTTGATACAGGATATCCATCTCTAATTCCGGGGCCATGCTAGTCCTGATGCTGGGAATGAGTCCCTCAATAAACCAGCAAACCCTCTCACGAACTGTAGAAACCCAGGCCGGTGCATATCTAGACAAGTCACTGAAACAGACTGCATACTCCGAAACAGTCATAGCACCCTAGCGCAACTGCTCAAACTCCGCGCGCCATGCGTCCCTGATGCTCTAAGGGACATACTCTCTCAAAACCATGTCCGAGAACTGAGTCCATGTAAGGGAAGATGCCTCAGCCGGACTGTTTAAATCATAAGTACGCCACCACTGATAGGCTGCTCCTCGAAGTTGAAAGGCAGTGAAAGAAACCCCACTCGACTCTGTTATGCCTATAGTGCGGAGGATACGGTGGCACACCTCCAAAAATCCTTGAGCATCCTCTTATGCTAGACCACTGAATGTAGAAGGGTCGTACTTCTTGTACCTCTCTAGCCTACATTGCTCCTCCTCTAAAACGGTTGCCTTACCCTCAGGCTGAGCTGGGGCTACAGATGGTACCGGTAACCTCTGGAATATGATCAACCTGAACGTGCTGCTCTGGGGTACGGGCGACGAGAGTTTGTGCTCCTCCCTTGGTCTGAGATATGGTTGCAGCATGGGGAATCAACCCTGCCTGAGCTAGAATGTTGTACATGCTCATAAACTGTGCAAGGGTCTCCTGAAGAGCTGGAGTAGTAGTAGTAGGCGTATCAAGTGCCTGTGCTCTGACTGGAGCTACTGGTGGCTCCTCTACAGCAGCTCGCGCGGGTGCTCTGGCTGCACCACGCATACGTTCTCGGCCTCTACCCCATCCCGGGCCTCGGGTAGCTCTAGCAGGGGGTGCGGGTGCCTGGCCATCTCCAGTAGCACGTGTCCTCACCATCTGTGAGAGAATAGAAGATAGAAGTTTAGAATTTAGAAGTCAATAATCTCGCAAGACAAGGAATCAAATGAAGTGGAATTTTTCTAACAGTTCCATAGCCTCCCGAACATAAGTATAGACGTCTCCGTACCGATCCGCGAGAATTTAATAAGCCGACTTGTGACTCACGACTCCTATGAACCTAGAGCTCTGATACCAACTTGTCACGACCCAGTTCCTCCCTTCGTGAACTGTCATGACGGCACCTAGTCTCTACGACTAGATAAGCCTAATATTGCGGAAATGAAATGAAAACACAAATATAACAGCTAACAGATATAATTAATAAGTGAAAACGGTGCCACTCGGCATATACAATCATCATCTTTCCCAAAATCCCCTTTTCTGCCCAGCGAGCTCCAAATTGAATTTTGTGATATGAACTTCAAACCCTCGAAAATCCCCTTTTCTGCCCAGCGATTTCCGCTTCTGCATTCCCAGAACCGCATCTGCGGTCCCGCTTCTGCGACAGGGACTCCGTATCTGCGAGTTTTCATTAAACTCTAGAGTTCGCACCTGCGCGCCCTCATCCGCATCGGCGGATGCGCTTCTTTGGCTAATCATCCGCTTCTGCGGAGCCTTGGGTCCCTCTCACCTCCGCTTCTGCCACTACCCTTCCACAGATGCGGCTCCCTCGTCGCATCTGCGACCCCTGGCCTTTATACCCAAACCCACACCTGCGACTCCTTCCTCGCTTCTGCGGGGCCGCACCTGTGGGCTTCTCACCGCAGGTGCGAAAACACCAAAACCAGCCAACTTCAGAATATCTACAAGTCCAAATTTCAACCCGTTGAGCATCCGAAACACACCCGAGGCCCTCGGGACCTCAACCAAACATACCAACTAATCCTAAAACACCATAAGAACTTAGTCGAGCCCTCAAAACACATCAAATAATACTAAAAACACAAATCGCCCTCCAATCCAAACTTAATGAACCTGAAACTTCCAAATTCGACAACCAATGCCAAAACCAACCAAACCATGTCCGATTGACCCCAAATTTTGCACACAAGTCTTAATCAACATTATGGAGCTACTCTAACTTCCGAAATTGGATTCTGACCCCGATATCAAAAATGCCACTACCGGTCCAAATCTCCAAAAATTCCACTTTTCGCCATTTCAAGCCTAAATAAGCTTTGGACCTCCAAAACACAATCCGGACATGCCCCTAAACCCATTTCCGGAGTCGTCTTCACATAGTTCCTACTACGGTCCAAATTCTACGACTTAAGCCTCCGTTTAGGGACAAAGTGTCCCCAAAATACTTCAAAAAGCAAAATGAAACCTCCCGGAAAGTCACAATAGCAGAAATAGATACGGGGAAAGCAGTTAATAAGGGCTCGGGGCTCTAACTCTCAAAACGACTGGTCGGATCGTTATAAAGGTTCATGAGAAGAATTACCCTATGCATGATTTAGAGTTGGCAACCATTGTTCATGCGCTGAAGATTTGGAGTAACTATCTATACAACATTTTATGTGAGGTCTATACCGACCATCGGAGCCTCCAACACCTATTCAAGCAACAAGACCTTAATTTGCAGCAGCGAAGATGGTTAGAGTTATGGAAAGACTATGATATCACCATATTATATCATCATGGGAAGGCCAATACAATGGTTGATGCATTGAGTAGGAAGGCTGAGAGCATGGGCAGTTTCACATATTTACCAGTAGTAGAGGGGCCACTAGCCAAGGAGGATTAGGCTTTGGCCAATCGCTCTGTGAGATTGTATGTTTCGGAGCCTAGCTGGATTCTTGCTTATGTTGTGGCACAGTCTTCATTGTTGGAGCGTATCAAGGCTCGCCAATTTGATGATCCTCACTTGTAGGTATTGAAAGACATGGTGCAGCGGGGTGGTGCTAAGGAGGTTGTGATTGGTGATGATGGGGTTATGTGGCTTTCGGGCCGGATTTGTGTTCCAAATATTGATGGGTTAAGAGAGTTGATCCTTTAAGAGGCACATAGTTTGTGCTATTCCATTCACCCAAGTGTCATGAAGATGTACCGTGACTTGAGACGGCACTATTGGTGGCGGAGGATGAAGAAAGACATCATCGCTTATGTATCTCGGCGTTTGAATTATCAACAAGTGAAGTATAAATACCAGAAACCAGGTGGATTTGGAGATACCAGAGTGGAAATGGGAGTGTATCACTATAGATTTTATGGTAGGCTTACCACAGACCTTGAGTAAATATGATGTAGTCTGGGTTATTGTGGACCGGTTGACTAAGTCCTCACGCTTCATTCCGACGAGCGACTTCCTATTCTTCAGAGTGGTTGGCTCAGATTTACATCCAAGAGATTATCCGCCTGCACGGCGTGCCCATTCCATCATTTCATACTAGCGTACGCAGTTCACATCACATTTTTGGAGAGCCGTGTAGCGTGAGTTGCGCACGCGGGTCGCGCTGAGTACCACGTTTCATCCTCAGACAGACGGGCAGTCCGAGTGCACTATTCAAATCTTGGAGGACATGTTACGTGCCTGTGTTATTGATTTTGGAGGTTCATGGGACCAGTTCTGTCACGACCCAAAATTCAACTAGTAGTTATGGCACCTAACCCAACCCGCTAGGTTAGCCAATTAACAATAAACCGCAATATAATGATAACGATAAGAGTAAAAAATGAAATAACTGAATTTTATACAATTCCCCAAGGACTGGTAGTACAAATCATGAGCTTCTAAGACTTAGAATTTATAAAGTTGTTATGAAATAAATACATCATCTATTAGAAACATCCATAAACAGATTTATAAATCTAAAGCTACCAAGAATAAGAGGTAGTTATAACTGGATCGCAGGTACATCTTCAACGCCAGCTCCTGCCACTCGTAGCAAAGTCAGCTCCAAAATCTGCACGCAAGGTGCAGAAGTGTGTATGAGTACAATCGACCCCATGTACTCAATAAGTAACAAACTTAACCTTATGCTGAAAGTAGTGACGAGATTGGACAAGGGTCAGAGTCCAAGACCAATAGCCAAGAACAACTCGTACCAATATAATAAAAGCAGCACAAGTAATAACTCAAAGATATGATGCTCAACTCATTCACAGTTACGGAAAAATAGGCATGCTTTTCATGTATAATAGTAAAATCCAAATCTTTCACCGAAATCACCAAAGTATAGGTAAATCATAAAACTGTGATTTTTCCCAAAAACTTTCAACAACAGATAAGATATTTCATTCTCAGATGGCATGAGAAAAGCGCATCTCTATGCCTACATGTCAATGTGCATGTGAAATCATGAATGTCACAAAACCGTGTAGCATGAGGAAATACATCTCTATGTTTGTATGTCAAGTATGCATGTCAAATGCAATGCATCACAGTGATGAAGTCATGTAGTCACACTCTCTGAGTACTCAATCTCACTGTCTCGCACTTTCACTCATCATACTCAATCACTCAGCACACTCAGTCACTCAGCATTGCATGGTACCTGCGCTCACTGCTGGTATGTCAGACTCCAGAGGGGCGGATACTGCCAAAGCGCTAATATAAGCCAACATGGCCTGCTGCGGCGTGCAGCCCGATCCCATCATGAATCAATAAAACCTACTGCGACATGCAGCCCGATCCTATCAATAATAATAAAGCCTTACAAGGTATGCTGCAGCATGCAGCCCGATCATATAATAGTAATAATATATATAAAGCAAATATGGCTGCGGCATGCAGCCCGATCCATAATATCTCTCACAATACGGCTCATAGGCCCAACTCAGTCATCAATCTCTCCAGCCTCTCGGGCTCATAAATCTCATGCCACTCAGCCTAAACAATGATAACATGATATGACAAGAAAGGATAACAGAGACTGAGATATGATATGTGAATGAATGAATATGATTGAATATGTAACTGCAATTTAAACAAACAACTCAACAACAGAGATGACCTCAGTGGGTCCCAATAGAATAAGCATATAGCCTAAACATGATTCACAGCTTAATTTCTCTAACACGTAGAAATTTCATGGATAGAAACAAGATTAGGTAACTACATAGTATCACAGAATCAACCGAGCCATAATTCACACGGTGCATGCCCACACCCCCGTCATCTAGCATGTGCATCACCTAAACACCAAACACATAACACGTATGTTCAGGGATTCATACCCTTAGCGCCAAGTTTAGAAGTGTTACTTACCTCGAACAAGCCGAATCCAATACCGAGCAAGGCAAACAATACTCTAAAAATGCCATCCCGAGCGTACCAGCCTCCGAACGGCTCGAAACTAGCCAAAAAAACTCAAGAACATCAAATAATGCCAAAGGAAACAAATCCATTCGATAAAGGTCGAATCTTTAATCAAAAGTCCAAATTCAACCAAAAAGTCAAAAAGTAAACGCCCCCCCCCCCCCTTGGATTGTGAATCCAAGCTTACCCGGATGAAGGCTGAACCAATACAAGCTCATACGAATGAAAACCGACTCAATTGGAGTCCGATAGCTCAACCAATTTGCCAAACATCGCCCTTGGGTGTTCATAACCCAAGAGTCCAACCCACACTAGTTGGGTCCCATATTTCCCGAAATACTCCTCCAAAAGTCGCCAAATTCGAGTATGTTGTTCTCCTAATATAGGAGAACAAAACCCCAAAAGGAATCGAGAAATAAACGCCTCCAACTCATTTTTAAATTTTAAAATTTAGGACATAACCCTAGGTCTTGAAAGAATTAAATGGGTTTTCAATTAAAATTATGGATTAAAGCTTAAACCAAGGGAGTGAATCAGAGGAAAATACATAGGTTATCATTTAGACCTTAACCCATAGAAGAAACTTGAAGAACATCCTTGAATTCTTCCAATCCCAAACTTTCAAGATGAGAAAAGCTCCAACAACATTAATAGCCAAAAATGCCCAGTTGTTCTGCCTCGTTTCTTATGCCAAATGATCCAGAAACTCACTTTTGATGCCTCCAATGGATTTCTTATGAAGTTCCACTCAAGTTAGGCTTTTGAATCACTCCGTTTGACCTTATAATGAAGGAGATACATTGGTTTCAATATTTGGAAATAGTGTAGATTTTTAAATACGAATTCAGTGGCAATTTCGTAATTAATCTAAAAAAAATTGGCAACCCAATTCTTAGTAAAATGACCATAAATTCCTCATACGATGTCAAAACTTGATGATTTCAGTTGCTATGGTTCCAAACTTACGATATGGATATAATGGTTCGGTCGAAATACGAATCAAATGTTGTTTTCTCAATATGGTAACCTTTATTCTCAAATTAACATCGCAACTGAAAAAATTACCATACAACCCAAACTTATCCAAAACTCATTGGAATTCAACCAAACTTTGTGGACTTGTCCAAAATCATCATAAAAACTTATTGAAATAAATAAAACCCAATTCCGATTCCATTTATCCAAAAGTCAAACCTTGGTCAACTCTTCCAACTTTAAGCTTCTAAAACGAGAATTATTCTTCCAAATCAATCCCGAACCGCTTAAAAACCGAAACCAATTATACACACAAGTCATAATACATAATATGAAGCTACTCAAAGTCTCAAACCACCGAATGGAATGCTAAAGCTCGAAATGGTCGGTCAGATCGTTACAAGTTCTTACCTCTAGCATAGTTCGCCTACAACAACAGCTATCAATCGAGCATTCAGATGCCTCCGTATGAGGCCTTATATGGAGGCGATATCGTTCGCCGATTGGTTGGTTCGAGCCTGAAGAGGCTAGATTATTGCGCACTAATTTGGTTCGTGATGTTATGGAAAAGGTTAAGGTGATTCAGGAGTGACTTCGTACAGCTCAGTCCAGACAGAAGAGTTTTGCGGACCGGAAGGTTCGAGATGTAGCTTACATGATGGGTGAGAAGGTTCTTCTCTGAGTGTTGCCTATGAAGGGAGTGGTGTGGTTTAGGAAGAAGGGCAAGTTGAGTCTGAGGTTTATCGGCCCATTTGAGATCTTGGAGAGGGTTGGGGAGGTTGCTTATAGGCTTGCTTTTCCTCCTAGCCTAGCAAGGGTACATCTGGTATTTCATGTTTCCATGATTCGAAAGTACCATGAGGATAGGTCACATGGCTTAGACTTCAGCACGGTTCAGCTTGATGAGAATTTGACCTATGAGGAAGAGTCGGTGGCTATTCTAGACCAACAGGTTCATAACTTGAGATCCAAAAAGTTTCCCTCCTGCGAAAGTGCAATGGATAGGTTATCCAATAGAGGAGGTCACATGGGAGTCTGATTTCGATATGTGGAGTAGTTACTGATAATGGGGATTTTGACTACTTATTGGCGCCCTTTTACTTTCGTTTTAGTCCAAAAGTGTTCAATTTTATTCCCGAAAACTGATGAAATATGCTTAATCGCAGGAGTATTGGAAAATGAGCCACAAAGATGAAATCCAACTCAAGAAGGACTAATTTTGAACAAGGACAAAAACCAGGCACAGAAGCTCAAGTGCGGACCGCAGAATGCAAAGGAAATCCAACAGAGCCTTAGTGCAAAGTGCGACCGCACAATTATTGTGCAGCCGTAGAAGCTATGCCATAGATCAAGTTTAGACAAGTCTCAATTCAAGCCTAAAGGATATGCGGACCGCACATTTATTGTGTGGCCACAGAAATCAGCCATGCGTTCGCACTCAGAATTGTGCGGTTCGCAGAAAGACCCTACGTGGCCGCACTCAGATTTGTGCCGACCGCAGAACTTGAGACATACGGCCACATTTCGGAACTGTACAGCCGCAGATCCAGCTCCTGTCAAGACCCAAGCAAAGGGTGGACAGCACATGGAATTTTGCGGCCGCAAAACATCCGAAAGGGCAATTTTGTCCGAAATTTCTAGCTTTGTATAAATAGATAAGTTTCACGAATTTAGGTCAAGCTTTGAATATCTGAACTTCTGTAGCGGTTTTTCCTTACTGCTTTAGGCAACTTTAGCTTACTTTGATGATTTAACATTGGATTTTCATCTTTTAATCTTTCAATATGAGTTTAATTATCTTTTCTTCTCTATTTTCTTCATTACCCATTATGAGTAGCTAGATTTTTAACTAGAGTTGTGACCCAACCCTACTGTGTAAACCTAATGGGTGTTTAATTTATGGCTTGTTTATGGTTGGATGTTGATTATTTAGCCCTGTTCTTACTTTTTATTGTAGAATTAATGGTTGCAAACATTAGTTCATGCCTATTTGACTTGGTCTCTACTTGAGAAAGAGAGACTTAGTCTAGGAAAACTTGGCTAACAAGAATTTGGGATGAAATCAAGAGATTGATAGTCTCAATTAAAGGGTTGAACCTAGAGATAGTAAAATCTGACTTGAGCATTTTATCAACTGTTTGGTTCAATACCTATTTGGACTTGAGAAAGCCAAATTGGGAAAAATCACTCTCTTACCGAGAATTACATGATCATGGGCAAGCAATTGCCGAGTTGACCACCACAATGAATCAACTAGCCAAGGCTCGAATCCAACAAGTGCAGGGTCCTAAGCAAGTCAATGCGAGGGAGGGAATTAGTATGATGGTAAACAAGAGAAGGCAAAAGGGTCCTCAAGTGCAAACTTGTGTGGAAAATTATGTACAAGATGATAGTGGGTTTGATCAAGATGAATCGTACAATGAACAAGAGGAGGAAGTACAATATGTGAACAACTTTCAAGGGTAAAGAAACAACTCTCAAGGCTCAAATCAACAACAATATCGACCCCAAAAAAATCAAGGTAATTGGAATTCAAACAACCAAGGTAATTGGAATGGTGGTAACAACCAAGGGAATTGGAATAATCAAAACAATCAAGGAAATTGGAATGGTCAAAATAACCAAGGCAATTGGAGTGGCAATAGTCAAGGATATTAGGGAGGCAACAACCAAGGAGGGTGGAACAATAATCAAGGGAATTGGGGGTTGGGTTTTAAAAGGCCCCCAATGTATCAACAACCGACCAACCCACCTCTTTATCCTTCCCAAGGTCCGAGTTCTTCCAACAATGAGATGGGCCGAATTGAGAACACATTTAAACAAATGATGGAGAATAATGCCGATTCCGATGCTCAACTAGCCTCTCACAACACTTCAATTCGCAAATTTGGAAGTTCAATTGGGGAAAATCTCGCAAGCTTTGAACACTCATCCTAAGGGGGAACTACCAAGTGACACGATGGTGAAACCAAAGGGTGGGAACAACACGGGACATGCCATGGCAATTACTACAAGGAGTGGAAAAGGTGGGGATTCAACCACCTCAAGTCGAAAGAAAATTGTGGATGATGAGCAAGTGGTACAAGAAGATGAGATACTGAGAAATGAAGTGCAAGCAAATGATGAAGTGAGGATTGATATAGATGACAATGTGGAGGAGACTCATGAGGAAGTTAACCCATCTAGGGAGCACATTGTTGACATACCGGAACCGGTAGTGCCAAAGGCTAAGGAACCAATGCCTAGGCCTCCTCCTCCATACCCTCAAATGCTTGCCAAGCAAACTGGCGAGAACTAATTCAAAAAGTTCATTCACATGATGAAGAGTCTATCTATTAGTGTGCCATTGGTTGAGGTTTTGGAGCAAATGCCCGGTTATGCAAAGTTCCTGAAGGACTTGGTGATAAAGAAGAGGTTGATGAATTGTGAAACTATAAAGATGACTCATCAAGTGAGTGTAATCTTGCACTCAATGGCTCATAAATTGGAAGATCCTGGCGCTTTCACAATCCCTTGTACCATTGGGAGCACCGGCTTTGCTAAAGCTCTTTGTGATCTTGGGGTAAGTATCAATTTGATGCCCTATTCGGTTTTCAAGACTTTGGGGAATTGGGTAACCAAGACCCACCTCTATTAGATTACAAGTGGCGGATCATACCATGAAGAGATTGTTGGGTATCATTGATGATGTGTTGGTTCGTGTTGATAAATTCATTCTCCCGGCGGATTTTGTTATTCTTGATTGTGAGGTTGACTATGAGGTACCGATTATTCTTGGGAGACCTTTCCTTGCTACTGGGAAGGCTCTAGTTGATGTTAAAGCCAGAGAGCTTACCTTTTGGGTTGGTGATGAGAAGGTAGCTTTCCATGTGTGTAAGTCTATGAGGAAACCTAGTAGCAATGAGGTGTGCTCGTTCGTGGACTTAGTGAACGATATGATTATTGATGAAACAAGTGTCGTGATGAATGTTGATGATACTTTGGAGGCCGTATTGCTCAATTGTGATGATGAAGAAATGGAGGGTTATGTGGAATGTGTGAATGCTTTGCAAGGAATGGGGTCGTACACTTATGAGCCCCGTAAATCATCCTTGGATCTTGAGAACAGACCCACTCCTCCAACAAAGCCTTCAATTGAGGAGCCTCCCATCTTGGAGTTGAAGCCATTGCCTCCACATCTTCGATATGAATTTCTTGGCCCTTCTTCTACTTTCCGGTTATTCTTTCCTCTTAATTGACTAACATGCAGGTAGAGTCCACATTAGCGGTTCTACAAAGGAGGAAGAGGGCTATTGGATGGACTTTGGCAGATATTCGGGGAATAAGCCCCGCATTTTGCATGCACAAGATTAATTTGGAGGAAGGTGCCAAACCATCTATTGAACATCAAAGGAGACTCAATGAAGCCATTCAAGAGGTTATCAAGAAGGATATTATCAAGTGGTTAGATGCCGGGGTTGTGTACCCCATTTTCAATAATTCGTGGACTTCTCTGGTTCAACGTGTCCCAAAGAAAGGGGGAATGACGGTGGTCACCAATGATAAGAATGAGTTGATTCCTACATGAACGGTGATCGGGTGGAGAGTGTGTATGGACTATCGCAAGCTCAACAAAGTCACAAGGAAGGATCATTTCCCGCTTCCCTTCCTTGATCAAATGCTTGATAGATTGGCCGGCCGTGCTTTCTATTGTTTCCTTGATGGGTATTCCAGCTACAATCAAATTCTTATTGCTCTGAAGGATCAAGAGAAAACTAATTTCACATGTCCTTATGGTACTTTCTCATTCTCACGGATGCCATTTGGGTTGTGTAATGCACCGATGACTTTTCAAAGGTGTATGATGGCAATTTTTACGGACATGGTGGAGGATTTCCTTGAAATCTTCATAGATGATTTTTGGTAGTCGGTGATTCTTTTGATGATTGTCTAGAAAACTTGGACAAAGTGTTGGCAAGATGTGAAGAAACAAACTTGGTGCTCAATTGGGAGAAGTGTCAATTCATGGTTGAGGAAGGCATTGTCCTCGGCCATAAGATCTCAAAGAATGGCTTTGAAGTCGACAAGGCAAAGATTGAGGTGATTTCTAAACTTCCACCTCCAACTTTAGTCAAAGGTGTGCGGAGTTTCTTAGGCCACGCGGGATTTTACCGGTGTTTCATTAAGGACTTTTCTAAAGTGGTAAACCTGTTGTGCAAGCTTTTGGAGAAGGATGCCAAGTTTCATTTCAGTGATGATTGCATGAGAGCCTTTGATTTTCTAAAGCTCAAGTTGACTACTACTCCCATTATCGCCGCTCCAAGTTGGAGTGTTCCTTTTGAGCTTATGTGCGATACAAGTGATGTAGCGGTAGAGTCCGTTTTGGGGAAACGCATCAACAAGATCTTTCATCCGGTTTATATGCAAGCAAGAACATGAATAGTGCCCAAGTCAACTACACTGTTACGGAGAAAGAGCTTCTTGCCATTGTATTTGCTATGGAAAAGTTTCGCCCATACTTTATGGGTGCAAAAGTGATTGTTCATACGGATCATGCTGCACTCTGTTATCTCATGAGCAAGAAAGATTCAAAATCCCGTTTGATGAGATAGGTCCTTTTGTTGCAAGAGTTTGATATTGATATTCAAGATCTAAAAGGAAGTGAAAACCAAGTGGCGGACCACTTGTCTCGTTTGGAGGAGGAGGGGAGGTCGCATGATGGCCTTGAAATCAATGACTCCTTCCCCGATGAGCAACTTTTGGCTATTTCTACGAAGGAGATACCTTGGTTCGCGGATTTGGCAAATTATCTTGTGAGTGGTATCATTCTGATGAGTTCTCTTCAAACCAAAGGAAGAAGCTCAAACGGGATTCTGAAGACTACTATTGGGATGAACCATACCTTTTCCATATTTGTACGGATGGAGTGATTAGAAGATGTGTACCGGAGGAGGAAAAAAGTGAAATTCTTGGGGCTTGTCATTCTTCACCTTATGGTGGTCACCATGGTGGAGCAAGAACGGCGACCAAAGTGTTGAGTTGTGGATTCTATTGGCCCACTCTCTACAAGGATGCTAGTGATCTTGTCAAGGTTGTGATTAATGTCAAAGGGCCGGTGGAATCTCAAAGAAAAATGAAATTCCTCTTACCACCATTTTGGAGATTGACATATTCGATGTGTGGGGTATTTATTTCATGGGCCCGTTCGTGAGTTCTTGTGGAAACACCTACATCTTGGTCGCGGTTGATTATGTGTCCAAATGGGTTGAGGCCGTTGCTTTTCCCAACAATGGAGCGAGAAGTGTGGTGGCATTTTTGAAGAAGAACATCTTTACAAGATTTGGTACTCCAAGGGCTATCATAAGTGATGGGGGTTCCCATTTTTGCAACAAGGCTTTCTATACCCTACTCACCAAGTATGATGTCACTCCTAAAGTGACGACCCCCTATCATCCTCAAGCAAGTGGTCAAGTGGAAGTCTCCAACCGGGAAATAAAGAGTATTTTGTCCTAGACAGTGAATGTCAACCGGACGGATTGGTCAAAGAAACGTGATGATGCTTTATGGGCTTATAGGACGGCTTACAAAACACCGATTGGAATGTCTCCATACCGGTTGGTGTTTGGGAAAGTTGTCATCTTCCGGTGGAACTTGAGCACAAGGCCATGTAGGCTTTGAAGATGTTAACCTTGAATGGGATGTCGCCGCCAACTTAAGGGTGGCACAATTGAATGAGCTAGATGAGTTCCGGTCCATGCATATACAAGTTCATCCTATTACAAGGAGAAGATGAAGTACCTCCATGACAAGTACATTTGGAACAAGGAATTCAAAGAAGGTGATCTTATATTATTGTTCAATCCTCGGCCCGTTTGAGGTTGTGGGTGTGACACCCTTTGGTGCATTGGACTTGAAAAATAAGAATGATGAAGTATTTGGAGTCAATGGTCACCGGGTGAAGCCCTATTTGGGAAAAGTTGATGATGGCCACGTCGTGGCGGTTCTTCATTTCAAGTGATTGGTAATTTGCATTGTGCTGCGATGTTAAATCAGGCGCTTTCTGGGAGGCAACCCATGTGTCTTTTTCTTTTTCTTTTTATTTCTTTAGATAGGTCTTGTTTTGTACTAATTGGTTTTGAAGTGTGTTGCACGAATGAGTGTGCTTTGCAGGGACTGTGTCAGAAAAAAATTGACTAAGTATGGAAACTGTGCAGATAGCACAAATTTGAGTGCCACAACGGAATGGACTCTGGCGCCGCACAACTGGGAAGCTAAAATTGCACACTCTCTGAAGTTTGTCTGTCAGAGAAAAGGCCAATCTGCGGCCGCATAAGGAATTGTGCGGTCCACACCAAAATCTGCGGCGGCACTAAAAAATGTGCGGACCGCAGAATCATCGAGGGTAGAATGGTATCAGGTAAGGGAGTGTGGACCGCACATGAAATTGTGCAGCCGCACTCACCTCTTAAACCCTTACCTAACCGTGTTAGTACAAATATAAGCCCTCATTCTCTAGTTAAGACTTTACACACTTTGAACATTCACAAAGGCAAAAGCACAGTGCACTCATTTCATTATCTTGATTCTTCCTTAGCATCATTTCATTACCGATAATGGTTAGATCTCGTGGAAGAGGTGATAGATTTAGAGGGAGGGGTAAACCCTCCCGAGGCCGAGGCAAGGGTAACATGCCACTCGCAGTGCAAAGAGCAATAGCAAAGAAAGCAACAGCTGGGAGAGCCCCGGAGCCTGCTGAGTCCAGCTCATATCTCCCATCTAAGGACGCATCAAAGGGCAATTCAGTGTAAAAACAGCCCGATGCACAGTCACAGACAAGGCAGTTCCCGGGGAGACTCCAACTCAGAGTGAGCCTTCCACCTCAGCTAGCTCTTCTGAGGGTTCGGAAGATGATAGCCAGGGTTCAGATCCCTCTTCTACTCATGCCCCCACCGCACCTATTACAGTTAATGATGATGATGATAATCTAGATGATGGTTGAGGGGGAGATACCAGAGTTGCAGGCTAAGAGAGGTCGAAGAAGAAATAAGTTTGGGAAGATAGATTCGTGAGCCTGACTGCTTTCAATAGGTTCCGAGAGTGGTGGACTCAAAGATCGCTCACACTTGAGCGTAAACTTGATTTGAAAGATTTGGATAGATATAACCCAAATGTGGAAAGACAATTTCGGGAGAGAAAAGGGTGTGCATGGTTCACTCAGAGTGTGGTGGACGCGAATGAGCACTTAGTCCGGGAATTCTACACCAACGTGGCGCATATCAAGAGGGGGACTAAGGTGATGAAGGTGAGGAATTTGAAAGTTAGAACCTCCTTGAACACATTCTTAGGGCTCGAGGATGTGGAGCCGGTACAATATCTGGAAAAGTTGCAATGGGTGATGCGGCTCGCCCTTGGCTAGCTGAAATTTTAGCAGCTCCAGGACCACCACCGCCATGGATCACAACAGGGGTTCCCATTCAATGGAACACCCTCAAATTTGAGGCTAAGGGTTGGCAGACATTTGTATGCAGTCGGATAGACCCAAGCCGGAATGAGAACATTCTCCTTATCCCACTGCCTTCATCATGGCCGGGTACCCAATCAATGTGGGTGCCATCATGTCAGTCAACATGTCTCTGATAAGTAGGCAGGGTGGGAGCTCCTACCCATATCCAAACACCATCACAGAATATCTTACGGATGCGGGAGTGGAGTCAAAGAGCTTTGGTACTCTTTGAAGGACATAAGGAACCCGAAGAACAAGGGTAAGACGACTACTACCATGGGCCAGTCTGATGAGCTTTCGGTAGTAGCTACAGATTCAGCTGCCATGCCTTCCACAGCAGTCGTACCTTCCACAGCAGTCGGGCCTTCTAGTAGTACAACTACCATACCACCACCTCCATCTTTCGAGCCATCAGCATCAGTGCCTTCATCTTCTACTTATCCACTTATGTCGCTGCGAGTCTCAACAACTGGATGCAGACAGCTACTGCAAAGATGTCTGACCTATCCAGTGTTGTTGCAGCCCAGACATCTACCCTAGCTCCCCAGATTGCTCCGAAAGTAGAGGAGACTTTGAAGAAGATTCTGGAGAACCAGAAGACCGTCATGGATACCTTGGTGGCACATGGTACAGCAATTGAGGAGCTTGGGAAGCAGGTGAAAAAGATGAGGAAATCCCGGGTTTCGAAGAAGTCATTTGACAAGTTGAGACAGGAGGTGACCAAGATAGCAGCAGTTGGGGATCTTCTATTTGACTTGCTGATGGAGACAGCACCAGCAGACCCAGCAACACCATAAGCACTAGAGGCACCAGCTGGACAGTCTGAGGAGCCAGACCTTGCTGCCCACACTGCTGAGGCAGTGCTACAGATGTTCACCAACCCAGCTACTCCCCGAGCAGAGGATGACGAGATACAGTTGGAGGAGCCTGAATGTGGTGATACTGCTATGGACACGGAGACCACATGAGGGATTCCTCTCTACTCTATCTCTTCCTTGATTTTATTTTGTTAAGCATTGAGGACAATTCTTACTTTTATTCGGGGGGTGGAGTCTATTTGATTTGATGACATTGGCCTATAAATAATTGATAACATTTTCTTTTCCTTTTAATTTATGTACATATTCTTCTCTCTCTCTCTCAATTGATGTATATATTCTCTTTCCCTTTCTCAGTTTGTATATCCCTTCATGCTTTTAGTAGTTTACCCTATAGCTTCTTTATTTTGTTTTCCTAGTAGTCAATATTTAGTATATTAGCTTCTTATTTACTTAAATAGCTTTTTATTTACTTTAATAGCTTCTTATTAATTTAGTAGCTTCTTTTCATGTTTAAGTGATTAATGGCCTTTGGTTTTCTTATTTACTTTAATAGCTTCTTTTTAATTTAGTAGCTTCTTTTCATGTTTAAGTGATTAATAAGCATTTGATTTTCTTAATTCCACAGTTCTTTCCAAAGGTGGTTTTTGTGTGAACCTGGTGACTCTTCCCAACGTGGATGGCGTGACAACCTTCTTAAGGGATTGAGTCTGTTTTTTATGTTTTAGTAAGAATAGTAGTAACAGTGAATAAGAGGACCTAATTGAGTAAACCTAAAAGAGTCGAGCATGCTTCACTTTGTACCAACACACTTAACTACGTGCTTATGATTAAAAATAAGTTCTTGGAAAGAAATAGCTCTAGTTAGTGACCTTTGGACTCTTGTGTTGACTTAAGCAATCATCGAGTGGTTTAATCGAACCATTAGTGATTTTTAATCTTGAATATGGTTGTTGTGGGCCCTCGACTCTTTCCTCTTTAACAATCCAACTGTGGGAGAGGTGAGATGTTTCGTTGCAAGTCCAAGTACCCGAATGTATTTCTAGGCGAAATGCTAAGTTTTGCTTGGCTTGAGAAGTGATTGTAGGCTCTCCTTGACCCGCTTGAAATTTCCATGTCCCACCAATGTTGCTATCCCTAGTCAACCCATTTGAGCCTAAGACCTTTCTCATTTGATAACCACATTACAAGACTTTACCCATTTTGTAGTGACTCTGTCTTGGCACCCGAGCTTTCCTTAACACTCTTGAGAAGAAATTGGCTAAAAATAAGTTTGGGGGAGAGACGAAGAGTTTGAAAGTGGTATCAAGGCACAAAAAGAGAAAAGACATGAAGAAAAAGAAAGTCAAAGAAAAAGAAAGAAAGAACAAAAGAAAAATGCAAAAAGAAAGTGAATAAATTGAGAGTTGAAGGGATTCAAAGAAAAGCAATGATGCAAAGCATGGAGAAAACAAAGAAGGCGAAAATCATGAACAAGAAAGAGTGATGTTAATTCTCTCTAGTTCCCGTAAGGATGAAGAAAAAGACTCAAAGAGTCGGCAAAACATGAGCCAAAAAGAGAAAATGGAGTGCTTAAGGAAAGATGAACCCTTTCTATTCCAACATTTCCTACCTTAGTCCAAAAGCCTTCATTACATTTCGAAAAAGCCCTACGTGATTTCAAGCCAAGTGAACTTGCATTAGTGTTGATTTACATGAGGGCAAGCATATGGTACTTAGAGCCGTACTTGTGACATTCTTTTGAGAGAGATGAGCGAACTTTTCACAAATCCTTGAATTGAGTGTTGCATTCTTAAGTGAGATATGCTAACGGAGAGTAGAGGAGGAGGAGTTTGGGATCCACAATGACCTACATGAAAGTGCGAGCTTCCTTGATGAATAAAGTCAACTCTTGATGCTCAAGTGTCACATTAGTACTATTGGTGCTTAAGACTTCAAATCATTCTCTTGTTGATAATTCATAAGTGTTATGGGTAATTGTTGGTCCCAATTGATGTGTGTTAGATACACCTTAGATTAGGTGGAATAGCTCTTAACTTGTGGAGGTGGGAATTAGTTTAATTGCTTGAGGACAAGAAAAAGCTTAAGTTTGGGGGAGTGATAAGTGGGGAATTTGACTACTTATTAGCGCCCTTTTTCTTTTGTTTTAGTACAAATGTGTTTAATTGAATTCCCAAAAACTGATGAAATATGCTTAATTGCAATCCAACTTAAGAAGGAGTGATTTTGAACAAGGACAAAAACCAGGCACAGAAGCTCAAGTGCGGACAACAGAATTCCATCTGCGGCCGCAGAATGCAATGGAAATCCAACAGAGCCTTAGTGCAAAGTGCGGACTGCACAATTATTGTGCGGCCGTGGAAGATATGCCAGAGCTCAAGTTTAGAGAAGTCTCATTTCAAGCCAAAAGGATATGCGGACCACACATTTATTGTGCAGCCGCAGAAATCAGCTATGCGGTCGCACTCAGAGTGCGGTCCGCAGAAGGACCCTATGCGGCCGCACTCAGATCTGTATGGACCACAGAACTTGAGACATGCGGCCACATTCTAGAATTGTGCAGCTGCAGATCCAGCTCTTGTCAAGACACAAGTGAAGTGCGGACAGCACATGGAATTTTGCGGCCGCAGAACATCCGAAAGGGCAATTTTGTCCGAAATTTCCAGCTTTGTATAAATAGATTAGTTTCACGAATTTAGGTCAAGTTTTGAATATCTAAACTTCTGTAGCCCTTTTTCCTTACTGCTTTAGGCAACTTTAGCTTACTTTGACGATTTAACATTGGATTTTTATCTTTTAATCTTTCAATATGAGTTTAATTATCTTTTCTTCTCTATTTTCTTCATTACCCATTATGAGTAGCTAGATTTTTATCTAGGGTTGTGACCCAACCCTAGTGTGTAAACCTAATGGGTGTTTAATTTATGGCTTGTTTATGATTGGGTGTTAATTATTTAGCCATGTTCTTGCTTTTTATTGTAGAATTAATGGTTGCAAACATTAGTTCATGCCTATTTGACTTGGTCTCTACTTGAGAAAGAGAGACTTAGTCTAGGAAAACATGGCTAACAAGAATTTGGGATGAAATCAAGAAATTGATAGTCCCAATTAAAGGGTTGAACCTAGAGATAGTAAAACCCGACTTGAGCATTTTATCGACTGTTTGGTTCAATACCCATTTGGACTTGAGAAAGACAAATTGGGCAAAATCACTCTCTTACCGAGAGGTATTGAGTGGGTACTTGAGTGTTGATTGCTATAATACACCCCGACCAACAAAACAAGCTTTAAAGTTTACAACCTATTAGGCAAACACCTAGGTGAAGATCATAGCCCTAGGCCTTTTATCATATTTGAAAAACAACCAAAAATAACATTTCCTAGTTTCATATCTTTAGAATTGCAATATTAGCATAAGAAGTAAAGACAAACCATATTTGTGGAGGTGCATCTAAGATTCTTCGCGTGCCTAATCCAAATATATGCTACTACATCCCAATCATATAGCTCCATGTGGAATTCGACCCCGACTCTTAGTTGGGTATTACTATTGCATCGACCACTTCATAACCTCGAATAGAGGTGTGACTTGGACGACATCAGTTACCCCCACCTCTTTACCAGTCTAGGTACTTTTCTATGTCCGCTCGAGGACGAACATTTCTTTTAGAGGTGGAAAATGTGACGACCCGATAGGTCGTTTTGATTACTAGCCTTTTATTTCTATGTTCCGAGACCTTTATTAGCTTTATTTGATATTTCTTGATTTGCGTGCGTGGTCCATATCATTTTCCAAAAATTTTTTACGTAAAAAATTAAATAAAAAGTGATTTTAGGCTTAAAATGGGACTTGAGCTGACCAAGGCCAACACTCTTGGTAAATGACTTCAGATCGGTGTTTTGAGGATTCTGATACGTTCGAACGATATTTTGGACTTGTACGCAGGTGATCCGAGCGAGTTTTGGCGCACTTCTTCAAAGATTGTGAAAAATGAGTTTTCAAGTTAAAATCTTGAGTTTTGATGATTTGAGGTAGAGAGCAAGTTTATATGATGTTGTTACACTTGTGTGCATGTTCAGTTTGGAGCCCGAGGGGCTCGGGTGAGTTTCGGATAGATTTTGGACCATTTCTGCCTTGTTGGAATTGCTGGTTTTTGGCTTCTGGTGTCTAGTCCTTCACGATCGTGAGATGGGAAGGCTCTCTCGCGACCGCGAAGGGGAAAAGGTAGGCAGGGGCTGGTTACTCTTCGCGAACGCGAGAGGTAGGTTGCAAATGCGAAGCATTGGGGGCTTACCCTTTGCGAACGTGACTGACTCCTCGCGAGCTCGTTGCTTTTGGGAGAGGTTAGGGAAGGCGAGATGGTCTTTATCACAAACGCGGACCTGGGGATACGAAGGCAGGCTGGGGAATAAGCCTTCACGAACGCGAAGGACAATTGGCCAGTGCTCTTCGTGAACACTTCAGGTGCTTCGCGAATGCGATGAACGCCTGACGCTAGTTATTTAAAGTGCTGGAAGTCGAGAATTGGCCATTTTTCACCATTTCTAAAAGCTAGAGCTCAGACGAGAGAGGATTTTGAGTAGATTTTCATCCCAACTTCATTGGTTAGTATTATTTAACTTTTTTTATGTATTTCCATAATCATTCATTGATGTTTAACCTTAATCTATAAATTTCATGGTAGAAATTAGGAATTTCGGGTAGAAATTAGGCATTTTATAAAATTGAGATTTAGACCTCAAATCGAGGTCGAATTTTAAAATAAATCACATAACCGGGCTAGGGGTTGGGGCGGGTCTGGGGCTAACTTTTGTTGACTTTTTTCAATTTTATTATAAACTAAATTTTTTTAACTCGTGGGTAACTCTAAAGTTTATTTTGAATTATTTGAACTATATTTGGCTAGATTTTATTGGTTTGGAGGCTAATTCTAATCTTGGTTGAGCATTGATTTGGTTGCTGGAAGAGGTAAGTATCGTGGTTAACCTTGACTTGTGGGAACTAGAACTTGATTGGTTTAATTGCTACTTAATCTATGTGTGGGGACGACGTACATACAAAGTTACGATTGTATATGCGTAGTCACGAGTTAGGCATGCGGGTTGGGATATTTATTTATTATCTTCAATTATTTTATGCTTTTATTTAATTCATGTTTATACTTGTTACATTCTTTAATTGTTATTTGCCCCTACTAGTTAAATTCATGCTCTATCCATTACATGCCTTAATTGTTAATTATTTCATGTATTCGTGCCCTTATTTATTGTCTTTATTTACTTGCTTTGTGATTTAGTATGTTGTCAGATAGCTACTTTTATTTGTTTTATGACTTTAATTATGTAATATTTCATATTGTATTTTATTTTGGGATACACCGTAATTGATTGTAGTTTATACATATAATTTATACTATTTGTGATCGGGTTGCGCGCCACAACGATTACTAGTATTATTATGTGGGACCGGGTTGCACGCTACAACGGATATTGATATCTATTTGGGATCGGATTGCACATTGAAACGGTATTTATATGTATATATTTGTGTATCGGGTTGCGCCTCAACAGAAAATAATTTGTTATTTATATATTTGTGCATCAGGTTGCACGCTACAATGAAGAAGACTTGTTATATATATATATTTGTGGATCAGATTGCGCGCTGCAACAGAGAAGACTTATTTTACTGTATTTGACTGTTGTTACTGTATTCGTGTTGATTTGAGAATTTGAGCACAATTGTTATTCTGGGGCCCTCTGTTTTGTGCTTTCAGTTCTGGTTTTATGTTAAATTCTTTGTTTCTCTATTTCTGCTAGTATTGCTTTTATATTCGTTCAGGTTTAAAATGAGTACCTTGTTATAGACTCGTCACTACTTCATCGAGGTTAGGCTCAACACTTACAGAGTACATGTGGTCGGTTGTACTCATGCTATACTTTTGCACTTCTTGTGCAGATTCTGGTGTTGGTCCCAACAGCAGTTAGTGGAGGCTTGCTCGGATTAGCTTTTCATGGAGACTTGAGGTATAGCTGCTTGGCAATCGCAACCCTGAAGTCCCCTTCCTTATCTAATTTTTTCTGTTTTTTTCATTTCAAACAGTTGTATTTTTATTCAGACATTTGGTTGTAGTACTTCTAGTATGCTCATGTACTTATGACACTAGATTCCGGGATTTGATTCGTCAGCGTTTGGAGTTGTTATATCTATTTTGAATTTCTACAGCGTTATTCATTATTAAATTGTTTCTAAATTAGTTTTAAAAAGATTAATTGTGCACTAATATTGGCTTTTCTAGTAAGTGGACGTTAGACGCCATCATGGCCCCGCGATAGGGATTTTAGGTCGTGACAGGTATCTCCCTTTGCCAATACAGGTGTATTCACATGTCAGCATCAGAGAACAATGCTTCTGACCCATATTAGCAGAATTCTCTAGTTCTTGAATGCAAAGAAGCTACAGCCTACAAGTGTCCAAGAATTTTAAACTAGTACAATAGTGATTATTGTACAAGTTGCTACTGATTATGTGAACATTGTGAGACCCAACTTAAATGAATGCAAAAGTGAGTCAAACCTACTTTCACTTTAAGTTATGGTATCCGACGGGAATGGGGGTAGAAGAGACGTGGTATGGAACGGGAAAGCCGTTTGGTTTCGGTGGCTCGGACTGACCCGATTACGGCCCGATAAACTTCCAATTTTTTTTTAACTAGCCGTTGGCAATCGACTTTTTTATTTCAAAAAGAGTCATTGGCAACGACAAAAAATGGCCATTTTTTATCCCTCCACCTCCCCCCTCTCCCCCCCCCCCCCCAAATTCACCCCATATCGTCGTAACTATTTATTTAATCCTCAAGTTTAGTAATTAAAATTTGTCTTGAATTTTAACTATAAATAACCTCCATCCTTATTTATTTTTCCCTACATAAAATACTATAATTCTCTCTTAATCGCTGACATTCTATCTTCATTCTTCTCTGTATTTTCTTATAATCATCTACGTTTCAAGCATTTGGGAAAATTTTTGGAGCAAGTTTCAAGCGACAAATTGATTCGTCAAGTATTTGGAGTAATAATTTGGGTAATTTATTCAAGTTTTAAAAAGTACGGCATATCCGTTGCATCTCTTAATTTTTATATTTAATTTTTACGTAATTTTAATATTTAATTTTTTCTGTTTCCTTTTCGTGTTTAATTTTTCTATTTAAATTATGGCTCATAAAAAGATATTAGGTATAACCAACCCATTTTAGAAAAAGTAATAAAGGTGCTAGTTCTAGTAGTAACCCTAATCTTCATCCTAAAGTTAGAAAACATATAGTGATATAACTCATGTTGATGAAACTTTTTTTTTTCCCAGATTTTATGATATTAAGCCGGAAGAACCACTAGATCATGAAACTTTGCAAAGATAATTTGGCAATAATTTTAATTTTAATGTGAAAGAAGAAAATGAGGAAGATGAAATAGATGAAAAACCCACTAGTCCAGCAATAGAAGCACCAACTTAGGCTCAATCTCGTTCTAGAGTTTTACCTCTCCTTGTACCTCCTAGAAAGATGAAATAGATGAAAAACCCACTAGCTGTTGTGCCTGCAACATCTCAAAAATAACATGAAGGCTAACCTCTTGTTCCTCCCGAGCTGGGGTTTTCTGAGCTTCTTGTGGGTCTCCTTGGCGTACGCTCCTGTTAGTGTGGGAGCTTATATCGACGTGTTGAGCATCACGTGAGACCATATCTGCAGGGATTGGCTCTGGTGCGTCCCTAGGGTTTTGTGGTGGTACACCAATACCTGGAACAACTACACCATTTTCTCTATGGTCCTCAAGACCGTTGTTGTCACGTGCGTTTACTGAGTTCGATATTTTGACCTGAAATCAAAGATTCTTGGACGAGAAAAAGTGTGAAAGATAACTTGCGTTATATGGTAAACCAGCAAGAAAACAATCACAATTATTTTTATCCCCACGGTGGGCGCCAAACTGTTTACCGTGAAAATGGTAATAACTATTAGATTTGATTGTGTGGTTCGAAAAATACGTGATTTATTTTTGTGCTAGTTGTTAGGCAATAGATGCTAAGAAGGAGACTAGAAAATAAGATAAGAGCTTGAAGTTAGTGTGTTTAAGCAAACCGAGTGGCTGAGAAACGGGGCCTCGAGCCCGGTTATACGGGGCCTCGAGGTCGAGCTCGATGCCAAGTTATGGATAGTCGGTGAAAGACTAACAGCTTTGAGAGCTTCGATGAAGGCTCTTTATGATCAATAATGAACAACAAATGAAGAACAATTAATAGAACACAATAAATGTAAATAATAGAATCAAGAGAGAATGTATTTAAGTTAGAGAACAGAGAATGTTCTTGTATTCAATGTTGTGTGTTGTGTTGTATATATCCTTTACAAAATGACAAGGATCCCCTTTATATATCAGGGAAAATCTCAACATGGTGCAGATGCATTTAATACAAAGAAATATAGTCGGTACAACTATTTGCTAGTTTGGTACAGACTAGGGCTTCTCTTGCAGATTTTGTCAGCTTTAATCATATGCCTTGGGAACTTCCCGCTTTCTCATGATAATCATCGATTTGAAGCCACTTCTTGAGACATTGCACCGGTTGTGGGATGCAACAGTTAGTAAATGACGCCGCTTCACCCCGGGGAAGGCAGAAGGAGTGAAGCGCCACACCAGGTGGAAGTAAGAGAGATGAGCAGCAGTTCACGGCCCGCATATCCTTCGATGCAGGGGTGTTATGAGAGATGAGCAGCAGTTCACGGTCCATATATCCTCTGATGCGAAGATAATTTGAGATTCCTCTCTCATTATCTCGGGCCAACAACAACAAGCCAGTGCGATCCCACTCAGTAGGTGGACTCTGAGAAAGAGCCATAGCATGGACGGCGAGGACACTGCCGTGTGACCTTATGGTCACGAGCTTTAAACATGGGAAAAGAGTTAGAGAAGGACGAAGAAGAGAAAGGAGTTAAAGGCTGTTGAAGAATGACTGATGAAGTTTGGTTCAAGAAAGCTTCCATTTATAGAAAGGTGGCAGCATAACCGACGGTGCAATCAATGTCTTTGAGAAACGTATCGACAGGCCCAATCAATGCTTTTTGGGAGACGGATCGGCGGCAGTATTATCGCTTTGAGAAAATAAACAGGTGTTGCATTGAATGCTTCTAGAAAAGATGTATCGATGGGACATCTCAGTTATCATAAAAAGCTTACGTCATAAGCATGACATCATCACAAGAGGCTCGAGAAGATCGGTGTCAAAATCGTTTCTTATCATTTTAATCTAAGAAAGGCGGGGACTATCTGTATACGGTAGAAATCAGAGGGTCGGATTTTGTAATCATTAAGGCACCTCGTGAAGACCTCCCCCAGAAGGCTCGAGGTTCAGCTCGGGGTTCGACCCCCGAGGGTTCCTAACGTTCGACCTCGAGATAGTGCAAATCGATGATTATCATGAGAAAGCGGGAAGTTCCCAAGGCATATGATTAAAGCTGACAAAATCTGCAAGAGAAGCCCTAGTCTGTACCAAACTAGCAAATAGTTGTACCAGCTATATTTCTTTGTATTAAATGCATCTGCACCATGTTGAGATTTTCCCTGATATATAAAGGGGATCCTTGTCATTTTGTAAAGGATATATACAACACAACACACAACATTGAATACAAGAACATTCTCTGTTCTCTAACTTAAATACATTCTCTCTTGATTCTATTATTTACATTTATTGTGTTCTATTAATTGTTCTTCATTTGTTGTTCATTATTGATCATAAAGAGCCTTCATCGAAGCTCTCAAAGCTGTTAGTCTTTCACCGACTATCCATAACTTGGCATCGAGCTCGACCTCGAGGCCCCGTATAACCGGGCTCGAGGCCCCGATTCTCAGCCACTCGGTTTGCTTAAACACACTAACTTCAAGCTCTTATCTTATTTTCTAGTCTCCTTCTTAGCATCTATTGCCTAACAACTAGCATAAAAATAAATCACGTATTTTTCGAACCACACAATCAAATCTAATAGTTATTACCATTTTCACGGTAAACAGCTTGGCGCCCACCGTGGGGATAAAAATAATTGTGATTGTTTTCTTGCTGGTTTACCATATAACGCAAGTTATCTTTCACACTTTTTCTCGTCCAAGAATCTTTGATTTCAGGTCAAAATATCGAACTCAGTAAACGCACGTGACAACAACGGTCTTGAGGACCATAGAGAAAATGGTGTAGTTGTTCCAGGTATAGGTGTACCACCACAAAACCCTAGGGACGCACCAGAGCCAATCCCTGCAGATATGGTCTCACGTGATGCTCAACACGTCGATATAAGCTCCCACACTAACAGGAGCGTACGCCAAGGAGACCCACAAGAAGCTCAGAAAACCCCAGCTCGGGAGGAACAAGAGGTTAGCCTTCATGTTATTTTTGAGATGTTGCAGGCACAACAGCTGGCAATTGCTCAACTACAAAGCCACCAAAAACTCCAAGCACAGCAGCACCGGAGGCGGCTCCTCGAGCCGAACAAATACCAGAAAAATCAAGCAACAACGTGTCAGCAGCCGATCCCGCTATCATAAAGATGCTCGAGGACCTCACGAAGAGGATCGAATCAGGCGAGAAGAAGATAGAAGCCAATGACAAAAAGGTGGAGACCTACAATTCTAGGGTCGACCAAATCCGGGGCACGCCCCTGATCCTGAAGGGTGTAGATTCGAAGAAGTTCGTACAAAAGCCATTCCCACAAGATGCTGCTCCAAAACCCATCCCGAAGAAGTTCAGAATGCCCGACCTTCCGAAATACAATGGAACCTCGGACCCCAACGAGCACGTCACCGCTTACACTTGTGCAGTAAAGGGCAACGACCTAATAGACGACGAGATTGAGTCTTTCTTACTAAAGAAGTTCGGAGAAACACTTTCGAAGGGGGCCATGATGTGGTACCACAACCTCGCCCCGAATTCAATAGACTCATTCGCCATGCTGGCAGATTCTTTCATAAAGGCAGATGTCGGTGCTATCAAGGTGGCTACAAGGAAATTCGGCGTCTTCAAAATCAAACAAAGAGAAAATGAGATGTTGTGGGAGTTTGTGTCTCGCCAAATGGAGCGAATGGAATTACCACCAGTCTCTAACGACTGGGCCATACAGGCCTTCACTTAAGGTTTGAACGAGCGAAGCTCGATAGCTTCGAAGCAGCTGAAGCAGAACTTGGTTGAATATCTCGCAGTGACCTGGTCGGATGTCCACAACCGATACCAATCGAAGATCAGGGTCGAGGAAGACCAACTAGGAGCTCCCTCGGGCTCAGTATATCCTAGCAGGCTTCTAGCAAAGGAGCCAAAGCCAAACAAGGAAAGGTACCAACCACACGTTGAAGATAGAAGAAACTCCCCAAGACGTAACATACCCCGGAATTACCAAAGGATAGATCGAGGTCAGAATCCTCGGGGACTCGTAAGCAGAGCCGGATTTGACAGACACACAGGACCAACGGAGGCACCCCGATTGCCCAAATACAACTTCAACATTGACGTTTCAGACGTCGTCTCTGCCATTGGTAAAATTAGAGAAACCAGGTGGCCAAAACCCGTACAATTAGATCCGTCACAGAGGAACCCCAACCTAGTATGCGAGTTTCACGGCACGCACGGTCATAGGACCGAAGACTGCAGACAGCTCCGAGAGGAAGTAGCCCGACTACTCAGCAAAGGGCACCTCCGAGAGTTCCTTAGCGACCGAGCCAAAAATCAATTTCGGGAAAGAGAGGCGAACAGATAGAGTGAAACAGAAGAACCACAACATGTCATCCACATAATTGTTGGAGGAGTTGACATCCCACATGAACCCATCATCAAACGAACAAAAATATCCATCACCAGGGAAAAGCGAACTCGGGGCTATATACCTGAGGACGCTCTCACATTCAGGAACGAGGACATCGAGACCCTGTCTCAACCTCATAACGACGCACTGGTAATCTCATTTCTTGTAAATACATTTCAAGTTAAATGTGTACTTGTGGATCCAGGTAGCTCGGCCAACATCATCAGGTCGAGGGTGGTGGAGCAGCTCGGACTGCTCAACCAGATCGTGCCCGCCTCTCGAGTCCTCAATGGATTCAACATGGCGAGCGGGACAACGAAAGGAGAAATCACTCTTCCGGTCAACGTGGCCGGAACAACCCAAAATGTCAAGTTCCATGTCATTGAAGGAGACATGAGGTACAACGCCTTGCTCGGAAGGCCATGGATGCACTGCATAAGAGTAGTACCATCCACCCTCCATAAAATGATGAAATTTTTGACAAAGGACGGAATAAAAACCGTCTACGGAGAACAACATGCAGCGAGAGAGATGTTCGCGGTGCATGATGTGGCACCGACATCAACACCTCCAGCATCGAAGGAGCCAAAAGATAAGCAAATAGTGAAGAAACAATAGCGAGATATATTCTCGGCTACACCCGACTAAATGAGTAAAGGACCGTACCGCGTCCCCGGAGCAAACAGCTAGAGCATACCGAGGCTGGAAGCGCCATCAGCACTAAGGTATAATCATTTCCCTTTTTCAGTTACATTTTACACTAACCTGTGTGCAGGTATCCGATTGAAACAGTCGAAGCGATCTCCAGCTTGAAGACCTTAGGTCTCAAAGCATGAGTTGCACTCTTTTCCTTCGACCGGGTTTTATCCCAAGAAGGGTTTTACCGGCAAGGTTTTTAATGAGGCAACATTTATGTGCTACCTAAGGAAAACTCAACAAGTATTCAAGGCTTCTCTTCAATCAACCTCGAATACTGGGGGGCATCCCCCCCGGGAGGTCACCTCCTCGGAGAAGTCAAGATATGCCAAAAAGGGTTTCGATAGGAAAATGATGTATCGGGCCAAACGGTCGAACGAACCGTGTCCATATAGAATAACCGAGCCCTTGACGGCGAAAACATGTATGCTTGTGCCAAGTAATCAATAAATATTTGTTCCATCAAAAAGCTTTGTGCTTTGAAGAAATCTGCTATTTTTTCAAGAAACGGCTCCAGAGACAGAAAATTCCCGAACACTCGGGGACTGACGTCAAAAAATCGAAGTCACATGACCTCCGGGCCAAAAACTTCGAACTAGTAAGCCCTCAATGAGGCAACCCCAAGATTACACAAAACGGCTCCAGAGCCAAGAAACTCTCAATATCTCGGGGACTATCGCCGACTGCCACCCCATCGATTTATCAAAAACCCGAGGCTATAAGACCCCACGTGGGAAACCTCGAGCTCGTAAGACCTTTATAAGGCAAAACCAAAATCTGTAAGACCTCAAGCAAGGCATGAACTACACTTGTACCAAGTAACCAAAATCTGTAAGACCTCAGGCAATGCATGAACTACACTTGTACCAAGTAACCAAAACTATAAGACCTCAAGTAAGGCATGTAAAAAATTATAAGACCTTACAAAAAGGCATAATCTCGGTCTTAAAGCTAAGGCTATATATTCAAACCTGTAAGACCCCTAAAAATGTATACCCTCGATATAGATGCCGAGTTACTTCACTCGGGGACTAAAAGGCTACGGCCAAATACAAATGACTACGGTCACAAGGTTGTGCCAACCAAACTAACGCGACTCGAGGACGCCCGACCGTCGCTATAAATATACAGGCCTTCAATTACTTCGAAAAAACTTTGAAAAGAACCGGTTAATCAGGCTACCCTCGACTTAAGCAAAAGAGCTTCGATCATATCAGCTCCAAACTATAGGCTTCGAAATCATTCAGCCATCGAGCGAAACCTCCCGAGGTGCTCATCTATCGCCATATAAACGGCTCACAATCGAGGTTCTTATCGAACCGTCGAGGAGTCGGGCGAACATAAAACTTCAAAAGTCTTTAACGAGGAAAAAATAAAGCCTACACTAAGAAGTCGTGTCGACCCAATGCGTAAGAGCCACTGTCACCAGCCTACACTAAGAGATCGTACCGACCCAATGCGTAAGAGCCACTGTCGCCAGCCTACACTAAGAGGTCGTACCGACCCAACGCGTAAGAGCCTAAGGGCCACTTAAAGTTCAAAAACTTAAGGGCCAATAAGCTCGAGTCGAAATCCGACTCGAAGACTGAGCCCGAAACAGTTAATTGAATACGCCTAAGGGCAAAGGCATAAGAGCCACTGTCGCCAGCTTAAAATTAAAGGTTGTACCGACCCCACGCGTAAAAGCCTACGGGCCAGCCCAACAAGCCTCAGGGCCGAATTATAAACCTAAGGGTTTCTACTCCAAAGCCAAATCGTATGGCCAATCACCGACGAACGTACTAATCCAAAACGAGGAAACAAATCCAAAACGAGGAAACAAATCCAAAACGAGGAAACAAATCCAAAACGAGGAAAGACATGCACAAGCAAATAGAAACTCATGAAAGGAGAAAACCGAAAGGTTTCTTTATATATGAATATATGAAACAACGCAAGGCTACATTTACAAAGTTCTCTAAGAACGCTGTACAAAGAATCAAAAAGAAAAAAGCCTAGTCTATTTTCCCCTCGGGGACTGCGGCCCCATCGACCTCTTCCTCATTATCTTCGGCATCGGACAAAAGGAACTTGGCGTCGTATTCATCCGGCTTGGCCTGCGCTATCTCTTCTAAGAGATCGAAGCCCCTAGCATGAATCTCCTCGAGGGTTTCCCTTCGAGATTATCACCGAGCATACTCTTTGATCCTACTTTCCCGATCGAGAGCCCCCCTCAGCTCAGCTCGAGCGTCGGCAGCGTCTTTCAAATAGAGGGCCACTTTTATATCAGCCTTAGTTTGGATCGCTTCAACTTCAGCCCGGGCATCCACAACTTCGGCCTTCATCTTCAGAAGCTCAGACTCGAGCCTTGCAATCATGTCCGTTCGAACCGAGCTGCGAGCATTCCGGAGCTATACCTCGAGGGCAGAAGCCTTGGCCAAAGCATCCTTCTTAGCCGCAACCTGGGCGTCCACCCGAGCCTTTAGCTCACCACACTCACGCTTGGCTTGACCAACTTCGCCCCAAAGGCGTTCCAGGTCCTCCGTCTTTTTCTGCAACTGAAGTATCAAAACATTAATCTCAGAGGATAGAAGAAGAAACATGCACCCCCTCGGAACAAAAATTACCTGTTCCTCGAGATAGATTTCGTAGTTCAGACTTCGACTCGCCTCATACCGCAAATACACCAACTTATCTTCCCTTTTATTGCAAAGAAGCCTGAGGGATTTCTCCCCATCCACGGCTTTTTGCAACCTGGCCTCACGACGGAGCAGCTCAGACTTGAGCTTGTCGAAAGCCTATGAAGAAGGAAATCAATGAGAAGGTAAAATTGCAAAGCTGAAAAACCAATACAGTCGACCAAAACTCACCACTGAGCAAAGCCGTTGAGCCCCGTCAAAGGTTGAACGCACATATGCTGGCCTGGACCCATCGACCCCGGTAGAACCACTCCCAATTGGGACACGATCGCTCGATACCCCACTCAATGTAGGCGGCCCATGGCCTCGGATATCCCTCGAAGTACCTTCGACGGGAGAAGAGGACGGCGGCAAAGGAGGGACCTTTTCTCTAAGGCTAGGAATCTCGTGTGCTGCAGGCTCAACTGATAAATCTTCTCCGAGCCTCCGGTCCAAACTTGTCCCGCTATGAGCACTTTCGCCCTGCAAAGGTTCTTTTCACTTGTTATTATTACTCGGTCCCGAAGCTGATGACCCTTCTCCCTCTCCGAGAGGGCACGATCTTATCTCCGAAAATTTCCCAATGCCTACGATGACAGAGTCAATACGCATAAAAAGAAAAGTACCTTTCAAGAGAAAGCAAATCACATAGCACGTACCGTGGTGTTTTGCCTCCCACCTACCCTTGGACAAGTCTCGCCACTTGCGCTCATTATAAGTCGAGCGAGTCGCCAGCTTCCAAACCCAATCCGTTAGGTCGGGGACCTCGTATGGCATCCACGGAATTGCTGCAGAAAAGGGAAGAAAAAGCGCATTTACAGGACCTGCCTCCACCATAAGCAAAATAATGAAAACACAAGTGCACCACTTACGTGTATAATTCCATTCCTCAGGAAATGGCAGGAACTCCACAGGGATAATGTTGACAGTCCGTACTCGGATGAATCGGCTCATCCATCCCCAGTCCCCATCTTGTTCATCGTCGACAACAAAAGGCCTGGTTGATCGGCACCGCAAGGTTAGGAGGCCTCCATGGTGAAAAGGTCGGTATAGCCTAATAAGATGACTAAGGGTGAACTCAAACCCTGCTTCCTCCGCAAAGAATCTCATCATCAATACTATTCTCCAAAACGACGGGTGAACCTGTGCCGAGGTAGCCCGATACTTCCGACAGAAGTCGAGCACGACCCTATCAAGGGGGCCCAGCGTAAAGGGGTACGTGTATACATTCAAAAACCCCTCTGCATGATCCATGATGCTCTCTTTCGGGGAAGGTACCTGCAATACTACCTCTTCCCCCCATCCGCAATCTTTCCTCACTGACTCGAGGTGTCCCTCTCCTATTAGAGAAATGAACTTCGAAGCATACTCCCAATGGCCCTGAACGTTGGGAGGTTTTTCGGACGAAGGGTCCTTCCTCGAGATAAAATGTTTCGAGGTTGGCTCACCAGACACTGGCGGTGTACCACCGACCAGGCGAGAACTGGAGGCGGAACTTTCCTCTCCTTGCTGAACGGATCCTAGCGTAGCAGCCATAACTATGTTGAAACAAGAGAGTGGGAGCGGTAACTTAAGCGAAGGCTTCAAATTTAAAAATGGTGAAAAACCTAACGCGAGGAAGAAGAACTCTACGAAGAAGGATAGCTGCTCAAAATAGTGGAATCCTCAAAAAAGGGGGAGACAAACCCATATATATATAGAGCAAGCGGTGACTGCCCGCCTGCCTCAAAAGCCAATTAAATGCTAGCTAAGCCATTACCACTTCCAGGAAGGCATACCGGCAGGATCACCTCGGTCATTGCATAACCGCGTCATACGACTGACGCTGTCGTACGATGTTTAAAGGATCAAAAAACCCCACGTCAACCCAGCCTCGAGATGGTACCCGATCTTGAGGATTTCTGCTACCATGTCCATAGGATCTAAGGAGTCGTCAATATCACTATGAGCCTCGAGATGGTGCCCAATCGCGAGAATCTCTGTCAAAATGAAGATAGGCTCTAAGGGGCCATCAATATCGCCCTAAGCCTCGAGATGGTTCCCGATCTCGAAAATCTCTGTCAAAATAAAGATAGGCTCTAAGGGGCCATCAATATCGCCCTAAGCCTCGAGATGGCGCCCGATCTCAAGGATCTCTGTCAAAACAGAAGACAAGCTCTAGAAAGCTATTCATATGAACCTAACCTTGAGGTGGTACCCTATCTCGAGGATTTCTGCAAATGCGGGTCATTTACCCGATTCTTTGGCCCTCGAGCTACCTGAGCCCGAGCCAATTTTCACTCGAGAATCACTGATTAAGCCATAAGGCTATTTATGCTTTCAGATCGAGTTGAACGCTCTCTCGCTCACTTTAGGCCGGGGGCTATCCAGGTCCAGGCGTATCCTCATCCGGGGTCTATCCATAACGCCTTAAGGCTATCTTCACTCTAAGTTCGAATCAAGTTTTTAGGCCGCTCGAGCTTGAGCAAACTCTCACTCGGGGACTGCCCGTGAAAGCCTAAAGGCTATTTTTTCTCAGATGCTCGAGCAAATTATCCCTCGAGGACTGTTAATGAGGTTTAAAAGGGCTAAGTTTTGTTCTAAAAATCGGGGCCACATTCTCACTCAATTCAAAATCGCCGGCCTAAGTTTGTATCAAGTCAACACGGACTTAGTCCGAGGAACGGCAAAGGGTCTCAGAGAAAATCATGTTAATCAGTCAAGAACCGAGGAAATTCCTACGCCCAGGTCCGGTATTCGGACCAATCGGTAGAGTCACGTACTCAGATTCTTCACAAGCACAAATAAAGGGAAATCCGGCACAAATCAGAGACAAATTGAAGAAACATTCTTGTATTAATAAATGAAGATTACAAAAGCCCCAAAGGGTCCTTACACTTGATTACAAAAGCCCACGAAGGGTCCTTACACAGAAACAGAAGGGCAAAAAATAAAGTCTAAACTACTCTCGATGGTACATCTTCGGGAGCAATTTCTGCGAGAACCATTCCCTCGAGGACCCCATCTCGACCTTCCAAACGATGTCTTTGAGAACCTCCTCCGAAGCAGAACAAGATGAAGAAGCAGAAAACGATGAAGAAGTGGCTGGGTGAAAAATTTGGCGAGTATGGGTCTCGCCAGCACCACTATTTGAAGCCACTTCTTGAGACATTGCACCGGTTGTGGGATGCAACAGTTAGTAGATGACGCCGCTTCACCCCGGGGAAGGCAGAAGGAGTGAAGCGCCACACCAGGTGGAAGTAAGAGAGATGAGCACCAGTTCACGGCCCGCATATCCTCCGATGCAGGGGTGTTATGAGAGATGAGCAGCAGTTCACGGTCCATATATCCTCTGATGCGAAGATAATTTGAGATTCCTCTCTCATTATCTCGGGCCAACAACAACAATCCAGTGCGATCCCACTCAGTAGGTGGACTCTGAGAAAGAGCCATAGCATGGCCGGCGAGGACACTGCCGTGTGACCTTATGGTCACGAGCTTTAAACATGGGAAAAGAGTTAGAGAAGGACGAAGAAGAGAAAGGAGTTAAAGGCTGTTGAAGAATGACTGATGAAGTTTGGTTCAAGAAAGCTTCCATTTATAGAAAGGTGGTAGCATAACCGACGGTGCAATCAATGTCTTTGAGAAACGTATCGACAGGCCCAATCAATGCTTTTTGGGAGACGGATCGGCGGCAGTATTATCGCTTTGAGAAAATAAACAGGTGTTGCATTGAATGCTTCTAGAAAAGATGTATCGATGGGACATCTCAGTTATCATAAAAAGCTTACGTCATAAGCATGACATCATCACAAGAGGATCGAGAAGATCGGTGTCAAAATCGTTTCTTATCATTTTAATGTAAGAAAGGCGGGGACTATCTGTATACGGTAGAAATCAGAGGGTCGGATTTTGTAATCACTAAGGCACCTCGTGAAGACCTCCCCCAGAAGGCTCGAGGTTCAGCTCGGGGTTCGACCCCCGAGGGTTCCTAACGTTCGACCTCGAGATAGTGCAAATCGATGATTATCATGAGAAAGCGGGAAGTTCCCAAGGCATATGATCAAAGCTGACAAAACCTGCAAGAGAAGCCCTAGTCTGTACCAAACTAGCGAATAGTTGTACCAGCTATATTTCTTTATATTAAATGCATCTGCACCATGTTGAGATTTCCCCTGACATATAAAGGGGATCCTTGTCATTTTGTAAAGGATATATACAACACAACACACAACATTGAATACAAGAATATTCTCTGGTCTCTAACTTAAATACATTCTCCCTTGATTCTATTATTTACATTTATTGCTTACATTTATTGTGTTCTATTAATTGTTCTTCATTTGTTGTTCATTATTGATCATAAAGAGACTTCATTAAAGCTTTTAGTCCTTCACCGACTGTCCATAACTTGGCATCGAGCTCGACCTCGAGGCCCCGTATAACTGGGCTCGAGGCCCCGATTCTCAGCCACTCGGTTTGCTTAAACACACTAACTTCAAGCTCTTGTCTTATTTTCTAGTCTCTTACTTAGCATCTATTGCCTAACAACTAGCATAAAAATAAATCACGTATTTTTAGAACCACACAATCAAATCTAATTGTTATTACCATTTTCACGGTAAACATTGTTACTTGATGAAATTATACATATGTATTCTTAAAATGTTGTTAGAAATATAGATCACCTATAACTAAAGTTGCTAAAGGTATTGTATCGTTCCTAACCATATGTTAACAAGTAATACTTGAGAAGACATTGAAGATGTTGTTAAAAATTTTACATAAATTTTATGTGACTACTATTGTTTTTTGTGGATCTTATTATGCTTGTCACGACCCACTTTTTCCCATATGCCGTGATGGCACTCAATGTCGCTGTTGGGCAAGCTAACGGTGAATTAGACATGTATTTATTCTTTTTAATAATTTCAAAGTAGTTAATTTTTTTTATTTATTGAGAAAATGATTAGTGAAAAATTATAGTAAAGTAAAGCATAAGCTAATGAGAGAATAAATATAGTGAATTTAATACTCAAAACCATAAAGTATCTACTAGAATATTCCCAAAACCCGGTGTGACAAGTGTATGAGCAACTAGTAGAATATACAAAATCACCTATATTATTGTCTGGAATAAGATAGATAGAAATTAAATACAAAAGAGAGACTGCGGGTGCTGCAGAACGGACACAAAGAGCATCTCACCACTATGCCTCGGGGTAACCGCGGTGCGCGCCAGAATGACTGCCAGATGCACCTACCTCAGATCCTACACGATTAGTGCATAAGTGTAGCGTAAGTACATAAACAATATGTACCCAGTAGTATCTACTCTAACCTCTAAGAAATAGTAACGAGGGGTCGACATCGACATTTACTATGAGCCAAATATATAAAGTACAGAAATTCTAAATAGGCATGGAATACATCTATAATAATAACACAATAACAAAGAGTAAATAAGTGATTCTTTAACTAGAAGTCAATTTAAAATCTCCAATTACCACATACTAATTCAACAAATACAGCCGTCAAGTAAACTATAATTTTTCAAGTCATGAAAGTAATATCAAGTGTAACCGGACTCCAAGCATTATCACGCACGATTTATGCCGAGGTCGTACGGCCCGATCCAGAATAATGTGTACACTGCCAAGGATCGACCGGCGCGAACCATAGATGCATCTATTATACTGCCGAGGCGTTCGGCCCGCTCCACAAGAAGAGAGAATACTTTACGAACATTCGATTTAACGGTTATCACAAGACTAATACATAAGAAGGCACAATTTATATCAACGGTCAAATGACCTGCCAAAATACAAAGTAAGTGAAGTTCGGTCTTTATGAATCCTTTATCAAGTTTCAATATAATTTAAGCACTTAAATTAACAAGTAGAGTGCAAATAATACAAGTATTTCATCATAGGATCCTAAAACTACCCGGACATAAGCATAATGTGTAATTACGCACGGACTCTCGTCACTTCGTGCGTACATAGCACCCACAGTTAGTAGCAAATAGTAATTTAAAATACCTATGAGGTAAATTCCCTCTTACAAGGTTAGGCAAGAGACATACCTCGTTCCAAATCTCACTTTTCGGCCTACAAATTCACTCTAAAGCCTCAAGTTGGTGCCGAATAATCCGAAGCTAGCCAAATAGTATATAAATTAATCAATATACACTCAAAAGTTCATAATTTAGCTAATAGAGTAATTACCCAACCCAAATTGGAAGATTCCTAAAATTCACCCTCAGGCCCACATACCTGGATTCCGGAAATTTTTGAAGATAATTGTTACCCATTACCTCCCGAACTCAAATATATAATATATTCCAATTTCCACCATCAAAACCATGATCAAATCCCAATTTTTACCTAAACCCAAGTTTCTTCACAAAATCCCATTAATTTCACAATTTTTCATGCTAAATCTACCCATGATTCGCGTATTTAGCTAAATAATTGATAGGGATCATTTACCTCTTGATGTTGATGAAATCTCCCCACAAAATGCTCTCAAAATCACCTAAGACCAAGTGAAAAATGAGGAAAATAAAGCTAAGTCCCATAATAAAAAGACCTTGCACCAGTCGCAGATGTCGCATTTGCGACATCTTGTTCGCAAATGCGATGGTTGCAAATGCGATAAAAGCATCGCAAATGCGAAGACTGGCCATCTCTGCCAAGGTCGCAAATGCGAAGATGGGCAGCTCGCAAAAGCGGCAGAAAAGTTCGCAAATGTGAAGCCCTCAGTGCTTTCCCAACCTCGCAAATGTGAATCCCCCCTCGCAAATGCGAGATCCACAAATGCGAACATAACCTCGCATTTGCGAGACCTGCAGCACCAGACCAGAAACCAGCAGAACTGGAGTTCCTCCAACTCCCCGAACGCGCTCGAAACTCACCCGAGCCCCCGGGGCTTCACACCGAACATCCACACAAGTCTAAAAACTTCATACAAACTCGCTTGCTCGATCAAAACACTGAAATAACATCTAGAATTACGAATCGGACGCCAAAACCCATGAATTAAATCATGAAACTCAAGAACTTCTAGAAACACTTCTGCTCGTTCGATTCCTATCAAATCAACTCGAAATGGTGCCAAATTTTGCGTACAAGTCATAAATCACCATACAGAACTATTTCCAAGCTCGAAATCCCAAACGGACCTCGATAATACCAAAACCTACTCCAAACCAAACTTTATGGACTTGAAAACCTTCAACGCGCCAACTTTCAACATTAAGCGCTGAAACGCTCCCGGGTCATCCGAAACCCGATCCGAACACGCGCCCAAGTCCAAAATCATCATACAAACCTATTGGGACCATTAAATCCCTGTTCCGAGGTCATTTACTCAAAATGTTGGCTCAAGTCAAACTTGGCCATTATGGGCCATTATTAAGGAACTAAGCATTCCGATTTCAACCCGAACCAACTATTCCTGTAAGTCGTAAAATAATAAAAGTACATACGGGGAGTCTAAATTAGGGAAATAGGGACCTAGAAAGCAAAACGATCGATCGGGTCGTTACAACGCCGTTATTACTAATATTTAGTACATATAGTTAAAATTATTCTTTTTCTCTCTCGATTTAAAAGAAAGAAAGATACAAGAATGCGCTAAAAAGATGGTAGAAATTCAAAAATATTTTTATTATATTTCTCCTGTTTAGCTAATTGCTTCTATTTTAAATCCTTCTATTAAATGTTCGCTTGTCACCAACTAATCAATGTTTTCTATACATATATGTAGATTGAAGCAGCTAAAACCCAGAAAGTTATGCTTGTATGCATAAGCTAAATGAACATTTGCAGCAAATATATAATTGTTATGCAAATTTAATTTACAATGCTTCTTATGATGTAGGAAATACTAACCCAAATCTTCCTTCTATCTTCTATTATTGATGTAGATGAAGGTGTTGACAGTTTTGCTATTTGGTCCACACTACCTTCCAAACAAACCAATAATAGAAATATTGATAAACTTCAATTCTACTTGCAAAAGTAGGCGGTACTCCGTACAAAGGAATTTTTACCGTTGGCATAGTGGCAATGCAAAGCAATTTCTCATTCATTCGGCAATGGCTGGGGACGCGCTAAATGTGCCAATTCAAATTGCTACATCAGAGAGCGCATTTAGCCAAGTAAGGCAGCAGCTAGGAGACATCCGTCATTTATTGGGAAGCAACACTTTAATAGTTCGAGTATGTTTCAGAGATTAGATTAGATCAGAGCAATGAAATCAATGACATAAAGATATAGATAAACTAGAGGACGAGTAACTTGGAGATATATTGACAAATGATTGTCCATTTGATTCTAAGAAGTTCATTTTAGCATGGAAAAACTATAAAAGGCGATGCAGAACCTTTGAAGTTTCTATCCAAATTTAAATGCACTCTTTCTACTTCAATTTAGTCATTGTAAACTTTAAATTTGCCAATTTAAAAATAAAAAAAGAACTACAAATTATAAGTTAGAAAATCCTCATTTCTAAAGTATTATTTTAATAAACTATAAGGCTCTTAAGTCTTTGGAGTATTTAACCAAATATTATTTAGTGTTCATGTTTTACTTTCACTTAATTTAAATGAAAATCTTTACTTACGTTTTTAATGCTGTACCCTTTAAAGTTGGATATTTAATTAATTTATTTATAAGTTAGAAGTTTTATAACATTAAAATAATAATTACATTGTATTATTTTTAAAATTTACAAAAAAAAAAAAATATTTTACAAAAATCGATCCGACCCAATAGTTTCAAGCCCGACCACTTCCAGGCCAGATTTAACCCCCAAAAGATCGCCTCATTTTACCCCGGTAAAGTGTATGTTTGAATTACATTTTGATGAATAATTCTACTAGTTATTCTAGAAAAACTTGCCTCCAGATTGTTTTTAGTTTTTGAAAAAGCATTTTCTTGGTTATATTTTATAAAGAGAGATAATACACTGTTAGAGCAAACAAAATTCCATTTTAAAACAAAGATTTAGAGCCTGTTTGGAAAGCCACATTAAAAATAGATTTAGATGTAATTACACAGTTTGACATGTTTGTTTGGCCATGTAATTACTTGATCAGTATGGAATTAGGTGTAATTGGAGGGATGTAATTACACTCTCCAATTCTCAAGGGGAGGTGAGAATTGATGGTAATTACAAGGTTGCTTTTCCGTTTCTTTCCTTTTTGTTTTTATTTTAATTTATTTTCTTTATAACTTTTTATTTTTATTATTTTAATTTTTTAATTTTTTAATTTTATTTTTACTTTTTAATTTCTTTTGAAATTTTAAAATATATTTTTATTTGTACATTATTTATTTTTTATTTCTCTATCTTTACTTCTCGTGATTCCATGTAATTGCTTATATTTTATTTTTTATTTATTTTATTATTCTATTTTTTGAAACTACACCTCCTAATATTAGAAATAATGAGTCATTAACAAACTTCGCATATAATGAGATGCAATTAAAGTGAATTTCATTGTTGAATGTAGTTATAAACTTATCATGTTTCCTAATCTTAAGCTGTAGTGAAAATTACTATTATTATGTTGGAATTTGACATATGTTAAATTATTTTTATTTTTTTTGAATTTTGAAATTGTGATATGTTCGTGGTTCCGATTTACTTGTTTTAGTAGTATTGGCTCACATTGCATGTTGTTCATTTTTTTTATCAGTCATTTTTTAGCACCCGGTATCCGGTACCCACATTGGGGGGCGACTAATCCGGATTCGTGCCAGGAAGTGCCACGTTGGGGGTAAAACACTCCCTAACAAAGGCGACTCCGCACCTAGGGGCTTGAACTCCAGACCTCTGGTTAAGGATGAAGGAGTACTTACCACTCCACCACAACCTTTGTTGGTGCATGTTATTCATTTTTTAGTTAGAATTGATAGATTAGTTTTGTCAAACATTTGAATAATGTTATGACATTATATTTATAAATATTAATTTATTTTATGAAACATGAATTCCATGATGTTCTTACGAAACGTATATTTTTAGTTTTTATAAGTATCTAAACTAAATATTCTTAATTTGTAAAATTTTTATAAATTATTTTTACACTATTGTTTATAAATATATGATTACTAATTAATGTATATTCACGAAAAAATATACATCTTAAATACCAAATATAATATCATTTATACTTATAAAAATTTATAGACATATTTATTATATTAACTTTTAAGTTCTGATAATTATTTTATTTAAAATTTAAATTAACTGTGTAATTACACTAGTATGACCAAACAGTAAACTTGTAATTACACTATGACAAACAAACAAGTTGTCGTAATTATATAACTGTGTAATTACTACTCTAGTAATTACACCAATTCCAATTACCTGGTCGCTTTCCAAACAGACCCTAAAAGAAAACGTACAATAAGTGACATGAAAAGGCAAACTTTTTTCCTTCTTTCTTTTCGCTATGTACAATTAGCTTATTTACGGACTTTTGTTCACAATTATTTGTTTTGAGAATAGTTGTTATTCACTTTAAAATCCTTTTTTTGCTTAGTTGTATCGACTCGACTGGTCGTTTTGAGCATTTGCACTTTGCTCGGAACTTTGAGAGCACGAGTATCTCCGCATGATGTATTATGACTTGTGTGAATCGTTGGTTTTGGTTTTCAAGTTACTCGGAATCGATTTGAAGAATGAACTTCCGGATTGAAGCTTTAAGTTGGAAGAGTAGACCAAATTTGACTTTTTATCATTTGACTTCGGATTGGAGTTTTGATGATTCCAACGACTTCGTATGGTGATTTTGGACTTAGACGTGCGTATGGATTTGGAATTGGAGGTCCATAGGGTAAATTGAAGCATTTCGACGAAAATTGGAAAGTTGAAGTTTTGGAAGGTTGAGAGGTTTGACCGAGAGTTGAATTTGGTGATATTAGGGTCGGAATGCGATTCCGAGAGTTGGATTAGCTCCGTTATGTCATTTGGGACTTACATGAAAAATTTGACGTTATTCCGGATATGATTCGGCGCGAGTTGTAGAAGTTGAAAGTTCATAAGTTCATTAAGTTTGATTTGAGGTATGATTTGTAATTTCGGTATTATTTGATGTGATTTGAGGCCTCGAGTAGGTCAGTGTTGTGTTACGAGACTTGTTGGTATGTTCAGTCGAGGTCCCGAGTGGCTTGGGGTGAGTTTCGGATAGGTTTAGGTTGTGTTGCGCTTGTTTTTGATACTTCGGCGTTGTTTTTTCAAGCATAAATGGTTCCACATTAAGAAAATGAGCTCCAAATTTAGTTTTATTGAAGCATTAGATCCGTATCGTAATTATGGAGCCATAACAAAAAGAATCGTCGAATACGGACATCGTATGAGAGAGTTATGCTCATTTCCGTGTCGGGGAGACTGCTTGTTTCTGGTGTAGTGGCAACTACAAATATCTTTATCGCAATTGCGATGCCAGTGTAATTGCGAACATTTTATCGCAATTGCGACATTTTTCAGCCCTGTTCTTGTTCGCAATAGCGAAGCCTTCTCCGCTTTTGTGAGGGTTCGCAATTGCAGATGCTACATCTCCAGCTTGTTTTCAGATGTGTAATTCGGGTTTTTTAATTCATTTTGTTATATTTTGAACCCTAGTCTCGATGGGAGGCGATTTTGTAGAAGGATTTTCATACCAAACTATCGGCTAAGTATTTTTAATCAACTTTCAATTATATTTCGTGATTATACATAAGATTTAATATCAAATTCATGAGAATATAGGGAAAAATATGGGGATTTTGTCAAAACTTTGAAAAATGATAATTTGGGATTTGAGAGTCGAATAAGACTCGAATTTGAAAACAAAATACGTATATGGATGATCACGCCCAACTATACCTTATAAAAAGGACAATGCGGACGTTGCAAATATAACTTGAGTATTATGCCCAGAGTCGAATCCACAGAGAATTAACCTATCAATAACTATATTTAGACCTACTAAACTCTTTAGAATCAATTTCAAAAACATTGAGAATCACAGTTGATGGTGTTTTTAATAACTAAGATTAACAGTAACTAATAGCTGTAAATTAAAGATGCTAAGCTGTAAACAATAATGAGAAAGCGCTAAGGTACTGATTTCCCCTATTGATGGAATTCCTTCTGTTTATGTTTCATACAAATTCACCAACAGATTCTATCAATCATGAACGCTCTTCTTACCGTAAATCTCTCCCGAGTAATCACAGTAATTTACTAAATGCACTCTCCCGAGATACACTAGCTAGCTTTGTTTATCACAGTTCACTTAAGATTGCACCCAAGGCTTTGTTATTCCTAATCCCGCCTTTAAACCCGCAGTTATAGATCCCTCTTATACTTTGGGAGTGGTGTTGTTCAACATTCACCTAAATATGCACTCTCTCCCGAGTTATGCACACTAAATAGGCACAGCTAATTGAGGATCCTGTCAATTAACTACAACAAATACGTAGTTGAACAAATAGAAATTAAACTGGCAAACTGTATTCACATAAACAAGAAGTTCATCCCTCAATAGGTTCCATCAAAATCATAGACAAAAGATTTAGCTGCTCATAACTATGGGTAAATAAACTAGAACAATATTCATAATCATAATTGCAAGAAAAATTAAAGAAGAAGAAGATATGATGTTTTAGGTGCTCTCTCACAATTGTTTTGCTTGCTAAAATATTCTCTAATACAATCCCTGCCTCCCTTGGGCGAAGTCTAGTGTTTAAAATAGGGTTTTGGGTCAAAAATCCCGTATTTTGCACTTAAGTCCCTGAACTTTTCCGCCTTTGCCGCGGTTCTGCCGCGGTCGCGGTCAAACCGCGGCCACACACCTTCTCTGAATCTCAACTTGTCCGCGACAGTCTTCTACCGCAGTTCTGCCGCGGTCGCGGTGGAACCGCGACAGTCCTTCTTCAGGCCTGGCTTGAGCTGCTTCGCGTGGTTCACTTGGTAGAATTTTACGATTGGCCTCTTTTTCTCCATATTTGATCCCAAAAGTACTCCATAGCCTTCTCTTGTCATATTATACCTGAAAGCATGAAAAGTTCTAATCATAGCATTTTGCTATCATTTTTATCATCAAAACTATACAAGAAGGTGGTTCTTTAGGGCCTAATTATAGTTAAATTCACCTATTATCAATGGACTAGTGGGGCTATGGGTAGTCAAGACCTACCCTAGGACCCGGGTTTGGACCGGGCGGGCCCGGGGTTGACTTTTTTTGACCTTTTGGAATTATATAAAGGTCATATCTTTATTAATTGAAGTTATTTTCTCTTGTATTGTGTGATGTATTTAAGTCGCCTTTGGCTAGATTGAGCCCGGCGGAGGTGAATTTATAAAGGAAGAAGCTAAATTGAGTATTTAGTTAGCCGAAATGAGGTAAGTGTCTTGTCTAACTTTGTTAAGGAAATTTTTCCTTCTATTTGATATTATTTTCTACATGCGGGGGTGATACATATATGAGGTGAAAAGCAAATATGCATGTTCCAGGGTTAATCATGCTCGGGGATAAATTATACTATAAATTGCGCTTTGTAGAATTACGTGACTATTCTTGCTTCATGTACTACTTGACTTCTAGATCACTAAGAATATGGAATTAAATATTAGAAACCAAGATTTAGTTTATTATAACTTGATTAAAATTTGACAAAAATTTTGAAAAACATTGATGTGTCTAATTCAGTCATCATTATGCTTAATCATTAATACATTGCTACGACCGATATTCTTGAGATATTAGATTTTATACTCGTGTTGTAGATCATTCTTGAGATTTGTTGTAATACTTAAATAATACGTGACTTGCTTCATGTACTACTTGACTTCTAGATCACTAAGAATATGGAATTAAATATTAGAAACCAAGATTTAGTTTATTATAACTTGATTAAAATTTGAAGAAAATTTTGAAAAACACTGATGTGTCTAATTCGGTCATCATTATGCTTAATCATTAATACATTTCTACAACCGATATTCTTGTGATATTAGATTTTATACTCGTGTTGTAGATCATTCTTGAGATTTGTTGAAATACTTAAATAATAAGGTTCTTGAGGGTTTATTGAACTATTTTGGCTTGAAAGTTGTGATTGGGGTTCGTTTGGAATATTTGCTTAAATACTCCCCTTGATATTATTTATGCTTCCTACCTTGTTTGTCATTGATATGCATATGCTTGGTAAGGAAAAGTGTAAAGCACGAATGGTAATGTCATGACATTTCATATATTTTATCATGTGAAGAGAAGTGTAACGCACGAAGAGTGATGCCGTGCCATTTCATTGGAGAGCGAAAGCACGAAGGGTGATGCCCCGCTGTTTCATTTAAGAGTAAAAGCACGAAGGGTGATGCCGTACCATTTCATTTATATTATCCTGATCTCATTTGCATTATCATGTAACGATGAGAGTAAAGGCACGAAAGGTGATGCCGTGCCATTTCATTTATATTACCATGCTTTTATATTATCATGAGTTCATGGCACGAAGGTTGTTCCCGTGCAGGCGAGGATAAGGGGCATGCATTAATATCGTTTCCTTGTGTGTACATTCATGCCTTTACCCGGAGTTACTACTGTTGCACCTATGTTATCTACGTGACGTGTCGTTGATGTTCTGTGTTTGTCCTCTATCTCGATTGTTATTGTGTTGTTCATGCTTTCTATTTGTTTAACTTGCAAATATCATGCTTTCCTTCCTGCTGTTATATCTACATCCATGCCGTATCTATTTTGTTGCACTTTAGTATAAGCTTTCTACCATGTTAGCCGTTCATGCCTCTATGTGTTAGCTTATAAAGACTATGCTTTCCCCTCTTATTTGTTATATCTACATCTATGCCTTCTACCATGCTAGTTAGGTGAAATTATGTTCTTCTTTCCTAATTGATGTCATTACTCCTACGTCTCCTACCTAGTCTATTACGGTTGTCCATATGTACTGCCTTGTTCATCATTGTTACTTGTGTATTTCCTACTGTGTCATTACTGGTATCAGCATTTCTTTCACCTGGTTGGTACTATTATACGTATATTTGGTGAGGATGAGATAAATGCACGAAGGGTGTTGCCATGCTATTTGATTTGACATCTTGAGTACGTTCCTCATACTATGAAAGTCATGGAGTTACTTGTGGTTTGTTGGTTATCTCTCTAAAGAAAGGGTTGGTCGAGATATTGGGAAATGTTAAATTGTGACCTATTCTAGTACTCAGTTATTACTTCACATATTCGTTTCGTGTACTCTTTCTGTTATATAGTAGTATTATTCTATTGTTAGTTTACAATACATGTCATATCAGTGAGTATCTTTTAACTAAAAAGCCTCGTCACTTCTGCTCCGAGGTTAGTCAAGATACTTACTGAGTACATGGAGTCGGTTGTACTCATGCTACACTTCTGCACCTTGCATGCAAATTTTCGAGCGGAGCTGCGGGTGATGTCGGGAGCTGACTCTAAAGATGTTCGTGCCTTCCGGATGTGGCTATTACTTGTCCCTGGGTAGTCCTAGAGGTGAATTCTGTTTAAGTACATTTCAAATAGAAGTTGTATTTATTTCATATCCGTTTTTGCAACAATCTAGTCTTAGTAGCTCATGTCTTGTACTACCAGTCCTCGGAATTTTGTACGGAAATTCAGTTATATCGATTGTTGATCACATTTATTTATTAGAATTGTGTTAACTGTTAATTGGTTGACCTCACGAGTCGAGTTAGGTGCCATCACGACTTGTGAATTTTGGGTCGTGCATTAATATCGCTTGTTGAGCACCTTGTTTAATGTCTTCTGTATGCTGTCATTCATAGTGGAGCCAAGATTTTAATTAAGGGATACCAAAATTTTAAAAAGTAAATAACCAAAGAAATCAAGAGAATTTAGCACATAGACTATATACATAAAGTAAAATTTTAACCTTTCTAAACAGTACAATTATCCGAAAAATGAATATCAATTGATATCCCTTGGAGCTATGTGGCTCCGCCACTGGTTGTAATATGGTCAAAGCTGAAGAAAATTAATGGTTGTTGACAAACTAAATTTGTCTACAAATATTTGCCGTCAGGAAATACAGAAATTCAATTCATTATTTTTTTTGAATACATACTTATTATTTCAATTAGTTTAGTGTTAATTACCACTACACCATATGAATCTATAACTATTATAACCACATTACTGATTTATTCGTTCCGCAGTCCTTAATTTTCCTACTGATTTAGATAGGAAAAAGAAAAGGGAAAGAGTATAAAGGTAATTATCAATCCCTACGAAGTAGAGACGCTCTGCCTTCTCTCTAAAAATTTCATCACCAAACTGCTAGCAATGACCAATCTGCAGAACATAGCCACTCACTTCAAAATTCCTCCCAAACCACCAGATTTAGAGCATGAGAAAGTCTCAAATCATAGCCTGGAAGACAAAAAGTCTTTTAGGGATAAGCTATTATCCTATGATCCAATGAACTTTACAAGCACTTTAAACCTTCCAAAAATCCAATTGGCAGGAAGCTCCCCAGAAGAAGTAATGCCTGATCATCTAATGGAGCACACTGCATGGGAAGTAAAGGCAATTCCCCTAACCGAGGAGCACAAGCAAAGAATTTATGAACCATGGAGGTTCTCAATTATAGTGAAACTCTTTGGGAAACGTATAATGCATCACTATCTAAAGAAGAAAATTCAAGAATTGTGGCCCCCCACTGAGGTTTCCCCATTAATCGACCTAGGAGAAGATTACCACATTATCAAATTTAGTAAAATGGAGAACATGGAGAAGGCCATCCATCAAAGGACCATTGTTCATAAATGGTCACTATCTATCAATTACAAAGTGGAAGCCAAATTTTGTAGCCACCAAGGAAAAATTAACGGTCTCAGCAGTATGGATTAGACTACCACAACTGCCGACTGAATTCTACGATGGAGAAATCTTAAAAAAATTTGGCAATTCCTTAGGACGCCTACTAAAAATAGATGCCTGCACTTCAACCACAGTACGAGGTCGCTTTGCCAGGCTATGTATTGAATTACCTTTGGAATTCCCAGTCCAGCCATTCATCTTCATTGGCCAACATAAACAATACATCCTCTATGAAGGGGAAACTTTTTTTATGCAAAAATTGTGGAAGGTTGGGTCACACGCAGAATCAATGCCCTTATGTTCAAAAGGAAAGCAATGAAAAACAACTACAAGAAATAGCCAACCAACGAAGGAAGTGGAAGAGACTGACGGGGAATGGAAGACAGTGTCGTTCAATAAAGGGAAGAAGCAAAACACAAAAAATATGTCAAAAAGCTTCAACAAACCAGTGGAGAATTACAATGGTCCAGGTATCAATGCCGGTACAGGTAAGTATCTAGATACTCAACTCTTGCAATATAAATCAAAAGATCAGGTACAAAAATAAAAAAGTTCCACCGATGAGGCCACAAAAAATCCAGCCATGGGAAATACCACTATTCAAACCAAAACCAACTTCTCTCTCCTGGAAAAGGAGCACATGGTTTTGTGTGAAAATAATAAAAATCCAAAACAAATTAAAATGGACTACCCTATTAGAGATGAACAAATGGACTCTTGCATGCATACAACTAACACACTTGAACAAAACATGTCAGTAGAAACTCCTAACATCTGCAACACCATGCAAAAGTTTTAGTCTACTAATTAATAATAACCCTACTAATACTAATAACCAATCAAACAACTCCCTAGTCACTAATACTACTACAAATCAAATTGTAAAAGATAAAACACCCCCCTTGAAATTAGAGAAAGGACCCCACGAGCATGATTTACAAGTGTCCAACCAAAACAAAGCCATGAAAATAGCAAACACCTTAGAACACGAAAATGAGGCCACATCTTCCGAAGATCTTGATAAAAACACTACGCCTTCCCTTCCAATTGGCATGCAAATTGAAAGTTCAACTATTACCCAAAATACCTATCCCCTCACTACCACTGGTGAAGCCAATACCATGCCTGTCCAAAACACCATCAACAACCAACTATTAATAGAGGATGCCAAGAATTCCTTCCACACTAAAGAGAAGGCACAAGCTAATCCAAATCCTACGATATCACAGAACCCAGACAATGGAAAATATACAACTAAACCCAATCTTCATGCCATGTGAGAAACCTCAACAAGCTCACGATAAACAAGCACCACCAATGGAGAAACAACCACCTACACAACAACCTCAAATGGTGCAGGATCGAACAAGAAGAGGCAGCAATGGAAGAAATAGGAGATTCCCTCAACCCACGCGTGGAAAAAATTCTGGAATCCACAAATCTAAACGAGGTAAAGGTGTATCTCTTCATGGAGATGCAAGAGAAGAAGCATGTGCTCAACTACCCACTAGAACTGTACAAGTGCTTAATGGACATCAAACCACCACAAGACCAAACTGTGGGCAACAGAGCCATGATCTTTGTACCCTCACTCAGGAGGATCCCTGTCTTTCTAGAGGGGTGGGTGGGGTGGAGAATGGGGACCCAACAGACATGAATCTAAACCTAGCCATGAACCGTCCAACTAACTTTATTGTTTGGAACATAAAGGGAGGAAATAATGATGACTTTAAAAGAAACTTTAGGGAGATGGTTGATACGCACAGACCATGCATGGTTACCTTTTTGGAAACTAGGATGACAAACCACGCTCAAATGCTAGATGACTTTGGTTTTTCGAAAATGATAGAAGTTCCTGCTGAAGGCCAATCCGGAGGAATGGCGGTAATGTGGAATCACAATGTAGTCACAGTCCAAAATTTCATTCGCAGGAACCAGGAAATTCATGCAACCATAGAGGTAATTCCTGTTCGTAGATCTTGGTTATTTTCTTCTATATATGCTTCAACCGATAAATATATTAGGAATATAATGTGGGAAAACATAGAAAATATTCACAAAAATTACAAAGGCCCCTGGATGGTAGGAGGAGACTTCAATGACATTATGGGATCAAATGAAAAATTTGGGGGGAGACCATTAAACTGTAATAGGGCAAAGTAGCTTTGGTCAAAAATTAGTACTGTAACCTCAATGACATTGGCTATAAGGGTTGTAAATTTACGTCGTCTAATCATAGGGAAAGGAATAAGGGTCTTATAATGGAACGTTTAGATAAAATCTTAGGAAATGAGGAGTGACTTGAATTATTCCCTAATTGCTCAATAATTCACCTTCCTAAGACCTATTTAGACCATAATCCACTTCTAGTCGAACTAATTCCTAGAGGCAGGTGGGATTATAAACAACCCTTTAGTTTAGAGTCTTTTTGGTGTAGACACTCGGACTTTCAAAATCTTGTTAAAAAAAATTGGTATGGTATGGTCTACCGTAGCGCGAGCAACAATTTTACAAATAATATTAAGTCATGGAAGGACGAAACTTTTGGGGATTTTTTTAGCAAAAAAAGAAAAATCCTAGCAAGGCTACAGGGGATCCAAAATTCTAGAAATTATACAACTAGTGATTTCCTTCACACACTCGAGGTCAATCTAAAAAAGGATTACAATGACATCCTTAGGATTGAGGAGGATTATTGAAAGTTAAGATCTAGAATAATGTGGCTCAATGAGGGCGATGCAAATACAAAATTCTTCCATATTTTGGCCTCAAATAGGAGGAGAAGAACTAAGATTACCTACTTTAAGGATGAGGATGGAAACTGGGTAAATGATCAATATTTGATCATGTCGCATGCTTGTAAATACTTTAGAGACACCTTCACAACCTCGCACTTAAATACGGATTGGTATAACATAAACAAGCCCCTATAGTTGTCATAAGGTGGATTTATCAACATTAGATAATTCCTTGTTAGATAGTGAAATTAAAAGAACGATCTTCTCTTTCTAACCCTTTAAAGCGCCTGGGCCGGATGACCTACACCCTTTCTTTTTCCAAAAATATTGGCATATTATTGGAAATTCAGTGCAAAAGCTTTGTCATGATATCTTCAACACCCAGCAAATCCCTCATGACATTATCAAAACATATCTTTGTCTAATCCCAAAGTTTCCCAATGCAAACAATATAAAATTTTTTAGGCCAATCAATCTTTGCAATACTATGTACAAGACGGTCACAAAAATTCTTGCAAATCGTCTTAAGCCCTTCCTGGAACAAATTATCAGCCCCTTCCAAACAAGTTTTATGAAACATAGAAGAGCCTCCGATAATGCCATTTTCAAGAATTAATTACTAACTTTAAAAAATTAAAAGGGAAAAAGGGTCAAATGATCCTAAAGAAAGACCTTGAAAAAGCTTTCGATTGCCTAGAATGGTCTTATATCTATCGTACCCTTAGATATTTTAATTTCCCCCCAAAATTTACCAAACTCATACTAAACTGCATCTCCACTAGTTCAATAGGAGTTCTAGTCAATGGTTCAATCACAAACTTCTTTGAACCTAGCCAGGGAATTAGGCAAGGAGACCCTATATCTCCATACATCTTTATTCTTTGTATGGAAATGTTCTCTAGATTTATAAACCACCAAGTAGATATAAATAATTGGGATCCTATTACTACAGGAAGGAACAGTCCAAAATTCTCTCACTTATTTTTTGCTGATGACCTAACATTGATGGCTAAGGCTAATGATAAATCTTGCCAAGCCATAAAACATGGTCTAAATAATTTTTGTAACTTATCAGGTCAAAGTATTAATACTAGAGAAATTTTCATAAAACACTATCTTTTAGTAGTAATTAGCCATCTATAGATACCATTTGCTATATTACGGATTATAGATATCTTTTATGTGGTTATAAAATGTATTTGATGTATTTAAGATATTGCATTCATGAATACAGTAGCAAAAATAGGCGTGAATCAGGGAAGTCCAGCTAATCAGTTGTTGTATTCGAGTGTATTCGACTGTATTCATGGAGTGAAATATGGGATTACAACCGGACAGATTATTGTATTCGACTGTATTCACGGCATAAAATAGGGGATTACACTATTTTTAAAATGGAAAGTGAATCAATTAACATAATAGACTCCTAATATAACTCAACAAACTCAATTATAACACACAAATTTTGTATTTTCAGTTATAAAAAAGATTCTCAACCGAAAAATACCCCAAAAACATAGCAATCTTCAGAGAAATTATATAATACATCTGAATACATAAATTATATTAATTAAAAAAAACTTACGAATACATTCATGGCATATAGCGAGACGGTGAATACAATGAAATACATAGAATATAGCGGGATACATTGAAATACAATGAGAAAAAAAGATAGTGAATACAATGAAATACATGGAATACTACGAGACACATTGAATTACAATGAAAAAAAAGACAATGAATACAATGAAATACGTGAAAATACATTAAAATTTATTAACAGAAAATCAAGTTGCTCAGCCCCAAACTCCATCGTATTTGTTCAAGAACAAACCAACCGGATTATATGTCGGCGGCTGCTGTTCAAGAATCAATTTAATGTCGGCGGCTGCTGTTGTTGGTGAGAATCTTGAACATAGCAATCTTCAAGAATCAGTGCATCTATTATAATGGGATGGGGGCTTTGCACAAGAATTAGTTTTGACTGATAATTAATATATCTACAAATCAAGGAAACAAGGGACAGAGAAAGGGAGGGAGGAAAAATCAATTTTATTGGAATAAAAACAGTTTGTGAGAATCTTGAACATAGCAATCTTCAAAATGAGGCATGTTTTCTTTATTTGTAGATTACAGTAGTGAAGCAAGCCCAAGTTGAACACGAGTCCCTTGAGGCATGAAACGACGTCGCAATTAACTGTTACAAAATGACAGCGACCTCCGGCAGCCAGTCTTTGAGATCTCCGCATTCACGTGTATGATCTTCTTTGTATTTGCGTTCTTGATAATTGAATTGAAAACACAGAGAAATACGAGAAGAGAAAAAGGCAAAAGCCCCGTTTTTGACTAATGGTAGGTTATGTGGGTGAGAGGAATTTTGAGATTGAGCATCGCATTTTCAGGGAATGGGGGAAGAGAATGGGATGTATCAAAGTAGAGAGAGAAAGAAATAGTGTACTGATTAGTGTATTTAGTGTCTTAGGGCTAGGAGGTAACCAAAATTAAATATTTTGCTATTAACCTTAAAAGGTATCTATAGAATATAATTTTTTTAAATGGTATTTATTTAAAATAAATAAGGTGTTAACCTTTGCTATAGGAGGTAAAAATTCCTTAATACTACCAAGTCAAAAATTATCTTCTCTAACAATTGTCATCCTAACACTGTTAAGGACATCACAAACACCTTGGGTCTTAAAAAAGGCAACTCCTTTGGAACTTATCTAGGATTTTCAATTTTAGAAAATAACCCAAGACCTAAAGATTACCATTTCATCATAGACAAGATGAGGGCTAGATTGGCAAACTGGAAAACAAAGTTTATCAATATAGCAGGAAGAACCACCCTAGCTCAAGCATGCCTAAATTCAATTCCTAATCACTACATGCAATACACCTTACTACCAAAAAAATCCTTAAAGAACATAGACAAAATCCAAAGAGACTTTATATGGGGTTCTATTACGGAGAAGAAAAAACTCCATTTAATCAAATGGTCTACAGTTTGCCAACATAAGTCCAGTGGGGGGCTGGGTATAAAAAATGCCAGTGCAAAAAATCTCACCATCCTAGCAAGCTTAGCCTGGACAGTGCTCACTAACACAACTACTCCTTGGGCAAATTTAATTATCACCTCCTATGGTACTAGCAAAGCCAAAAATCACCACTCGTTTGTCTGGAAGAGCATTTTGAAAGGTTGGGAATATTGCAATAGAGATATCATTTGGTCACCCCATCTGAATTCCAACATGGATATTTGGCATACAAGCTGAATTCCTAACATTAAAAATCTTAGAAGCATAGTAGAGGGTCCTCTCTCTTTCGATGATCTTTCTCTAAATATTAAAGACATCTATAGTAATCACGATTGGAACCTTGATAAATTATCAATAGAAATACCTGAGGATATTAAAAAAAATATTTATAAGATTAATATTCGTACTAGGGGTGCGCGATGTGACACACCCATTTGGTCAAGAAATGCAAAGGGTGTTTTCACTACAAAATCTTGTTATGACTTAATTAAATCACCTAAAGACAGTGATATAGAGTTCGATTGGATTTGAAAATTAAATTGTCCAAAAAAAAATCCACTTCTTCTTATGGCAATGCCTCCACAATAGACTTCCATGTAGAGCATACCTAGCACATATAGGGATCAACATAGACCCCATGTGTTCAATATGCAAGACAAAAGAAGAATCTATTGAGCACATTTTCTTTTATTGCAAAGCAACTAGTGCCTATTGGAATAACGTGGGATAGTCAAAATATTGTAATCTAACGCAAACAAATTGGCTTGCTAAAGTAAGAGACTTTAATCTCGATTTACAACATAGTTGTATCAACTGGAATGCTCTTTTCCCTTTCCTTCTATGAAACATCTGGATTAATAGAAATAATAATAATCAAAACAATATCTCAAACCCAATAAATATTGAATTCACCATGCAAAGGGCCACAGATTACAAGCTGCTAACCGGGAGTCATCACTACCCTCTCAAAAAAACAGCAATCAACATAAAATGGTTTAAACCTCAAAAAGGTTGGTATAAATTAAATATTGATGCTAGCTACAAAGTAAATCACAAGAGCGATCTGGGAGGCGTATTCAGGAACTCCAATGCGAATTGGATAGTAGGATTTACAAAGTGCACTCATACAAATGGCTCATTGGAAGCAGAACTAATGGCTCTACTGGAAGGGCTACAAATTGCTCAAGAATGAAATTTGTTCTCGCTGGAAGTGGAATCTGACTCCACTGAGGTAATACAATCCATACACCAAGGCAATCAAATGTATACTAAAATTATTAACACATGCAGGTTGTTAATCCACAAAGGGAAGGGAGTGCTCCTCAGGCACGTGTTCCGGCAAGGAAATGAAGCGGCCCATCAGCTAGCAAAGATGCATGACGAGCAAAGAAGGACAAAAAAATATTTTGTGCAACCCCCTTTTTGTGTTGAATCCTATGTAATTAAAGACAAGAAGGAACAATATGTTTTTGTAAAGCATCTAACTACTGATGCTTGTAATGCATTAGCATCACTAGGGAATCAATGTGTTCTAAGTGACAATATCTTTAATATTTTAATTCCGCCGTAGTACTAATATAAAATATCCTGTTTTGCTAAAAAAAAATTATCAATCCCTATCTTCAAAGATTTTGCACTTTTCTCGAGGGAAAGTTTTTATGTCTTGATTCTATTAAAAAAAAGACAGTCCGGTGCACTAAGCTCCCGCTATGTGTGCAGGGCTCGGAAAAATACCTGATCATAAGGGTCTATCGTACGCAATCTTACCCTGTATTTCTGCAAGAGGCTGTTTAAATAATCTATTTTCTAGACTAGAAACTTTATCATCATTTACATAAAGTGACTTTCCTTAATCTTTTGCTTCCAAAGCCAGTAACCTCTTTCCTTTAGTTAATTTTTCTTTTCTTTATAAGCAAGCACATGCCGTTTTTCTTGCATTTGACAGTTAAAGTGGCAACGTGCACCAGTAGGCACTTTTAAGTCTAACATTTAAAATATATCTATAATTATAATATATTTAAATATTAGTTAAGTCGTCCAAACTTCAGAGTTAAGTATCCTGAATTTTGTATCATAAATTTGTGAACTGTTAATTTGAAATTTAGGACAAAGTATCCTAAAAATTTGAACTGCTAATTTAAAATTCAGGACATAAGATTCGAATTTCTGCACACAGTATTCGAACTTTAAGATAAAATGTCCTGATGTTTGACCGAATTGACAAATCCTTGAATATATTATAAAATGTGAATATATTTTAAACAATATGCATAAAAATAGCTACCTGGTGCCATTTCCACCAATTAAAGTCAAGTGTGGGCCTATTGAGTCTTATCTAGAGAGGTTTTGGGTCTGCTTTTGCTAAAAATAAAAGAAGTGGACTGGCCCAATAAGAACAAGATCAACAATGGGAAAGTGCACAAATAGTCGTTTTAGGACCCCTATTTAAAGGAAGAAAAGCAAAAACACTTAAGTTTTTTTCTTTTCTCTTTGCACAAATAGTCGTTTAAGGATCCCTATTTGTCCAAATATGTCTAGAGGAGACACAATCAAAGAAGATACGCAGTAAAGACTTTGTAGTCCCTGAACTATATAACACATATTCTTTAGGGGCTTCTATCCTCACTTTTTCAATCTATCAACTGTGGCTAATGTTTGTTGAATTGGCTAGTCATAAAATGAACTGTGGCTAACCTTATCATGGGGCCAAAATTGCCGCCACGATAAAAATTTGTAAAGTTTATTCGCTTTAGAATCAATCAAAGACCATCACCTCTAAAGTAAAAATCGACTGTTTGAATTTAAACTCTGACGAAGCTTAACTTCAGACCTGAAAGTTTGAAGAAGAAGCAACAGCATAAGCAATTGCTGTTTCTTAACATAAAGGACTAATATTACTCAAATGCATATTTAAAAAACTATTTAAGATCAACCTATAATAACAAAGAATTTTTTTATTAATTTTCTACGATAAATCTAGTATGAATATAGGAAAAGATAAAAAGCTTTTTTGCATATACTTGTTGTTGGGCTAAAATAGCTGAAAGATACTTTTAACATGGTATGATATTGTCCACTTTGGGCCAAGCCCGCACGGTTTTTCCAAAAGGCATCACACTATTAAGAGTATCCAACTCCTTATATGTAGAATCTTTTTCCTTTCTACTTTCCATGTGAGATTTGTTCACACACACCCAACAATCTACCTATTGAACTAAGTTCCACATGACCCATCACCATTCATAGGCTAATTTGGAGATTTAACTATGTGCCACCCACATAATTTAGAGTATTTACAGTCACTGAAGCCCAAAGGCTGTGTATGCGTCTCCAAAGTTAGGGGTAAAGGCCGTAAACCCCATTAACGGGCAAAGGCACTAAGCCGAGCCCCCATGCCACACTCCGCCATCTCCATAGTCTCACCAAATCATTGGCTCTGATACCAGTTGTTAGGATTAGAATAACCAGGTGTCACACGGAAGCTAGAAAGCAAATCCTGAAAGACGATAAATCAGACAACAAAAGAGAAATATACCAAAAGTGACAATAATATTTAACGTGGTTCGGCCGATTGACCTACGTCTGCGGCGGAGATGAGCAATCCACTATATAAAATAGAGTACAAAATATGAAAAGAACAACCTCACGAAGAGGCAAACACAAGTGGCACATTAACACTTGTCCCGAAAGTTCTCCACCAAAATAAGACTCTCAAACCCCTTATGGCTACATTGAGGATGATACTAAATGAGAAACAAGGATCCTCAATTCATAGCAACCCAAATATTTTTCTACCAGAAAAGGGACTAGCCAAATATGAGAGATTTATAATTTTCTTCTACAAGAAGGAAAACCCAATTTTGGTAAACATGTTGCCCTTTCCTTGAAGAGATAGGAAAACCCAATATGATAAGAAACTCAGGACAACACCTAACAATTCTCCTCCTTGGCCTGAATTTTCTAGCAAAATAAATATCATCCACCTTATTCACATAGCCTTCAACAGGTCGCATCTCCAAATCTCTACCGCAAAGTTTGTCTCAACGTGCGTAGCACTTCGGTCAAATTTCTCAAAAAAAATAAAAATACGATTACCGTCAAATAGGTTGAGACTAGATCTAAACCCGCCAAGACGAGCTTGTATTGAACCTCGCTCTGATAGCACTGTTATGACGAGGAAGAGATATACCCGAAAATAAAGAAGATAAAGAACACCAAATTTTAATGTGAAAAACCCTTCAAATCGAAGGTAAAAACCACCGGATCACCAAGATCCAAAAATCTCCACTATAAAAATAAGAGGGTTACAAAAGTTTTTCGAATTGGCTACACAACAAGTGTCAAACACGGAGCAATAATAGCAACAACAAATCAATTGAGAAAAGAGGAGAAGTCACAAAAACGGAGCTGCTGTTCGAGGCTCGAAATCGGATGCTACGGGCCTCCAAATTCGATCTCCACCATTCAAATCAAAGACCAAGATGTTACAAGCAATCAGTCAAAATTTCAGCCCGATTCAACATTTAACGAATCAAAAACCCTAATTTGAAGTTGGCTGGTTGGAACAAAAATCTGCAGCAAAGCAAACACTTTTTCTTCTCTCTTCTCTCTTGATGAAAGCTCTCTCAAAAATTACTCTTATGTGCTAAAGTCTTTCAAAGACTTATACCAAAGAGCATTGAACAATTCTCCAAGGTTGCCCTATTTATAGATAATGAGTGGTGCTTTCCCTTAAAGTCAAAATCAACTCTAAATAGGAATGAAAATCGAATCCAATTCCGAATAGGAATGGAAACCAAAAGGGAATAGGATTAGGCCATTGGGCCTTTGGAGGTGGGAACTATTCTGTTTGCTTGAGGACAAGCAAAGACTTAAGTTTGGGGGAGTTGATAAGCAAAGACTTTTGGAGGTGGGAACTATTCTGTTTGCTTGAGGATAAGAAGAGACTTAAGTTTGGGGGAGTTGATAAGTGGGGATTTTGACTACTTATTATCGCCCTTTATCTTTCATTTTAGTCCAAAATCATTAAATTGTGTTCCCTAAACTGATCAAATTGTGTAAAATTGCAGGAATGATGGAAATTGAGATCCCAAGATGAAATTCGACTCAAATAGGAGTAATCTAAACCAAGGCAATAAAAGGAACAAAAGCTTACAAAGTGCGGACCGCAGAATTCCATCTGTGGTCGCAATTAAGAAGGGAAAGTTCAGTAGACTTTGGAGCAAATTGTGGACTGCACATGAATTGTGCGGTCGTAAAAGCTGGGCTAGGATCAAAATTTGGAGAGATGACAGAAAGGCCAAGTCCAGAGCTTCCTCAAAGTGCGGTTCGTGCAAGATTTGTGCGGCCACAAAAGATTATCTTGCGACCGCAATCATACATCTGCGGACCACAAAAAAGTGCCCTGCGGCCGCGGTACTAAATCTGCAAACCGAAGAAAGATTGCCTTGCGACCGCAGTCAGAATTGTGCGGCCGCAGACCTCCAGTTCCTGACAAGTTGAATAAACTTGCGGACCGCACATGGAATTATGCTGCCGTAGAACCCCCCAATGGGTTCAGCTTTGTATAAATAGAAGAGTTTCGTGAAATTAGGTCAAGTTTCAAATATTAAAAGTGCTGTAGCCGTTTTTCCTTGCTTTTTTAGGCAACATTAGCTTATTTTGGTTATTTAATATTGGATTTCTATATTTTAATCTTTCAATATGAGTTTTATTATCTTTTCTTCTTTGTTTTCTTCTACACCCACTAGTAGCTAGATTTTTACTAGGGTTGTGACCCAATCCTAGTGTGTAAAACTTCATTGGTGATTAATTTTATGCTTGTTTATGAATGAATATTTATTATTTAGCTTGGTTCATGCTTCAAATATGGAATTAATGGTTGCAAACATTGATTCATGCCTATTGACTTAGTATCTTCTTGAGAAAGAGGGACCTATTCAAGGTTAACTTAGCTAACAAGGAATTGGGTCAACTGAAAGATTGATTAACCCAATTAAAGGGTTCAACCTAGCGATAGTAACACCCCGACTTGAGCTCTTATCAACCGTTTTGGTAGATATCCATTTGGTATTGAGAAAGCCAAATTGGGCAAAACCACTCTCCGACCGAGAGGTATTGAGTGGGCAACATAGTGTTGTGAGCTATAATACACCCTAGTCAATAAAGCAAGCATAAATGCCTTAATCCTATTAGGTAAATACCTAGGTCATGGTCACAGCCCTAGGCCTTTTTATATCTTCGGAAATCACTCAAAAACAATCATATCTAGTTTTATACCTTGGTTTTGCAATCGTTAGCTTAATTCTAGAAGTAGAAACAAAACCCTATTTGTGGAAGTGCAATCTAGATACTTCACGTACTCATTCCGAATATATACTACTAACTCCCATCTTAGCTCCCTGTGGATTCGACCCCGACTCTTTGTTGGGTTTTATTTTTGCAAACTACCGTGTCATACCTCTTTAGAGGCGTGCATTTGGACGTGATCAACTTTTTGCGCTGTTGTCGGGGAGCAAAAAATGGTTTTAGCTATATATTTGTGTTTGTGTGTGGATTATCTTTTTTTCCTTCCGTGTGACTAATTTGTGTGAATCGATTGTAGATGTAATTATGGCGGCAAACAACTATGAACTCTGAAACATGCCTTTGGGGGATGTGGACGTTTAGGATGACCAAGTTGAAGAGGTTCCTCTTGAACCTCAAGCAAATAGAAGAGGTCGGGTGCCTCATAACAATGTCCTAGTGACACCCCCACCTCGACCAAGAGCGGCTCCACACCGGGTGTTGCCGAATGAAGGGTATGCAAGTGCCATAGTCTCGCCCCGTATTAGGGCGGGCAACTTTCAAATCACCAATGTAATGCACACTTTGCTCGAGCAACGAGGTTTCTTCACCGGGGCTCCAAGTCAAAATGCATACAAACACTTGAAGGGGTTTGTGGACACTTGTTGCGGGAGTAAACAGACAAACGTCTCCGAGGATGCTTTAAGGATAAGGCTTTTTTCCTTCTCTCTACGGAGGAAAACCTTCGATTGGTTGGAAAGATTGCCAAACCATTCCATTCATACTTAAGATGAGTTAGCGGAGAAATTTATTGCCAAGTTCCTCTCTCCCGGGCATATAGCTACTATTAGAGACGAGATTCTAGCATTCAAGCAAGAGCCCAATGAACCGCTACATGAGATTTGGGAGCGGTATAGGACAATGGTCAAAGACTGCCCCATTAACGACATGATGGAGAATATGATTCAACAAACTTTCTATCGGAGTATTAATACGACCAATCAATGCGTGGTGAATCAACTTGCCAGTGGGAATTTCATGACAACGCCGTGTGCGGAAGCTTGTGAGATTTTGGATGAAATGGCGGATACCTCATCGGCATGGCAATCCTGGGCGAAACGTTCCACAAGGTGATCCGAACGCGTTTCACCTCCATAAAGAGTTGCATGACCATGGGCAAGCCAATGCCGAATCGACCACCACTATGAATCAATTAGCAAAGGCTCAACTTCAACAAGTGTAAAGTCCTAAGCAAGTCAATGCAATAGAGGGAGTAAACATGATGGTGAACAAAAGAAGGACCAAGGGTCCGTAAGTGCAAAACCGAGTGGAGAATTATGTGCAAGAAGATAGTGGGTTTGATCAAGATGAATCTTACAATGAAAAAGAGGTGAAGATGCAATATGTGAACAACTACCAAGGGAAAAGAAATAACTCTCAAGGCCCGAATCAACAACAATGGAGACCTCAAAGTAATCAAGGTAATTGGAATTCTAACAACCAAGGTAATTGGAGTGGTGGCAACAATAAAGGTAATTGGCATAACAACAACAATCAAGGAAATTGGAATGGTGGAAATAACCAAGTTAATTAGAGTGGCAACAATCAAAGAAATTGGGAAGGTAACAATCAAGGGGGATGGAACAATAATCAATGCAATCGGGGTTCAGGTTTCAAAGGCCCCCGATGTATTAACAAACAAGCAACCCGCCTCCTTATCCTTCCCATGGTCCTAGTTCTTCCAAAAATGAAATGGGGCGTATTGAGAATATGTTCAAGCAAATGATGGAGAAGAATGCCAATTCTAATGACCAACGTGCCTCCCATAATACATCAATCTATAACTTGGAAGTTCAAATGGGGCATCTCTCAACCTCTAAATACTCGTCCTAAGGGGGCACTACCAAGTGACACAATGGTGAACCCAAAGGGTGGGAACAACACGGGGCATGCCGTGGCCATCACTACAAGAAGTGAAAAAGATGGGAATGCACTCACTTTAAGCCAAAGGCAACTTGTGAATGAAGAGCAAGTAGTGCAAGAAGAGGAGAATCCGAACAATGTTGAGAAATCTAAGGATGAGGTTCGAATTGATATTGATGATAGTGTGGAAGAGACTCAACAGGAGGTGAACCCGTCTAGGGATCACATTATTGACATGCCGGAACTGGTAGTGAAAAAAGATAAGGCACCATTGCCTAATCCTCCACCTCCCTACCCTCAAAGACTTGCAAAGCAAAATGGTGAAAACCAATTCAAGAAGTTTATCCAAATGATGAAGAATCTCTCAATCAATGTGCCATTAGTTGAAGCGTTGGAGCAAATACTCGGTTGTGCAAAGTTCATGAAGGATCTTATGACATAGAAGCGGTCGATGAATTTTGAAACTATCAAAGTCACTCATCAAGTGAGTGCAATTGTGCATCCGATGGCTCCCAAGTTAGAGGATCCCGGTGCTTTCACAATTCCTTGTACAATTGGAAGTGTCGAGTTTGCAAAAGCTCTTTGTGATCTTGGGGCAAGTATAAATTTGATGCCCTATTCGCTTTTCAAGACATTGGGAATTGGGCAACCAAGTCCCACCTCTATGAGATTGCAAATGGCTGATCGCACTATGAAGATACCCTTTGGAGTGATTGAGGATGTTTTGGTTCGTGTTGATAAATTCATTCTCCCGGTGGATTTTGTCATTCTTGATTGTGAGGTTGATTATGAGGTGCCGATCATTCTTGGTAGACCTTTCCTTGCTACGGGGAAGGCTCTTTGTGATGTTTAAGCTGGAGAACTTACTTTCCGGTTTGGTGATGAAAAAGTTGTTTTCCATGTGTGTAAGTCCATGAGGCAACCCAATAGCAACTAGGTATGCTCTTTCGTGGACTTGGTGACTGATGTGATTGTGGATAAAACAAGTGCTGTGATAAATGCTGGTGATATGTTAGAGGCCGTCCTGCTCAACTTTGATGATGACGAGATGGATGGCTTCGTGGAATGTGTGAACTCTTTGCAAGGAATGGGGTTGTACACATATAAACCCCGCAAATTGTCCTTGGATCTTGAAAATAAGTCAACTCCTCCTACAAAGCCTTCAATCGAAGAGCCTCCTATCTTGGAGTTGAAGCCATTGCCTCCAAATCTTCGGTATGGATTTCTTGGCCCTTATTCTACTTTACCAGTTATTCTTTCCTCTTGTTTGACTAAAGTGCAGGTAGACTCTACATTGGCGGTGCTACAAAAGAGGAATAAGGCTATTGGATGGACATTGACGGATATTCGGGGGATAAGCCCCGCATTTTGCATGCACAAGATTGACTTGGAAGAAGGTGCCAAATCATCTATTGAACATCAACGGAGACTCAATGAAACCATGCAAGAGGCTGTGAAAAAGGATATCATCAAGTGGTTAGATTTCGAGGTTGTCTACCACATTTCCGATAGTTCATAGACTTCTCCGGTTCAATGTGTCCCAAAGAAAGCGGGCATGACGGTGGTCACCAATGATAAGAATGAGTTGATTCTTAAAAGAACGGTGATCGGCTGGAGAGTGTGTATGGACTATCGTAAGCTCAACAATGTCACAAGGAAGTATCATTTTCCACTTCCCTTCCTAGATCAAATGCTTGATAGATTGGCCGAACGTGCTTTCTATTGTTTCCATGATGGGTATTCCGGTTACAACCAAATTCTTATTGTTCCGAAGGATCAAGAGAAAACAACCTTTACATCTCCCTATGGTACTTTTGCCTTCAAGCGGATGACATTTGGTTTGTGTAATGCACCGGTGACTTTTCAAAGGTGTATGATGGCTATCTTCACGGACATGGTGGATGATTACCTTGAAGTTTTCATGGATGACTTCTCGGTGGTCGGGAATTCTTTTGATGATTGTCTCGCAAACTTGGATAAAGTGTTGGCAAGATGTGAAGAAACAAATTTGGTGCTAAATTGGGAGAAATGTCATTTCATGGTCGTGGAAGGCATTGTCCTTGGCCACAAGATCTCAAAGAATGGCATTGAATTCGACAAGGCAAAGATTGAGGTGATTTCTAAACTTCCACCTCCAACTTCGATAATGGGTGTACGGAGTTTCTTAGGCCACACAGGGTTTTACCGGCACTTCATCAAGGATTTTTCTAAAGTGGTGAACCCGCTGTGCAAGCTTTTAGAGAAAGATGATAAGTTTCACTTCAATGATGATTGCATGAGAGCCTTTGAATTGTTAAAGTTCAAGTTGACAATTACTCCCATTATTACCGCTCCAAATTGGAGTGTTTCTTTTGAGCTCATGTGCGATGCAAGTGACGTAGCGGTGGGGGCTGTTTTGGGGCAACACATCAACAAGATTTTTCTATTGAGAAGTTCCGCCCGTACTTTAACTATACCGTTATGGAGAAAGAGCTCCTTGCCATTGTATTTTCTATTGAGAAGTTCCGCCCGTACTTTATGGGTGCTAAAGTGATTGTCCACACGGATCATGCGATACTTCATTATCTTATGAGCAAGAAAGATTCCAAAGCCCGGTTAATAAGATGGGTGCTTTTGTTGCAAGAGTTTGATATTAACATCCAAGATCGAAAAGGGAGTGAAAATCAAGTGGCGGACCACTTGTCTCGTTTGGAGGAGGAGGGGAGGCCGCATGATGGCTTTGAAATCAATGACTCCTTCCCCGACGAGCAACTTTTGTCTATTTGAAAGAGAGGTTCCATGTTTCGCGGATCTAGCAAATTTCCTTGTGAGTGGTATCATCCCGGATGAGTTCTCTTCAAACCAAAGGAAGAAGCTCAAATGGGATTGTCAAGACTATTATTGGGATGAACTGTACCATTTTCGGATTTGTACGGATGGGGTGATTAGAAGATGTGTACTGGAGGAGGAGCAATGTGAAATTCTTGGGGCTTGTCATTATTCGCCATATAGTGGTCACCATGGTGGAGCGAGAACGACGAGTTTCGGTTTCTATTGGCCCACTCTTGACAAGGATGCAAGTGATCTAGTGAAACAATGTGATGAATGTCAAAGGGCCAGTGAAATCTCAAAGAAAAATGAAATGCCCCTCACCATCATTTTGGAGATTGATATTTTCGATGTATGGGGCATTGACTTCATGGTTCCTTTTGTGAGTTTTTATGGAAACACCTACATCTTGGTCGTGGTTGATTATGTGTCCAAATGGGTTGAGGCCGTTTCTCTACCCAACAATGAGGCGAGAAGTCTGGTGGTGTTCTTGAAGAAGAATATTTTCACAAGGTTCGGTACTTCGCGGGCTATCATAAGCGATGGGGGGGGGGGTCACATTTTTGCAACAAGGCCTTAGACACCTTACTTACCAAGTATGGTGTCACTCACAAGGTCATGACTCCCTATCATCCACAAGCAAGCGGTCAAGTGGAAGTCTCCAACCGAGAGATAAAGAGTAATTTGTCCAAAACTGTGAATGTTAACCGGACGGATTGGTCCAAGAAACTTGATGATTCTTTATGGGCTTATAGGACAGCTTACAAAATACCATCGCAATGTCTCCATATCGGTTGGTGTTCGGAAAAGCTTGTCATCTTTCGGTGGAACTTGAGCACAAAGCTACGTGGGCTCTAAAGAAGTTGAATCTTGATTGGGATGTCGCCGCGAACTTGAGGGTAGCACATTTGAATGAGTTGGATGAGTTCTGATACCATGCATACACAAGTTCGTCCTTATACAAAGAGAAGATGAAATATCTTCATGAAAAGTACATTTGGAACAAAGAGTTCAAAGAGGGTGATCTTGTGTTGTTGTTCAACTCACGGTTAAGGATGTTTCTTAAGAAGTTATAGTCCAAATGGAGTGGCCCGTTTGAAGTTGTCTGTGTGACACCCTTTAGTGCATTAGACTTGAAAAACAAGAACGATGAGATATTCCGAGTCAATGGTCACCGAGTGAAGCACTATTTGGGAAAAGTTTGTGATGGCCATATTGTGGCGTAGATTCATTTCAAATGATGGTAATCTGCATCGTGCTGCGATGTTAAATCAAGCGCTTCTTAGGAGGCAACTCATGTTTCTTTTTTTCTTTTCTTTTCTTCTTTTATAGTTAGGTGTTATTTTTGTGCTAACTGGATTTGAAGTGTGTTGCAGGGTTGAGTGTGCTTTACAGGAAATGTGTCCAGAAATTTGGCTAAGTGTGGAAAGAATTGCGGACCGTATTTGTATTGTGCGGACCGCACAGTTATGGTTGCTGCAACAAAGGCCCTCTACGACCGCACAATTGCATTGTGGACCGCACAAATTGAAGGAAAAATGACAATTCTCTGAAGTTGGTTTGTCAGAGAAATGGCTAATCTGCAGTCCGCAACAAATTCTGTGGCCACATAGCAAATTCTGCGGATCGAAACAACTAAAGGGTTTCTGAGCCCTCGGGTAACAGAGTGCGGACTGCAATTGGAATTTTGCGGCTGCACTCACTCCTCTTTCCTTTAGAAAAATTCGACAAGTATAAATAGAAGGCTTGAGGCTAGTGTTACACTTTTTACCTCTCTAATCATTCAAAAGTATAAAAAATTGAAACCATCTGGAAAATCATCTTCCACACACATTTAACATCTGTGATCACTCATTTGCACCACTTCATATCTGGTATGCCTCAGTTATTTGTAGAATTATTCAATATTTAGTTTAATTAATAACATGTTAGTTAGTTTAGGCCATTTGTCAGTAGAATTCAATTATGCAACCATGTGGGGTTAAAACTATAGTGGGTCAACTAGTATTTGCTCTATGGGGAATGGGTAAATAGATTTTCATGATTATACGCTGCTACCATGTCAAATTTGTGCAAAAATTGTGAACCCTAGAAATCTGATCATAATTTTTTTGAAATCTGCGGCAGCACAAGAAATTGTGCGGTCCGTAGAAGTTGATTCTAGGTAAATTTAGTTATGTATGATTCTGCAGCTACAATGAAAAATGTGCGGACCGCAGAAAACCTACTACAGCCGCAGAACAACACTTTTGCTGTTATCAGAGATTTGTTAATTTAATGACTCATATGTGCGGCCGCAATAGAAATTGTGTGGACTGCAACAAACTGGTTGCGGCCGGAAAACAACTTATTCTCTGCTATCAGAGAGTTGGCATTTTAGTGGTGTCTAAGCTGCGGCCGCAAAAAAAATTGTGCAGACTACAATCCATTTCTGTGGCCGTATTGAAAGTTTTTGCGGTCCGCAATGCCCATTATACGGCCGCAATGGAAATTTTGCAGACCGCACATCCCTACCCTGCAAGCATGTTAAAACTGTGTTGTTCACTGCCTCTCTTGTCTGTTCTTTTATGTTTACACTTGAATTATAACTAACACCTGGTTTTGCTTGGTACAGAAAATGGTTAGATCTCGAGGCCGAGGTGATACTTCAAAGGGGAGGGGAGAACCTTCCAGGGGTTGAGACAAGAGTGATTTACCCCTCGCACACCAAAAGATAATAACAAAGAAGGCTACAGCCGGCTGAGGGAGAAATGCAGAGCCCTCCGAATCCAGTTCTTATGTCCCATCTAGGAAAGCATCGGAGGGAAACTTGGTTCAAGAGAAGCCGACTATCTAATCAAAGCCACAAGGACGATATCAACTCAGGGACGAGTCGTCCACATCTCAGAGCGCTTCCGAGGGTTCGGAAAGTGCTAGTCAGGCTTCTGCGCCCTCCTCCACACTTGTCCCTGAGGCACCAGATACTACTATGGATGAGATCCCCGATATTGGTAGAGGGGGAGATGCAACAATTGCCGGCCTTGATAGGTCGAGAAAGAAAGAGGCATGGGAGGACCGGTTTGTCAGCTTAGCAGCCTTCTCCAGCTTTCGAGAATGGTGGCCAGTGAGGTCGCTCACTCTTGAGTGTTAGTTCCATTTGAAAGACTTAGGAAAGTACAACCCTTCAGTCTTGAGACACTTCAGAGAGCGCAAAGGGTGGGTGTGGTTCACCTAGAGCGTGCTGGATGCAAATGAGTATATTGTCCGGGAATTCTACGCCAATGTGGCACACATCAAGAAAGGGACAAAGGTGACAAAAGGGAGAAACCTCAAGGTGTGATTTGACCAGCATACCTTGAACACCTACTTGGGGTTTGATGATGTCGAGCCCACACAGTACTTGGAGAAGTATGCACTCGGGGAGGAAACCCGTCCTTGGTTAGCAAAGATGCTTGCAGCTCCTAGGCCACCACCACTATAGATCACAGCAGGGGTTCCTATTCATCGAAATACTCTGAGCTTTGAAGCGAAGGGGTGGCAGACTTTTGTCTGTAGTAGACTAGACCCGTGCCAGAATGAGACCTATCTTCCTATTCCGTAGGCGGTTCTAGTTGCTTCTATCATGGCCAGGTACCCGATCAATGTGGGTGCCGTGATGTCGGACGACATCTCTATGATCGTGAGGCAATATGACTCATCTTACCCGTATCCCAACACTATTATAAAGTATCTCACGGATGGGGGGTAGAGCCGAGATATTATGATACGAAGGTGCGGCCAAAGAAGCCATTCTCATGGTACTCTTTGATGGATACTACGAATCTTAAGAAGAAGGTTCATCCTCCCACCACTGTGGGCCAGTCTGACGAGCCAGGTGTGGTAGTTGCGGAGGTAGCTGACATTCCATACTCTTCGGCCGAACCTTCCTCCAGTGCCGCAGCAATGCCTCCACCATCATCTTCAGTTCCCACTGCATCTCTTGTCACAAGTTCCACGCCGGCTTTGAAGCCGGTGCTTATGACTACTGCTCCACTTTCTGCACTGCGAGTCTCCCAGACGCTGTCGAGCCTTAACAACTGGATGCAGACAACCACTGCAAAGCTGTCTGACATATCCAGTATTATTGCAGCACAGTCATCCATTCCAGCACCTCAGGTTCCTCCGACGGTGGATGATACATTTAAGAATCTCCTGGAGAACCAGACTACAATCATGAACACTCTGGTACAACATGGGGCAGTGATTGAGGAGCTGGTAAAGGAGGTAAAGATAATGAGAAAGTCCCAGCCTTCCAAGAAGTCAGTTGACAAGCTTCGGAGGTGACCAAGATTGCAGCAGCTGGAGATCTTCCATTTGAGATGCTGATTGATCCAGCTCTTACAGCACCAACAACACCATCAACTCCATCAGCACTAATGTCGCCCAAACTCACACCACAAATATAGGTAGTGAGGCGGTCGAAGCAATAATTAAAACCCAACGCAAGTCGGGGTCAAATCCTCAGGGAGTTAGAAATAGGATTAGGTATACACCTAGTGTAATTGTACAATGTACCTCAAATTGCCCTTCCATATTCTTGTTTGTTGTTTCTATATCTACTTTATGCTATTAATTGCAATTATAAAACTAGGACACAATATTTTTGGGTTTGGTTGTTTTTTAAATGATAAAGGATCTAGGGTGGTGACTTCCACCTAGGTGGTTACCTAACGGGTTGTAATCTCTAGGGCAAGTTTGATTAGTCGGGGTTGTAATATGGCAATTACATGCAATTACCCACTCTATACCTCTCGGCAGTTTGAGTGATTTTGTCCAGTTTGGCTTTCTCAAGTCTCAATGGGTAATGCACAAATAAAGTGATATATGCTCAAGTCGGGTCTTACTATCTCTAGTTTTGACCCTTTAATTGGCGCTATCAATTTCTTGAGTTTACCCCAATTTCTTGTTAGCCAAGTTTTTCTAGACTTAGTCTCTCTTTCTAACTGTATGTCATCATCTCCTGGTTGATGGACAATAGGGTTGCTGAGCATCTGGATCATCTCCTCAGTGGTATGGGCAGTCGCAACCAGCTCCTCAGATTGGCCGGCTGCTGCTGGTGCCTCAGGTACTGCTGGTGCTGCCTGTGTTGCTGACTCTATGAACAGGTCCAATGGTAAATCACCAGCAAATGTGATCTTTTCAATCTCTTTTCTCAGTTTTTCCACTGACTTCTTTGATGCCCGAGACTTCCACATCTTCGTGACCTGTTTGCCCAAATCCTCAATGACTTTCCCTTGTGCCACCACTTTGGCCATGATAGGCTTCTGGTCGGGCAGAATCTTCTTCCATGTTTCCTCCACTGACGGAGGTACCTGTGGCTCTGCTGGGGCTGAGGACTATGCTGCAACAACACTGGATATGTCAGTCAGTATTGTAGTAGCTACCTGCATCCTTTTGTTGAGACTCGCCAATGTCTGGGAGACTCGTAGCTCAGTCTGAGGATATGTAGAGGAGGTTGGCACTGATAATGGCACTGATACTCTGGCGGAGGAATATTGTGGCATGTCCAGTGTCCCGGTGGAAGGGCCGACTGCTGTGGAAAGTATGGCAGATGCTGAAGGCTCAACAGCCGAATCAGTAACCACTACCGCTGGCTCCTCAGACTGGCCAACGGAGGCAGCAGTATTACCCTTGAACTACGGGTTGTCAGCTCCCTGAAAGTGGTACCATGAGAAAGGCTTCTTAGCCTTCACTTCGGTATCATAATGCTTCGGCTCCATCCCTTAATCCTTGAAGTATTCTGTGAGGAAGTTTGGGTATGGATAGGATCTTTCACCCTTCTGGACAGCTAAAGTGATATTGGTGGACATGATGGCACCAACATTTGTCGGATACCCAACCATAATTGAAGCCACAAAGACTGCACGGGGAAGTGGGAGTTGGTTCTCATTGAGGCATGGATCAATGCGGCTACACACGAATTTTTGCCACCCTTTTGCTTCAAAATTAAGGGTGGCCTGGACAGTTGGGACCCCTGCTATGAGCCACGAAGGTGTTCATCCTCGGATTGCTAAAATCTCAGCTAGCCATGGGTGAGAGCCAGCTTCTCCAAGTATTGGACTGCCTCCACTTCCTCAAACCCAACATATGAATTCAATGCACAGGAGTCGAATCAGACTTTTAGATTTTGCACTATTGTCACTTGGGTACCCTTTTTGATGTGAGCTACATTTGCATAGAATTCCTTGACCAGGTGCTCATTTGCATCTAGGACGCTCTGGGTGAACCATTTCCATCATTTTCGCTCCTGGAATGTCCTAAGGACATTGGGGTTGTGCTTGTTCAAATCTTTCATCAAGAATTGTCGCTCAAGAGTGAGCGACTTTGCGGCCACCATTCTCTAAATTATGAAAAGGCATTGGTACTGACAAATTTGTCCTCCCATATCTCTGGCCTCCTCGACCTCTCTAAACCTCATACTACAGTATCGCCCCCTCTACCATCATCTGGGACATCATCATCATCGTCTATATTGATTGGAGTAGGTGGAGCATGTGCGGAAGAGGGCTCAGAATCTTGACTACCCTCTTCCGAATCTATAGACGAATTGGCAGCTGAAGATGACTCATCCACCAAATTAAATCTACCCGGGATTTATTGTGATTGGGCCTCCGGCTGTCCTTGCACGGAGTTACCCTCAGAAGCTTCCCCGGATGGGAGGTACTCACTTGTCTCGGAGGGTTCAGTGGGCTCTATTGGCTGTGGCTTCTTTGCTTATTACTCTTTGAAGTGCTAGAAGAAGGTTGCTTCTGCCTCGACCACGGCCTCGGGAGGGTTCTGCCCCCCTTGTGACATATCTCCCTTGCCACGTGATCTAACCATTGTGTGCAATGCATAAGGATAATAGTAAGTTAGATTTGTAAACTACAGATGCAAGCAAAGCAATTGTAGTAAAGCAGTCTTAGAAGGGGTAGTGCGGACCGCACAAAAGTGAGTGCGGCCGCAGACTGCCCAGTGCGGACCGCACAAAAATGAGTGCGGCCGCACAATCCCAGGTTCAAACTACTGGGGTCTATGATGTTTCATTAGTGCGGACCGTACAAAAATGAGTATGGCCACACAAGTCCACTGCGGACCGCACAATTTTGAGTGTGTCCGCACAATTCGTGCATACACATGCCCTATATCAGAGAGCTGCGAACCGCACAAAAGTGTGTGCGGCCGCAAAGCTCAAAGTGCGGACCGCACAAAAATGAGTGCGGCCGCACAATTTGAATTTTTCGGGTACTGCCTTACGATTCAGGCAAGTTTTTCAAAAAATTAGGCATGGTCCTAGAAATTAAGCATGATTAGATACTTACCCAAGCCCCAATTAATGTTCAAGATGCTACCCACATGAATCTAAGAAACAATGACTAACTATTGACATTTTTAGGCATGTAATTAACCCCAGACCAAAGAACAAAACTAAGAAAAAGAAGAAGAATCTAAAGATGAAATTAACATACCAGTAATGAAGATGCAGGTTAGATTCAACACTGATGAAATGAGGGAAGATTTGAGAACAATGGGGATATGTACTGTGTTAGCTTAGTCGGAGAGTGTAAAGTGTAAAAGGTTGTGAGAGGCTCTATTTATAGGTTGACCCGTCGGGCCAGACTTACCTGAGAACGGCCGTACAATTTTGAGTGCGGTCCGCACTCCTTACCTGTACCTTTGAAGATGTTTTGCAGACCGCACAAAAGTGAGTGCGGTCGTAGAAGTTGTGCGGTCCGTAAGATCTTGTGTGGGGCCGCAAGTTGTTAAGGATTTTGGACAGGCCAAATTTCAGAGAGCATGCATTTTTGATCTTCCAATTGTGCGACCGTACACGAAATTGTGCGGCCGCAGAGTGTCAGTGCGGTCCGCACTTTAGTGACACTTAGCCAAATTTTTCATGCACATTCCCTGCAATGCATACCCATTCCTCTATACACTTCAAAACTAGTTAGCACAAAACAAAGCCTATCTAATCTAAAGAAGAAAATCAAGAGAAAGAAAAAGACACATGGTTTGCATCCCAAGAAGCGCCTGATTTAACGTCGCGGCATGACGTAGATTACCAATCATTTGAAATGTAGAACCGCCACAATGTGTCCATCATCAACCTTGCCAAGATAATGCTTAACCAGGTGCCCGACCCCCGATTGTTGTTGTTGTTCGACCCTCCTTGGTTATTACCTCCCCAATTGCTTTGGTTGTTTCCTCCCCAATTGCCTTGACGATTACCTCCCCAATTGCCTTGGTTACCTTGATTATTTCAATTGCTTTGATTATTGTTACCACCACTCCAATTGCCTTGGTGGTTTTGGTTGCTCCAATTTCCTTGGTTTCCTTGTGATCTCCACTGTTGTTAATTTTGTCCTTGAGCATTGTTTCTTTGACCTTGATAATTGTTGACATATTGACCTTGTTCTTCTTTCTCATTGGACGAATCACCTTGATCATAACCACTATCATCTTGCATGAATTATTCCGGATGGTTTTGCATTTGTTGACCTTGTTGGCGTCTCTTGTTTACCATTGCATTCACTTGTTTTGGCCCTTGAACTTGTTGAAGCTGAGCTTTGGCCAGTTGGTTCATGGTAGTTGTCAACTCGACAATAGCTTGCCCATGATCATGTAGCTCCTCGTGTAGGTGAATAACATTAGGGTCACCTTGAGGAACATTGGCTCTACTTTGCCATGCCGAAGAGGTATCCGCCATTTCATCAAGAATTTTACAAGCTTCGGCATAAGGCGTATTCATGAAGTTCCCTCCGGCGAGTTGATTACCACACATTGAGTTGTTATGTTGTTCCCCCTGTAGAAGGTTTGTTGGATCATGGCCTCAGTCATATCATTATTCGTGCACTCTTTAACCATGATATATTTCCGAAATCTTGTGCAATGGCTCATTGGGTTCTTGCTTGAAAGCAAGAATATCATCCCGAAGTGTCGCCATATGTCCCGGAGAGAAAAATTTGGAAATGAACTTCTCCACAAAGCAAAATGCATGCTCTCTGAAGTTTGGGCTGTCCAAAATCCTTAACCACTTGCAGCCACACACAAAATTGTGCGGACCGCACAGCTTCTCCGGCCGCACTCACTTTTGTGCGGTCTGCAGAACGTCTTCATAGGTATAGGTAAGGAGTGCGTACCGCACTCAAAATTGTGCGGCCGCACTCAGGTAAGTCTGGGCCCGACGGGTCAGCCTATAAATAAAGCCTCTCACTACCTTTACACTTTAGACTCTCCGACTAAGCTAACACTGTGCATATCCCCATTATTCTCAAATCTTCCCTCATTTCATCAGTGTTGAATCTCACCTGCATTTTCATTACTGGTACGTTAATTTCATCTTTAGATTCTTCTTCTTTTTCTTAGTTCTGTTCTTTGGTCTAGGGTTAATTACATGCCTAAAAATGTCAAAGTTAGTCATTGTTGCTTAGATTCATGTGGGTAGCATCTTGAACGTTAATTGGGGCCTAGGTAAGTAGCTGATCATGCTTAATTGCTAGGACCATGCCTAATTTTTGAAAAACCTATCTTAATCATAAGGCAGTGCCCGAAAAATTCAAATTGTGCAGCCGCACTCATTTTTGTGCGGTCCGCACTTTGAGCTTTGCGGCCGCACATACTTTTGTGCGATCCGCAGCTCTCTGAGATAGGGCATGTGTATTCATGAATTGAGCGGACGCACTCAAAATTGTACGGTCTGCAGTGGACTTGTGCGGCCGCACTCATTTTTGTGCGGTCTGCACTGATGAAACATTAGAGACCCAGTAGTCTGAACCTAGGGTTGTGCGGTCGCTCATTTTTGTGCGGTCCACACTTGGGACTGTGCGGACGCACTCATTTTTGTGCGGTCCGCACTGGGCAGTATGCGGTCGCACTCACTTTTGTACGGTCCGAACTGCCCCTTCTGAGACTGCTTTAATGTAATTGATTTGCTTGCATATGTAGTTTACTAATCTAACTGATTCTTATCCTTATGCATTGCAGACAATGGTTAGATCACGTAGCAAGGGAGATATGTCACAAACGAGGGCAGAACCCTCCCGAGGCCGTGGTCAAGGTAGAAGCAACCTTCCTCTAGCACTTCAAAGAGTAATAAGTAGGAAAGCCACAGCCAATAGAGCCCTTAAACCCTTCGAGACCAATGAGTACCTCCCATCAGGGGAAGCTTCAGAGGGTAACTCCATGCAAGGACAACCGGAAGCCAATCACAACAAATCCCGAGTAGATTTCATTTGGTGGATGAGTCATCTTCAGCTGCCAGTTCGTCTAAAGGTTCGGAAGAAGGTAGTCAAGATTCTGAGCCCTCTTCCGCACATGCTCCACCTACTCCAATCATTATAGACGACGATAATGATGTCCCAGACAATGGTAGAGGGGGCGATACTGTAGTAGGAGGTTTAGAGAGATCGAGGAGGCAGAAATATGGGAGGACAGATTTGTCAGTGCCAATGCCCTTTCATAATTTAGAGAATGGTGGCCACAAAGGTCGCTCACTTTTGAACGACAATTCTTGATGAAAGATTTGAAAAAGCACAACCCTAATGTCCTTAGGCAATTCCAGGAGCAAAAATGATGGAAATGGTTCACCCAGAGCGTCATAGATGCAAATGAGCACCCGGTCAAGGAATTCTATGCAAATATAGCTCACGTAAAAAAGGGTACCACGGTGACAAAAATGGGAAATCTAAAAGTCCGATTCGACTCCTGTGCATTGAATACATATGTGGGGTTTGATGAAGTGGAGGCAGTCCAATACTTGGAGAAGCTGGCTCTCACCCATGGCTAGCTGAGATTCTGGCAATCCGAGGATCAACACCTTTGTGGCTCACAGCAGGGGTTCCAATTGTCCGGGCCACCCTAAATTTTGAAGCAAAAGGGTGGCAAACATTCGTGTGTAGCCGTATTGATCCATGCCTCAATGAGAACCAACTCCCATTTCCCCGTACAGTCTTGGTGGCTTCAATTATGGCTGCGTATCAGATAAACGTTGGTGCCATCATGTCCAGAAGGGTGAAAGATCCTATCCGTACCTGAGCTTCCTCACAGAATACTTCAAGGATCAAGGGGTGGAGCTGAAGCATTATGATACCGAAGTAAAGGCCAAGAAGCCTTTCTCATGGTACCACCTTCAGGGAGCTGACAACCCGCAGTTCAAGGGTAAGACTACTACCTCCGCTGGCCAGTCTGAGGAGCCAGTTGTAGTGGTTACTAATTCGGCTGCTAAGCCTTCAACATCTGCCATACCTTCCACAGCAGTCGACCCTTGCACCGGGACAACGGACATGCTACCATCTTCCTCCGCCAAACTATCAGTGCCATTATCAATGCCGGCCTCCTCTACATATCCTCAGACTGCGCTATGAGTCTCCCAGACATTGGCGAGTCCCAACAAATGGATGCATGCAGCTACTACAAAGATGACTGACATATACAGTGTTATTGCAGTACAGTCCTCAGCCCCAACAAAGCCACAGGTACCTCTGTCTGTGGAGGCATTGAAGAAGATTCTGGCGAGCAGAAGACCATCATAGCCAAAGTGGTGGCACAAGGGAAAGTCATTGAGGATTTTGGAAAAAAGGTCAAGAAGATGTGAAAGTCTCAAGCATCAAAGAAGTCGGTGGAAAATGTAAGAAAAGAGATTGAAAAGATCACATCTGCCGCTGATTTACCATTGGACCTGCTCATGGAGTCAGCAGCCCCAGCAGCACAGGCAGCACCAGCAATACCTGAGGCACCAGCAGCAGCCGGCTAGTCTGAGGAGCCGGTTGTGACTACCCACACCGCTGAGGAGCTGATCCAGATGCTCAACAACCCTATTCCATCAGCCAGGAGATGATGACATACAATTAGAGAAAGAGGGTGCTGATGATCCCATACAGATTGAGACCACATAGGGAGTTTTCTTCACTCTCTACCCTTCCCTGTTATTATTTTTGTTAAGCATTAGGGACAATGCTTAGTTTTCATTTGGAGGGTGGTCTATTTCGATTGATTGACATTTGGATTTGGCCTGTAATAACTCTGATACTATTCTTCTTTTATTTTTATTTTCTATTTGGTGATGTATATGTTCTCCCCTGATGTACATATTCAGTTTCCCTAATGTATATATTCATTTGACTTTGGTTTGTATATTCATTATGCCACGGTTCTTTCCAAAGGTGGATTTTGTGTGAACCGGGTGGCTCTTCCCAATGATGGATGGCGTGACAACCTTCTTAAGGGATTGAGTCCGTTTTTTTATATTTAGACAAATATAGTATTAATGAATAAAAGGGTCTCAAGCATCCTTCACTTGGGACCAACACATTTACCTATGATCGTATGGTTAAAAACAAGTTGTTGGCAGAAAATAGCTCTAGTTGTGACCCTTTTGACTCTTGTGTTGACTTAAGCAGTCATCAAGTGGTTCAATTCGAGCCATACGTGATTCTCAATCTTAGATAAGGCTGTTGTGGGCCCTTGACTCCGTTCTCTGTAGCAATCCAAAAGCGTGAGAAGTGAGATGTTCAGTTACAAGTCCAAGTACCCATGCTAATAGTCTAGAACTTGCCCTGAATGTGTTTCTAGGCGAAATTCTAAGTGTAGCTTGGCTTGAGAAATGAGTGTAGGCTCTCCTTGATCCAATTTGAAATTTGAAATCTTCCATAGCCTACGAATGTGATATCCCTACCCCTTTTAGCCGAAGCCCTGTTTCTTTCAATAACCACGTTACAAGCCTTTATCCGTTTTGTAATGACCCTCTCTTGGCACCCGGTCTTTTCTTAGAATTCTTGAGAAACAATTGACAAAAACTTAAGTTTGGGGGAGAGACTAGGAGTTTGAAAGTGACAAAAGGTACAAAGAAGAGAAAGAAATAAAAAAAGGGAAGGCAAAGAAAAGAAAGAATGAACAAAAAAAAAGAATTCCAAAAAGAAAGTGAATAAGGTAGAAAGTTAAAGGGATTCAAATAAATCAATGATGAAAGACAAATAGAAAAGGAGAAAAATAAATGTCATGATCAAGAAAGAGTGACGTTACGTCTCTCTAGTTCCCCCTGGGGAAGAAGAAAATGACTAAAAGAGTCGAGAAAGTATGAGCCGAAAAGAAAAAATGGAGTTCTTAAGGAAAGATGAAACCATTCTGTTCCAACAAGTCCTACCTTGGTCCAAAAACCTTCATTACATCCCGCAAAATCCCTACATAATTTCAAGTTGAGTGAGCTTACATTAGTGGTGATTTACATAAGGGGCAAGCTTATGGTATTTAAAGTCGGACTTATGACGTTCTTTTGAGAGAGATGAGCAAACTTTTCACAATCCTTTCTTCGAGCGTTTCATTCTAAAGCGAGATTTGATAATGGAGAGTAGAGGAGGAGGAGTTTGGGATCCATAATGACCTACGTGAAATAGCCAGCTTCCTTGATGAATAGAGTCAACTCTTGATGCTCCAGTGTTGTTGACAATTCATATGTTTTATGGGTAATTGCTGGTCCCAATTGATGCGTGATTGATTCACCTTAGGCCAGCTGAAATATCCATTTTTCTAGTGGAGGCGGGAATTGCCTTAATTGCTTGAGGACAGGCAAAAGCTTAAGTTTGGGGGAGTTGATAAGTAGGGATTTTGACCGCTTATTTGCTCTCTTTTAATTGCGTTTTAGCTCAAAAATGCTTAAAGGTATTCCCAAGAACTAATGAAATGTGCTTCTGTATAGGAATATTGTGCGCCGCACGATAATTGTGCGGCCGCAGCAGCTCAATGTGAGTAATTTTGTACTAGATTAACTTCTAAACATTAGATTTTCTTTCCTTAATCAATTGTTATGCTTTCTATCTTAATTTCTTCTTGCATTTCTTCATTTTTTATGAGTAGCTAAATTTCTAGCTAGGGTTGTGGCCCAACCCTAGTGTGGGTATTTAGTGGGTGTTTGATTTAGGACTTGCTTGCGATTGGGTTAGTGATATTTAGCCTTGTTCATGCTTGTATTCAAGAATGAATGGTTGCAAACATTGATGAACGCCTACTTTCTTAGTCTCTGCTTGAGAAAGAGAGACTAAGTCTAGGAAAACTTGGCTAACAAGAAATTGGGGTGAACTCAAGAAATTGATAGCCCCAATTAAAGGGTCAAAACTAGAGATAGTAAGACCTGACTTGAGCATATATCACTTGATTTGTGCAATACCCATTTGGACTTGAGAAAGCCAAATTGGGCAAACTCACTCAAACTACGAGAGGTATAGAGCGGGTAATTATGTGTAATTGCTATATTACAACCCCGACTAACCAAATTTTCCCTAGAGTTTACAACTCGTTAGGTAACCACCTAGGTGAAAGTCACGACCCTAGATCCTTTATCATTTGAAAAACAACCAAACCCAAAAATATTGTGTCCTAGTTTTAAAATTGCAATCAATAGCATAAAGTAGACATAGAAACAACAAACAAGAATGTGGAAGTGCAATTTGAGGCACACTGTACAATTACACTAGGTGTATACCTAATCCCATTTCTAACACCCTGAGGATTTGACCCCGACTTGTGTTGGGTTTATATTTTTGCTTCGACCGCCTCACTACCTATATTTGTGGTGTGAGTTTGGCCGACATCAAATTTTGGTGCCGTTGCCGGGGAGTTAAATGGATTTAGTTATATATCTAGGTTTTTTGTGTGATTTGTCTTCTTTTCCTTCCGAGTCACTAACTTTATTTTTGAATTGCTTTTAGGTACGAAAATGGCTCTCAACAATGAGCCCATCGGAAATTTTTTAGTGGGGGAGGATGTGGATGATGACCAAGTTGAGGAGGTTCCTCTTGAACCTCAAGCAAATAGCCTAGGCCGCCCGTCTCAAGATAATGTTCCCGCCCCTCCCCCACCTCCACCAAAAGCAGCAGCTCACCGACAGTTACCAAACGAGGGTTATGCAATGCTATAGTCTCGCCCCACATTAGGGCGGGCAACTTCCAAATCACCAATGTGATGCTTACACTACTTGAGCAACGGGGATTCTTCACCGGGGCTCCGAGTCAAAATGCTTACAAGCATCTCAAAGGGTTCATCGATACTTTTTGGGGGAGCAACAAACAAATGTCTCCGAGGATGCGCCGCGGTTGAGGCTATTTCCCTTTTCTCTACGGGGAAAGGCATTGGACTGGTTAGAGAGATTGCCCAATCATTCCATCCACACTTGGGATGAGTTGGCGGAGAAGTTCATTTCCAAATTTTTCTCTCCAGGACATATGGCGACACTTCGGGATGAGATTCTTGCTTTCAAGCAAGAACCCAATGAGCCATTTCATGAGATTTGGGAAAGATATCGTACCATGGTTAAAGAGTACTCGAATAATGATATGACTGAGGCCATGATCCAACAAACCTTCTATAAGGGGATCAACACAACAAATCTATGTGTGGTAAATCAACTCGCCGGAGGGAACTTCATGGACAATGCTCAAGGACAAAATTAACAACAATGGAAGTCACAAGGAAACCAAGGAAATTGGAACAACCAAAACCACCAAGGCAATTAGAGTGGTGGTAGCAATAATCAAAGCAATTGGAATAATCAAGGTAACCAAGGCAATTGGGGAGGTAATCATCAAGGCAATTGGGGTGGCAACAGCCAAAGAAATTGGGTAGGTAATAACCAAGGAGGGTGAAACAACAACAACAACAACCGGGGGTCGGGTTTTCAAAGGCCTCTGATGTTCCAACAATCGAGCAATCCACCTCTATATCCTTCTAAAGGTACGAGATCTTCTAACAATGAGATGGGAAGAACTAAAAATATTCTTAAACAAATGATGGAGAAGAATGCCGACTCCGATGCTCAAATAGCCTCTCACAACACTTCTATCCGCAATTTGGAGGTTCAATTAGGCAAAATATCGCAAGCTTTGAACACTCGTCCTAAGGGGGCACTACCTAGTTATACGGTGGTAAACCCAAAGGGTGGGAATAATACGGGACATGCTATGGCCGTGACTACTAGAAGTGGAAAAGGTGGAGATGCAACCACCTCAAATCAAAGAAGAATTATGGATGAAGATGTTGTGGTTCAAGAAGATGAAATCCCAAGCAATGTGGTTCAAGCTAATAAAGAAGTGAGAATTGATATAGATGAAAGTGTAGTGGAGACACAAGAAGAAGTGAACCCGTCTAGGGAACACGTGATTGACATGCCGTAACCGGTAGTGCCAAAGGCTAAGACACCAATGCCAAGGCCTCCTCCTCCATACCCTAAAAGGCTTGCAAAGCAAAACCCAACGCAAGTTGGGGTCAAATCCTCAGGGTGTTAGAAATGGGATTAGGTATACACCTAGTGTAATTGTACAATGTGCCTCAAATTGCACTTCCACATTCTTGTTTGTTGTTTCTATGTCTACTTTATGCTATTGATTGCAATTATAAAACTAGGAGACAATATTTTTGGGTTTGGTTATTTTTCAAATGATAAAGGAGCTAGGGTCGTGACTTCCACCTAGGTGGTTACCTAACAGGTTGTAAACTCTAGGGAAGGTTTGATTAGTCGGGGTTGTAATATACCAATCACACGCAATTACCCACTCTATACCTCTCGGTAGTTTGAGTGATTTTGCCAAATTTGGCTTTCTCAAGTCCAATTGGGTATTGCATAAATCAAGTGATATATGCTCAAGTCGGGTCTTACTATCTCTAATTTTGACCCTTTAATTGGGGCTATCAATTTCTTGAGTTCACCACAATTTCTTGTTAGCCAAGTTTTCCTAGACTTAGTCTCTCTTTCTCAAGTAGAGACTAAGTCAAATAGGCATGAATCAATATTTGCAACCATTAATTCTTGAATACTAGCATGAACAAGGCTAAATATCACTAACCCAATCACAAACAAGCCCTAAATCAAACACACATTAAATACCCACACTAGGGTTGGGCCACAACCCTAACTAGAAATTTAGCTACTCATAAAAAATGAAGAAATACAAGAAGAAATTAAGATAGAATGCATAATAATTGATTAAGGAAAGAAAATCTAATGTTTAGATGTTAATCTAGTACAAATTACTCAAAATAGCAATGAAAATGGCTCGGGTGCTCTCCTAATACAAAGCTTAACCAAAAAATGACAAAAAGTTCTATTTATTCTAAGCTAAAAATATCTGACAAAAATGCCCCTGCGAAGGTTGTGCGCGGCCGCATAATTCTGGTACGGTCTGCACAATGAGCTGCTGCAGCCGCACAATTATCGTGCGGTCCGCATTCCTAGAACTTAGGGCTTGGTACTTCAAAGCTTCTGCGGTGCGCATATAAATGAGTGTGGCCGCATGTCTGATTGTGCGGTGCATAAAAATGATGCAGTCCACACTCCTTGACTTTGAACTTGAACCCAACTCTCTAATTCTTCACTTCTGCGGACCGCATAATAATGTGTGCGGCCACACTTGACACCCTGCGGTAGCACGATTTCGGTGCGGTCTGCATGCTTCAGCTGACCCAAAGACTAGCCCTCTGAATCTCCTCTACTGCGGCCGCACTGTTGCCCTTTTGGCCCTGTTTTGGTTATTGTTAATGATCGGGTCCAAGCATGCACTACTATTGAGTAGCAAGGATGGTGGATGCAGTTTTATCCAACTAGGTCGGGATCGAATCCACAGGGAGTTAATTTGTTTGGAATTAGATTTATATCTAAGTCTAGATGCGGGTTTTGCTCTTAATTACACTTCCACACATGTTTTGTTTGATTCTACTTCAATGTTATTCTATTTTATGCAATATTTGAAACTAAGTATAATGTTTTTGTTGTTGATTTTCAAGGGTTTAAAGGGAATAGGGTAGTGAGTTCTACCTAGGTGGAAATCTAACGGGTAGCAAGAATCTAGGGCAATCATGTGATTAATTGGGATCGTAATATAGATATCACACCCAGGTACTCACTCTATACCTCTCGGTAGTTTGAGTGACTTTTCCCAATTTGGATTTCTCAAGTCCAAATGGGTATTCATGCAATACAAGTGATATTAGCTCAAGTCGGGTATTACTATCTCTAGGTTTAACCCTTCAATTGGGGCTATCAATTTCTTGAGTTCATCCCAATTCCTTGTTAGCATAGTTTTCCAAGACTTAGTCCCTCTTTCTCAAGTAGAGACTAAGTCATAAAGGCATGAATCAGTATTTGCAACCACTAATTCTATAGTTCTAGAAAGAACTAGGCTAAATACCACTAACCCATAGACATTCAAGCCCTAAAATTCAAGACCCATTAAGTATCCACACTAGGGTTGGGTCACAACCCTAGCTATGGGTTTAGCTACTCATGGAAATAACAAAAATCAAAGATAAAAAGAATATAAAATTCATAATACTAGATTAAAAGATGAAAATCTAATGTTCAAAGGTAATTCTAGTATAAAATTGCCTAAAACGGAATGTATAGCCGTCTCACGTGCTCAGGTAATACATAACATGACCTAAAAATGTCAAAAAGATCTATTTATACTAAGCTGAAATTTTCAAACAAAACTACCCCTACGGAGGTTGTGCGGCCGCATTATTCTGAGCGTCGCCGCATTCTTGCTTTCGCAGCCGCGTAATTCTGATCGCGGTCCGCATTCTTCAAATCTGGATCTGGGTTGAGCAGAGTTTCGCGAACCACATAATTTCCATCGCGGCCGCGGGGTGATTTTCGCGGCCGCACATTTCTGCCGCGGACCGCACTTCTCTCTTTGGCTCAAGTGTGAGCTCTCTGAACTTCATGCACCGGCGTCCGCATAATTTCCATCGCGGCCGCGCTAAGACTTTCGCGGACGCATATTTCGAGCGTAGTCCTCGCTTGTCATTTGGCCTTAAAATTCAACTCTCTGAATCTCCCTTTCGCGGATCGCGTATTTCTAATCGCGGTCGCGTTGTGGCTTTCACGGCCGCACAATATTAGTGCGGTCCGCATTTCAGATCTCTTGGCCCAGTCTTGGTTTTTGCTCAAGTTTTGACTCCTTTATGATTTGATTATGGCTCCTTTGGCTCATTTTGAACAATTCCTGCAAGCAAGCACATTACATTTGTTTCCGGGAATACCCTCACGCATTTTTTTGCCTAAAACGTAAGTAAAAGAGAGCAAATAATAGGTCAAAAACCCTACTTATCAACTCCCCCAAACTTATGCGTTTGCTTGTCCTCAAGCAAATAAGGTAATTCCCACCTCCACTAAAACAGAAGGATATTTCAGCTACCTCATGTGAATCAATCATGCATCAATTGGGACTAACAATTACCCTCAACACAAATGAATTATCAACAACACCGTGCTTTGACTTTTTGAGTACCATAGCTCTAATGTGACACAAGAGCATCAAGAGTTGACTTAACTCACCAAGGAAGCTCTCTCTACTACGTAGGTTATTGTGGAACCCAAACTCCTCCTCCTCTACTCTACATAAGCACATCTCGCTTTAGATTGTAACGCTCAAAACAAGGATTGTGAAGACGTACGCTCATCTCTCTCAAGAGAATGTTACAAGTCCGGCTCTAAGTACCATAAGCTTGCTGCTTATGTAAATTACTACTAATGTAAGCTCACTCAACTCGAAATCATATAGTGCTTTTGTGGGAATGTAATGAAGGCTTTTGGATCAAGGTAGGGCTTATTCGGCATGTGATGGTTTCATCTTTCCTTAAGCACTCCATTTTCTCATTTCGGCTCATACGTTCTTGACTCTTTGAGTCATTTTGTTCTTACTTAGGGGAACTAGAGAGACACACTGTCACTCTTTCTTACTCATGACAATCATTTTTCTCCTTTTCTAATCATTCCAAGCCTTTCATCATCGCTTTCTTTGAGTCCCTTCAATTTTCACTTTCTTTTTGACATATTTCTTTTTGGCCTTTATTTCTTTTCTTTGCCTTCCCTTTTCATCATTTCTTCTTGTTCTTTGTACCTCTTATCACTTTCACATTCCTCGTCTCTCCCCCAAACTTATGCTTTTGCCAATTGTTTATTAATAATGCAAAGGAAAGATCGGGTGCCAAGAAAGGGTCATTATAGAACGGATAAAGGCTTGTAACGTTATTATTGAAAGAAAAAGGGCTTCGGCTCAAAGGGGTTCAATAGGGATATCATATTGGTAGGCTATGAAAGCTTTCAAATTTCAAATTTTGATCAAGGAGAGGCTACAATCATTTCTCAAGTCGAGCTACACTTAGAATTTCGCCTAGACAAACATTCAGGGAAAGTTCTAGACTTATTGGCACGACACTTGGACTTGCAATTCAATACCTCACCTCTCTAGCTGCTGCATTGTTAAAGAGAATAGAGTCGAGGGCCCACAACAAACCTAGCTAAGATTCAACATCACAAATGGCTCAAAGAAACCATTCGATGATTGTTTTAGTCAACACAAAAGTCTAAAGGTCACGACTAGAGCTACTCCTTGCTAATCAACTTGTTTCTAACCATGAGGTCGAAGGTAAATGTGTTAGGACCAAGTGAAGCATGCTTGAGACAATTCTATTCATTACTACTATTTACATCAAAACATAAAGAAAACGGACTCAATCCCTTAAGAAGGTTGTCACGCCATCCATCGTTTGGAAGAGCCACCCGGTTCACACAACATCCACCTTTAGAAAGAACCGTGGCATAAGAAAACCAAAGGCTTATCGTCAACATAAAACTAAAAAAAAGAAGCTAACCAATAAACAAGAAGCTACAAAAGGAAATAAGAAGCTATGCTACTAAGGGAAAATAACGAAATAAGTTATGAAGTAAACTACGGAAATTAAACTGAATATATACAAATTTGAGGTAAAGCGAATATATACATAAATGGAAATGAATATATACATCAAATGGTAAAAATATATACATACCAAAAGTGAAATGACGAATATATACATACCAAAAGTAAAAGTAACAAATATATACATACCAAAAGTGATAATAAAGATAAGTAAAGATAAAGAAAAATAGTGCACTGGTTATTACATACCAAATGTCATAAATCAAAATAGACCACCCCCTAAATGAAAGATAGCATTGTCCTCAATGCTAATAATCAAATAAGAATAGGAAAATATGGTAGAGAGTAAAGAAAACTCCCTATGTGGTCTCTGTCTACATTGGGTCCTCAACCTGAACAGTGTCCTCAGCATCCTCCAACTGTATATCCTCATCCTCTGATTGGGGGAACACGGGGTTGCTGAGTATCTGAATCAGCTCCTCAACAGTGTGTGATGTTGCAGCTGGCTACTCAAATTGGCCGGCTGCTGCCCCTAGTGCCTCGGGCTCTGGTGCATGTGCTGCTGGGACTGTCTCCTCCATGAGAAGGTCCATAGGCAAATCTCCCGCATGTGCAATCTTCTCCACCTCCTTAGCCAACTTCCCGACCGACTCCTTTTGAGTCTTTTTCAGCTTCCTCACCTGCTTCCCCAGATCCCTGATTACCTTCCTATGCACATCAAGAGTCTCCCTGATCTTCTTTTGGTCATCCAGAATCTTCTTTTGGTTGTCCCGAATCTTCTTCAATGAGTCCTCCATTGATGAAGGAATCTGAAGCTCTGCTAGGACTAAAGACTATGCTGCCACTGCACTAGATATGGCAGACAGCTTTGTGGTAGCTGCCTGCATCCAATTGTTGAGACTGGCTAGTGTCTGGGAAACCCTCAGTGCAGTCTGAGGGTAGGTAGAAAATGAAGGCACTAACAGTGGTACTGAAGATGGAGGAGGCATGGCTGCTGCTCCGCTAGAAGTACCGGTGGCTGTGGAGGGCTCAACATTTGTTCCTGTGGCCACTACCCCTGACTCTTCAGACTGGCTAGTGGAGGTAGTGGCTTGACCCTCGAATTTTGGGTTGTCCGATCCCTGTAGGTGATACCATGAGAAAGGATTTTTATCCTTCACCTCCACATCAAAGTGTCTCGGCTCCACCCCTTGGTCTTTGAAGTACTAAGTCAGGAAGTTGGGGTAGGGATAAGTGTTTACCTTGAAAATGGTAATAACAATTAGATTTGATTTTGTGGTTCTAAAAATATGTGATCTATTTTTATGCTAGTTGTTAAGCAGTGGATGCTGAGTGAAGAGATTAGAAAACAATACAAGAGATTGAAGATGGCTTTAGAAACCAAACCAAACGGCTGAAAATCGGGGCCTCGAGCTAGCACGTGCGGGGCCTCGATGCCGAGTTAGACGCCCGACTAAGGGCTGTCGATGGGGGACTAACAACTATCAGGGTTGTGATTGTGACTCTATATGGCCAATAACGAGCAATAAATGAAGAACGATTAATGATACACAATAAATGTAAATAAAGCAATAAATGTAAGCAACAGAATCAAATAGGGAGTATGTTTAAGTTAGAGAGCAGAAAGAATGTTCTTGTATTGAATGAAGTCTCTTATGTCTTAGTACCAGATCCCCTTACAAAATGACAAGTATCCCCTTTATATAAGGAGGGAAATCCCATCATAATACATGAGTAATTATTACAAAGAAACATAGCTGGAACAGCTACCCACTAGTCTGGTACAGACTAGTTTTTCCCTTGCAGGATTTGTTAGTCTTGACCGTGTGCCTTAGGAGCTTCCCGCTGGTGTGTCACAGCTGTTGGTTTGTATTGCCTCGAGGTCGATCATCACGAACCCTCGGGGGCGAACTCCGGGCTAGACTACGAGCCTCCCGGGAGTGGTCTTTTGTTGAGGCTCCCTAGTGGTCACAAAATCAAGCCCTCTGATTTTTACCGTATACAAATAGTCCCCGCGTTTCTTAGAATAAAATGATAAGAAACGATCTTGACACCGATCCCCTCGAGCCTCTTGCGATGATGTCATGCTCATGACGTCTGCTTTTCCAATAACTGAGACGTCCCATCGGCACGTCTTTCCGAGAAACACTTGATGTAGCATTAGTTTATCTTCTCAAGGCGATAATATCGCCGGTGATCCATTTTCCAATAGGCATTGCTTGCGCCATCGATACGTTTCCCAGAGGCATTGATTGCGATGTTGGTTATGCTCCCTCCTTTCTATAAATGGAAGCTTTCTTGAACCTAGACTTTATTCAATCGTTCTCCAACAGCCTTTTATTCCTCTCTTCTCTTCGCCTTCATCCAAATCCATTCCCCATGTTTAAAGCCTGTGATCACTTGGCTACATGGCAGAGTTCCCTTCAGTTATGCCATGGCTCTTTCCCAGAGCCTTCCCCTACTGAGTGGGATAGCACTGGTTTGTTGTTGTTGTTGTTGTTGTTACCTGTACCGTCATTGGCTCGAGGCGACGAGATAGGGGCACCGATTTCTTCCTACTCAGGAAGGTATTCGAGTTTTACACCGCTGCTCAGGAGGATGTTCGAACTTTACACTGCTGCTCACCTCCCTACTTCAGCCTAGGGTGGCGCCTCATCCCTTTTGCTTTCCGTGGGGTGATGCGGCACTACCGGCTACTAACTTGCACAACATAATATCCCAAGAAGTGGACTCAAAGTAGCCGTGCAGGTAAGAGCATAGTCCTACGCTTGCCAAATCTTCTATCAGGGTCGTATTTTCCTTGGTCTGGTAGAAGCTTTTTCTCTTTGGCGAGCTACGGCTTTTTCTTCATCTTTTTCTGCTTCTTCGTCGTCCTTCAAGATGCCGTCGGCGGGGCGGCCAAGATTAGGCTTTCGGAGATATGACTCCCGAAGACATTTCTCCCGAGGATGTACTCCCGAGAGTAGTTTAGACTTTTAGCTGTTACTTTTGCTTCTTTGTTTCTGTATAAGGATTCTTCGTGGGAATTTTTAATCTTGTGTAAGGTCCCTTCACGGGCTTTTCTTAACCAACTTTTATTAATGCAAAGAAGTTTCTTCAATTTGTCTCTGATTTATGTTGGTTTTTCCTTTACTTGCATTTGTGAAGAATCTGGGTGCAGGATCTACCGGTTGATCCGAATACCGGGCCCAGGGTGTAGGTATTTCCTCAGCTCTTGATTGATTAGTACGATATCCTTTGGGGCCCTTTGTCATCCCTTGGACTGAACCCGGGTTGGATAGGAACAGGCCGCCGGGATCCCGAGTGAAAATAGGGCTTCGAATTTATAGAACGAACCTAGCCTTTCAGACCTCGTCAATCAGTCTTCGAGGGGAAACTTGCTCGGATGCCCGAGAATAAAGACAACCTTTAGGCGTTTGAAAGCAATCTTTGAGTGAGCGTTCGCTCAAGCTTGGGCGGTCTGGAAACTTGTTTTGAACTTAGAACAAAGGCAACCTTAAGGTGTTACAGATAGATCACGAGTGAGGGTTCGCCTGGGTTCAGATAACCCCTGGATTAAAGTAATTGAGAGAACGTTTAACTGGACCCGAAGGCGAGAAACAGCCCTAAGGTTTTATTAGTAGTTTTTGAGCAAAACTTGGGTCAAGCTTAGGTAGCTCGGGGGCCGGACGATCGGGTAAACGACCCGCACTTGCAATAGCAGAAATTCTTGAGGTAAGGAACCACCTCGAGGTCAAGCCCACATGAGTAGGTTTTTTAGAACTTATCTTCCTTTTGATGGAGGTCCTCGAGATCGGGTACCATCTTGAGGCTTCTTATGATATCAATGGCTCCTTAGAGCCCATCTTCCTTCTGAAAGAAGATCTCGAGATCGGGTACCATCTCGAGACTCGTAATGATATCAGTGGATCCTTAGAGCCTATCATCCTTTTGATAGAAGACCTCGAGATCGGGTACCATCTCGAGGATCGTAACGATATCAATGGTTCCTTGGAGCCTATCCTCCTTTTGACAGAAGACCTCGAGATTGGGTACCATCTCGAGGCTCGTAATGATATCAACAGCTTCTTAGAGCCTATCTTCCTTCTGATAGAGTCCCTCGAGATCGAGTACCATCTCGAGGCTTGTTGATGCGGGGGTTTTTGACCCACGAAATGTTGTTCGACCACACAAATTGCATGACATGGTTATAAGATGACCGAGGCGATCGCGTTGGTACGTCTCTCCAAAGTGATAGTGGCTTGGCCAGTATTTCTAACTGGCCTTTGAGGTGGGCGGATAGTCACCACTTATTTCAATATATATATATATAATATATATATATATATACTACCACTCACCACTATATTATATAGGTTTGTCTTCTTTTTTGAGGATTTTGCTATCCTGAGTATAGAGTTCTCCTCTCTATGTTAGGTTCTCCACTACTTTAACTTGGGAATCCTTGTTCAGATTTTCCGCTCCAATTTTCTGAATTTGCCACAGTTATGGTTGTTGCACCAGGATTTGTCCGACAAGGAGAAGGGAGTTCCGCATCTAACCCCTGTTTGGTTGGTGGTGCGCCGCCGGAGTCAGGCGAGCTGCCTTTACGACATTTCGCTTCGAGGGGAAATTTTCCTACAGAAAAACCTCCCAATGCTCAGGAGCGTTGGGAGCATGCTTCGAAGCTTACCTCTTTGATAGGAGAGGAGCATCTTGAGTTAGTGAGAAAAGATTGCGGATGGGGGAAGAAAGTAGTACTGCAAGTACCTTCCCCGAAAGAGAGCATTATGGACCGTATCGAGGGGTTTCTGAACGTATACACGTACCACTTCACGCTGGGCCCCCTCGATAGGGTTGTGCTTGATTTATGTCGGAAGTATTGGGCTACCTTGGCTCAGATTCACCCGCCGTTTTGGCGTATAGTACTGATGATGCGATTCTTTGCGGAGGGGACAGGGCTCAATTTTACGCTTAGTCATCTCATCAGGTTGTACCGTCCTTTTCACTATCGAGGCCTGCTAACCCTGCGATGCCGATCCACTGGGCCCTTCGTCGTTGACGACAAAGAATATGGGGACTGGTAATGGATGAGCCAATTTATTCGAGTACGGACTGCTGACATTATCCCGGTGGAGTTCCTGCCGTTTCCCGGAATGGAATTCTGCACGTAAGTGGTACATTTGTGTCTCTGTTGTTTTGCTCGCTTTGTTCATGGCGGAGGCAAGCTCCGTAAATGCATTTTTTTATTCCCTTTCTGCAGCAATTTCATGGATGCCCTACGAGGTCCCTGATATGACAGATTGGGCTCGAAAGTTAGCGATCCATTCGACCTATGATGGTCGTAAGTGGCGAGATCTGTCTAAGGGCAGATGGGAGGCAAAACACCACGGTACGTGTTATGCGATTTTGCTCATTCTTTGGAAAGCATTCCCTTTTTAAGCGTATTGATACCGTCTTTATAGGTATTGGCGGGTTCTCTTTGGTGAGATCGTGCCTTGCCGGAGAGGGGGAAGAATCATCAGCTTCGGAGCCGAATAATAATAATAAGCGAAAAGAGCCTCCGTAGAGTGGCGATGCTCATAGCAGGATGAGTTCAGCCCGGAGGCTTGGTGAGGATGCATCGGCCGAACCTGCAGCACCCGAGGCGAAGAACGAGGGTTCCCTGCCACCGGCTTCTCCTCCCGTCGAAGGTACTTCGAGGGATGCTCGAGGCCCGGGGCCGCATATATCGAGCGACTGTGTCCCTACTGGGAGTGGTTTTACTGGGGTTGAGGGAACCAGGCTAGCGGACGTGCGCTCGACTTTTGAGGATGCTCAACGGCTCTACTCTGAGGTGAGTTTTGGCCGGCCGTCTTGATTCCTTGGTTTTCGCAACTTTTATTCTTTTTATCGAGTTTTTCCTTCGCAGGCTTTAAACAAGCTCAAATCTGAGTTGCTTCGTTGTGAGGTCGGGCTGCATGAAGCCGTGGATGGGGTGAAATCCCTTAGGCTCCTTTGTGATGACAAGGAGGATGAGTTGGCAGACTTGTGGTATGAGGCGAGTCGAAGCCTAAACTACGAAAGCTACCTTGAAGAGCAGGTAAGTTTTTTTCTCAGGGGTGCATGTTCCCTTGTCTATCCCAGAGGCTGATGTTTCGTTTATTCCAGTTGCAGAAGAATTCGGCGAGCCTGGAATGCCTCGAGAGTGAAATTGCCCAAATTAAATGCCAGAGCGATGAATTGAAGGCTCGGATGGATGCTCAGGCTGTGGCAAAAAAGGCCGCTTTGTCCAAGGCTTCCGCCTTCGAAGTTCAACTTCGCATAGCTCGTGAAAACAGCTTGGTACAAGCAGACATGATTACAAGGCTCGAGTCAGAGCTTCAGAAGGTGAGGGCCAACGTTGTAGATGCCCGGGCCGAAGTCGTAATGAGCCGAACTAAGGCCGATAAGAAAGTGGCCGTTTATCTGAAAGATGCGATCGATGCTCGAGCTGAGCTAATGGGGGCTCTTGATCGTAAAGGCAGGAGCAGGGAGTATGCTCGTTGCAAGTCTCGAAGGGAGACCCTCGAGGAGATTCATGCTAGGGGCTTTGACCTCTCGGAACAGGTAAAGCAGGCAAAGGCGAACGAATCTGATGCTAAGTCCCTTCTGTCTGATGCCGGTGATAGCGAGAAAGAGGCCGACAGGCCATAGTCCCCGATGAGGACGTAGATTAGTCCTTCCTTTACCGATTCTATGTATAGTTCTTTAACGGAACATTGTAAATGGAGTTTGTGTTTTTCATACATGTGTATAAAGGAAACCCTGTGGGCTTTATTCTTCATGCACTTCCTTTTGCTTCGATGATTGCAGTTATTAGCCAGGTGAACTGGTCTTCTGACTAGAAGAACCCTTAGGTTTATAGTACGACCCCGAGGCTCGTTGGACTGGCCCGTAGGCTCTTACGCGTCTGGTCGGTACGACCTTTTAGTATAAGCCGGCGTTTAAGCTCTTACGCTTTTGCTCTTAGGAATATTCGGTTAATTGTTTCCGGTTCAGTCTCCGAGTCGGGTTTCGACTCGAGCTTATTGACCCTTAAGTTTTTGAATTAAAAGCTAGCCATCAGGCTCTTGCGCGATGGGTCGGTACGATCTTTTTCATGAGCTGGTGTCAGTGGCTCTTACGCTTTAGGTCGGTATGACCTTTTATATGGGCTGGCGATAGTGGCTCTTACGCATTGAGTTGGTATGACCTTTTATATGGGCTGGCGACAATGTCTCTTATGCATTGGGTCAGTATGACCTCTAATATAGGCTGTATTTTTCCCTCGTTAAGGACCTTTTAGAATTGTGTTTGCCTGACTCTTCGACGGTTCGGTAAAACCTCGATTGCAAGTCATTATGTGGCGGTGATCGAGCACCTTGGGAGGTTTTGCTCGGTGGCTGAGTGTTTCGAAGCCTGTAGTTTTGGAGCTGACATGGTCGAAGCCCTTTTGCCTATATCGAGGGTAGCCTATTTAACCGGTTCTTTTCGAAGTTCTTTCGAAGTAATTGAAGGCTTGTGATTTTGTAGCGATGGTCGGGCGTCCCCGAGTCGCGTTAGTTTGGCTGATACAGCATTGTAACCGTAGTCATTGTGTTTGGCCAGAGCCTTTCAGTCCCCGAGTGAAGTAGTTTTGGCATCTATATTGAGGGTATGCCTTTTTAGGGGTCTTATAAGTTCGATATATAGCGTTAACTTTAAGATCGGGATTATGCCTTTTGTAAGGTCTTATAAATTTTTACATTTCCTTTGAGGTCTCATAGCTTTGGTTACTTGGTACAAGTATGGTTCATGCCTTGCTTGAGGTCTTACAGTTTTGATACTGCCTTACGAAGGTCTTATGAATTTTTACATGCCTTTGAGGTCTTACAAATGTTTACATGCCTTTGAGGTCTTACAGCTTTGGTTACTTGGTACAAGTATGGTTCATGCCTTGCTTGAGGTCTTACAGTTTTGATACTGCCTTACGAAGGTCTTATGAATTTTTACATGCCTTTGAGGTCTTACAGCTTTGGTTTTGCCTTATGAAGGTCTTATGAGTTCGGAGTTTCCGACCTGGAGGTCATGTAGCCTTGAGTTTTCGACGCCAGTCGCCGAGCGTTCGGGACGTTTTTTTGCTTCTGGAGCCGTTTTTTGCGATCTTAATGTTGCCTCATTGAGGGCTTAGCTTCAAATTTTTGACGCCAGTCCCCGAGTGTTCGGGATGCCAGTCCCCGAGTGTTCGAGACATTTTTGGGCCTTGGAGCCGTTTTTGTAAGAAATGGCAAGCTTTTTTGAAACGCGAAATGCTTTGATGGAGGGGAAAGTATTCTTTGATTACTTGGTACAAGTATACATGTTTTCGCCGTCTAGGGATCGGTTATTCTATACGGACATGGTTCGTTCGACCGTTTGGCCCGGTACATCATTTTCCTGTCAAGACCTCGTTCAGCACATCTTGGTTTCTCCGAGGCGGTGGCCTTCCGGGGGGATGAAAGGTCTTATGAATTTTTACATTCCTTTGAGGTCTTACAGCTTTGGTTTTTCCTTATGAAGGTCTTAAGAGTTCGGAGTTTCCGACCCGGAGGTCATGAGGTCATGTAGCCTTGAGTTTTCGACGCTAGTCCCCGAGCGTTCGGGACGTTTTTTTTGCTTCTGGAGCCGTTTTTTGCGATCTTAATATTGCCTCATTGAGGGCTTAGCTTCAAATTTTTGATGCCAGTCCCCGAGTGTTCGGGATGCCAGTCCCCGAGTGTTCGGGACATTTTAGGCCCTGGAGCCATTTTTGTAAGAAATGGCAAGCTTCTTTGAAATGGGAAATGCTTTGATAGAGGGGAAAGTATTCTTTGATTACTTGGTACAAGTATACATGTTTTCGCCATCTAGGGCTCGGTTATTCTATACGGACACAGTTCGTTCGACCGTTTGGCCCGGTACATCATTTTCCTATCGAGACCCCGTTCAGCACATCTTGGTTTCTCCGAGGCGATGGCCTTCCGGGGGGGTTCCCCTCAGTATTCGAGACCGATTGAAGAGAAGCCTGGAATACTTGTTGAGATTTCCTTAGTTTGCATATGGATGTTTCCTCATTAAAAACCTTGTCGGTAAAAACCCTTCTTGGGATAAAACCTGATCGAAGGAAAAGAGTGCAACGCATGCTTTCGAAACCTAAGGTCTTCAGGTTGGGAAGTTCTTCGACAACATCGATCGAGTGCCTGCATACACGGTTAGAGCAAAAATCTGAACAAAAAAGGGAGATGATCATACCTTAGTGTCGACGACGTCTTGCGTCTTAATGTGATTCGATCGTTTGCTTTGAGGACGCGGTATGGTCCGTTGCTTGTTTTAGTCGGGTGTAACCGAAAGTATAGCTTGTTATTGCTATTTTACCACTTTCTTATCCTTTTCTCTCCTTCGACGATGGAGGTCTTGGTGCCGGTGCCATATCGTGCACCGCAAACATCTCTTTTGCTGCATGCTGTTCTCCGAAGATGGTTTTTATCCCGTCCTTTGTCGGGAACTTCATCATTTGATGGAGGGTGGACGGTACTGCCCTCATGTAGTGTATCCATGGCCTTCCGAACAAGGCGCTATACCTCATATCTCATTCGATGACATGAAACTTGGCATTTTGGGTTATGCCAGCCATGTTGACCGGGAGGGTGATTTCTCCTTTGGTCATTTCGCTTGCCATGTTGAATCCGTTAAGGACTCGAGAAGCGGGCACGATCTGGTCAAGCAGTCTGAGCTGCTCCACCACCCTCGACCTGATGATGTTGGCCGAGCTACCTGGATCCACAAGCACACGCTTAATTTGAAATGTATTTACAAGAAAGGAAATTACCAATGCGTCGTTATGGGGCTGAGATAGAGCCTCGAGGTCTTCGTTGCTGAACGTGAGGGCGTCCTCAGGTACGTAACCTCGAGTTCGGTTTTCCCTGGTGATGGAATTTTTTATTCTCCTGACCACGGGTTCTTGTGGAGCATTGATACCTCCGAAGATCATGTGGATAACCTGTTTTGGCTCGCTTGTTTCACTCTTCTTGGTCGCCTCTCTTTCCCGGAACTGATTCTTGGCTCGGTCGCTGAGGAACTCTCGGAGGTGACCTTTGCTGAATAGTAGGGATACTTCTTCCCGGAGTTGTTGGCAATCCTCAGTCTTGTGACCATGTGAGTTGTGAAATTCACACATCAAGTTATGGTTCCTTTGCGAAGGATCTGATTGTACAGGCCTTGGCCACCTGGTGTCTCTGATTTTACTGATGGCGAATATGATGTTTGATATGTCGACGTTGAAGTTGTATTCCGAAAGGTGGGTGCCTCCGTCGGCCCTGTGTGCCTATCGAATCCAGCTCTACAAACAAGTCCTCGAGGGTTCTGACCTCGATCCATCCTTCGATCATTGTAGGGAGCCAAAGCCAAACAAAGAAAGATACCAACCATACACTGAAGATAGAAGAAACGCCCTGAAGCGCAACATACCTTCGCCGGAAACCTGCTAGGATATACCGAGCCCGAGGGGGCTCCTAGTTGGTCGTCTTCGACCCTGATCTTTGATTGGTATCGGTTGTGGATGTCTGACCAGGTCACGGCGGGATATTCGACTAAGTTCTACTTCAGTTGTCTCGAAGCTACCAAGCTCTGCTCGTTCAAACCTTGAGTGAAGGCTTGCACTGCCCAGTCGTCAGAGACCGGTGGTAGTTCCATTCGCTCCATTTGGAAGCGAGATATGAATTCTCGCAGCATCTCGTTATCTCGTTGGTTGATTTTGAAGACGTCGGATTTTCTTGTAGCCACCTTGATGGCACCAGCATGTGCCTTTATGAACGAATCTGCCAGCATGGCAAACGAATCTATCGAGTGTGGGGCTAAGTTATGGTACCACATCATCGCTCCCTTTGAGAGTGTCTCTCAAAATTTCTTCAGTAAGACGGATTCGATCTCGTCATCCTTCAGGTCGTTGCCTTTTACTGCACAAGTGTAAGTAGTGACGTGCTCATTGGGCTCCGAGGTTCCGTTGTACTTCGAAATGTCGGGCATTCTGAACTTCTTTGGAATGGGTTTTAGAGCCGCTTCCTGTGGGAACAGCTTTTGCACAAACTTCTTGGAGTCGACACCTTTCAGGATCGGAGGTGCGCCCGGGATTTGATCGACCCTAGAATTGTAGGTCTCCACCTTATTTTCATTGGCTTCTATCTTCTTCTCGCTCGATTCGACCCTCTTTGTGAGGTCCTCGAGCATTTTTATGATGGCGGGGTCAGCTACCGACCCGTTGTTGCTTGATCTTTCTGGTATTCGCTCGGCTTGGGGAGCCGTTTCCGGTGCTACCGTGCTGGGAGTTTTCTGCTGACTTTGCAGCTGAGCAATCGCCAGCTGTTGTGCCTGTAACATTTCAAAAATAACGTGAAGGCTAGCTTCCTGTTCTTCCCTAACCGGGGTTTTCTGAGCTTCTTGTTGATCTCCTTGGTGTATGCTCCTGTTGGTGTGGGATCTTATTTCGACGTGTTGAGCATCGCACGAGACCGTGTCCACAGGAATTGGTTCTTGCGCGTCCCCAGGGTTTCGTGGTGGTACACCAACACCTAGAACAGCTACACCGTTTTCTCTATGGTCCTCAAGATTGTTGTTTTCACGTGCGTTTACTGAGTTGGACATTTTGACCTGAAATCAAGGATCTTGGGCAAGAAAAAGTGTGAAAGATAACTAGCGTTATGTAGTAAACCAGCAAGAAAACAATCACTATTAATTTTAGCCTCACAGTGGGCGCCAAACTGTTTACCTTGAAAATGGTAATAACAATTAGATTTGATTTTGTAGTTCTAAAAATATGTGATCTATTTCTATGCTAGTTGTTAAGTAGTGGATGCTGAGTGACTAGATTAGTAAACAATATAAGAGATTGAAGATGGCTTTAGAAACCAAACCAAACGGTTGAGAATCGGGGCCTCGAGCTAGCACGTGCGGGGCCTCGATGCCGAGTTAGACACCCGACTAAGGGCTGTCGATAGGGGACTAACAACTATCAAGGTTGTGATTGCGGCTCTTTATGTCCAATAACGACCAATAAATGATGAACGATTAATGGTACGCAATAAATGTAGATAAAGCAATAAATGTAAGCAACAGAATCAAATAGGGAGTATGTTTAAGTTAGAGAGCAGAAAGAATGTTCTTGTATTTAATGAAGTCTCTTATGTCTTAGTACCAGATCCCCTTACAAAATGACAAGGATCCCCTTTATATAAGGAGGGAAATCCCATCATAATACATGAGTAATTATTACAAAGAAACATAGCTGGAACGACTACCCACTAGTCTGGTATAGACTAGTGTTTCCCTTGCAGGCTTTGTCAGTCTTGACCAAGTGCCTTGGGAGCTTCCCGCTGGTGTGTCGCAGCCGTTGGTTTGTACTGTCTTGAGGCCGATCATCACAAACCCTCAGGGGCGAACTACGGGCTAGACTTCGAACCTCCCGGGAGTGGTCTTTTTTTTTAGGCTCCCTAGTGGTCACAAAATCGAGCCCTCTGATTTTTATCGTATACAATAAGATATTTCTTCTTTCTGCACTGCGTTGGCGATGTTGTAGGACATCAACTTCCCTATATTGATAGGATATCCTGCCATGATAGAAGCTACCAATATTGCTCGGGAAAGTAAGAGGACATGGTCATGCTGGCAAAGGTCAAGACGGCTGCACACAAATATTTGCCACCCTTTTGCTTCAAAGTTAAGGGTGTTTCTGACGATTGGCACTCCTGCTGTGAGCCATACCGGTGTCGACCCCGAAATAGCAAGTAATTCAGCTAGCCATGGGCTAACTGCCTCGCCCAAGGCTAGCTTCTCCAGGTATTGCACTGACTCAACCTTCTCAAACCTTGCATATTTGTTCAATGCTCGGCCTTCAAACCGGATTTTCAAGTTCTGGACCTTCATCACTTTTGTGCCCTTTTTGATGTGGGCAACATTGGCATAAAACTCCTTGACAAGGTATTCATTGGCATCAAGTGGACGGCCAGAGAACCATTTCCATCCTTGTCTCTCCGAGAATTGCTTTAGAACATTTGGATTGTGTTGGCTCAGGTCATTCGTCATGAATTGACGCTCAAGAGTGAGCGACCTTTGGGTCCACCATTCCAGAAATTTTGCATAAGCTTTCTCACTCACAAACCTATCGACCCACACTTCCGGATTCCTTGATCTAGCCAAGCCTCACACAACTGTATCACCCCCTCTCCCGTTATCCGGTACTTCATCATCGTCATCTAACTTGATTGGTACTAAGGGAGCATGTGCGAAAGAGGGTTCAGAATCTTCACTGCCCCCTTCCGAACCCCCAGATGAACCCTCAGAGCAAGAGGACTCATCAACCAAATGCAATCTCCCCAGGATTTGTTGGGACTGGACTTCCGGCTCTGCATGCCCGGAGTTTCCTTCAGAAGCCTCCCCGGATGGTACATACTCACTAGTATCAGAGGTGTCCGGGGCTCTATTAGCGGTTGCTTTCTTGCGGATAACTTTTTAAACTGACAGAGGCATGTTGGATTTGCCTCTACCCCGGCCTCGGAGGGGTTCTGCCCTCCCTTCGGAAGTATCACCTCTACCTCGGGAACGTACCATTGTCTGTAACATACAAGTAGTGAAAGTCAGTTAGACTTGGTGTTCAACATGAGTTAAAGCATTACAGAGGAATGACAGATAGTGCATCGCAGAACAGGGCAGCGCCGACCGCACAAAAGTGAGTGCGGTCGCGGACTACCCATTGCGCACCGCATAAAAGTGAACGCGGCCGCGAAGAGACCATGATCAGACTACTGGTTCTCTAAATTCGGTCAACCGCGGACCGCATAAAAATGAGTGTGGTCGCGCAAGACCCATCGTGGACCGCACAAATTTGGGTGCGGCCGCGAAACCAACTGACTGACTCTCTGAAGTTCATATGCGCGGACCGCATAAAATTGAATACGACCGCAAAAGATCAATCGTGGACCACACAAAAGTGAACGCGGCTGCAAAATCAAGCAAGTGTCAGTGCCTCTCAACTAGGGAATTGCAAACCTCATAATTTTGTACGCGGTCGCAAACCCTAATGTGGACCGCACAAAAATGTGTGCGGCCGCGAAGTTCGAATCACATCGGCACTAATGAACACCTAGTACTAGGGTTTTCACTGCTTAACCAAAATTTATGGAAATTAACCATGCAAAACTACTAACCCCAGCCCCCATTATGCATTTTAACACTACCTATATGCTTTCAAGCAAAAATTTAGTGTCAATTTGACACTTATGCACGAATCTAACCCCAACTAAAAAGGAAAATTAAAACAAAGAGAAAAAAGAAAAGAAAAAAATGAAATTAAATAATTGAAATGAACATACCAGTACTGAAATGTAATGAGAAATCAACACTTGATGAATGAGATTGAAAGCAAGAAAGAGTGCACTATGCTTTAGGTGTGTGTGAGAAGTCAAGGTTTGTGAAGTGTGAATAGTTCCAAAAAGGTGTATTTATACTTTGAACCCAGTGACCCACTGACTTACCTGAGTGTGGCCGTGAAATTCTGTCGCGGTCCACACTCTTTACCTGTTTGTAGCTCAGTTGGATGCGGTACGCGAAAAATTGGCTGTAGCCGCACAAATTGTGTGGACCGCAGAATTATGAACGCGGCCGTGAAGTCTTAAGGAGTTTCAATAGGCCAACTTCAGAGAGTTGGCAATTTCCATCATTTAGTTGCGTGGTCTACGTCAGATTTGTGCGGTCGCGAAGTGCTTACGCGATCCGCGAAATTTCATCACTTATCCAAATTTTTCCTTGACACTTTCCTGCACTGCACAACTAATTCCTACACACACTTCACAACCAGTTAGTCCAAAATAATGCATAATCTAAAAAGAAAATCAAAAGAAAGAAAAAACACATGGGTTGCCTCCCAAGAAGCGCCTGATTTAACGTCGCGGCGCGGCGCATGTTACCATCATTCACTTGAAATGGATCAATGCCACAACGTGGCTATCATGAATCTTGCCAAGTTAGTGCTTCACTCGGTGCCCATTGACTCTAAAGATCTCACCATTATTGTTTTTCCAATCTAGAGCACCAAAAGTAGTCACATGCACCACTTTAAAGGGACCGCTCCATTTTGACTTTAGCTTTCCCAGAAACATCCGTAACTGAGAGTTGAATAAAAGAACAAGGTCACCTTCTTTGAATTCTTTGTTCTGGATATACTTATCATGTAGGTACTTCATCTTATCCTTATACAAGGATGAACTGGAGTAAGCATGGAACCGAAACTCATCAAGTTCATTCAATTGCTCCACCCGAAGATTGGCAGCTGCATCCCACAACTCTAACAACGCCCACATGGCCTTATGCTTTAATTCCACCCGGAGATGACATGTTTTCCCAAACACCAACCGATACGGAGACATACCAATTAGAGTCTTGTAAGTTGTTCTATAGGCCCATAAAGCATCGTCAAGTTTCCTTGACCAATCAGTCTGGTTTGCATTGACAGTCTTGGATAGAATACTCTTGATCTCCCTATTGGAGACTTCAACCTGTCCATTTGCCTAGGGTGATAGGGAGTTGACACCTTGTGAGTGACATCATACTTGGAGAGTAAAGTGTCAAAGGCTTTGTTACAAAAATAAGAACCCTCATCACTAATGATGGCCCTTGGGGTGCCGAACCTTGTGAAATATGTTTTTCTTCAAGAAAGCCACCACACTCCGTGCTTCATTGTTGGGCAAAGCCACAGCTTCAACCCATTTGGAAACATAATCCACAGCAACAAGAATATAGGTGTTCCCACACGAACTCACAAATGGACCCATAAAGTCGATACCCCATACATCGAAAATATCAATCTCAAGGATGGTAGTGAGGGGCATCTCATTCTTCTTGGAAATACCACCGACCCTTTGGCACTCATCACACCGCTTAACAAGCTCGCTAGCGTCTTTGTACAAGGCAGGCCAATAGAATCCACAGCTTAGGACCTTTATAGTAGTTCTCGCCCCACCATGGTGACCACTATAAGGCGAAGAATGACAAGTTTCAAGAATACCCAATTGCTCTTCTTCTGGAACACATCTCGAGATAACAGGCTGTGCAAATTTTGAAAAGATATGGCTCGTCCCAATAATAACCCAAGCAGTCCCGTTTGAGCACCTTCCTTTGGTTTGAAGAGAACTCATTTGGGACAATTTCGCTCACAAGATAGTTAGCCACATCGGCAAACCAAGGCATCCCGGTCAAAGACATGGAAAGGGGTTGTTCATCTGGAAACGAATCATTGATCTCAAGGCCATCATAGGACCTCCCCTCCTCTTCCAAACGGGACAAGTGGTCCGCCGCTTGATTCTCACTCCCTTTTCGGTCGATGATTTCAAGATCAAACTCTTGTAGAAGAAGTACCCACTTCATCAATCTAGCCTTTGAGTCCTTTTTACTCATCAAATAACGAAGCGGCGCGTGATCGGTGTGAACAATCACTTTGGTACCCATGAGGTACGGGCGAAACTTTTCCATAGCAAAGACAATGGCTAAGAGTTCTTTCCCGGTCACCGTATAGTTGACTTGGGCGTCATTCATGGTCTTACTAGCATAGTGGAACAAATGGAATATCTTGTTGATTCTTTGCCCTAATACCGCTCCTACCGCCACATTGCTAGCATCACACATGAGCTGAAATGGTAAGCTCCAATTTGGTGCGATAATGATGGCAGTGGTGGTAAAATTATACTTGAGTAGCTCAAACTCCTTCATAAAATCATCATTGAACAAAAAATTTGCATCTTTTTCCAACAACTTGCACAAGGGGTTCACCACCTTTGAGAAATCCTTGATGAACCGACGGTAAAACCCTGCGTGGCCTAGAAAGCTCCTCACTCCTTTGACGGAACTAGGAGGAGGGAGTTTTGATATCACTTCAATTTTTGTTTTATCCACTTCAATACCATTCTTGGAGATCTTATGGCCGAGGACAATGCCCTCCTCAACCATAAAGTGACACTTCTCCCAATTAAGCACCAAGTTAGTTTCTTCACAACGTGCCAATACCTTATCAAGATTATCCAAACACTGTTCAAATGATTCCCCCACAACAGAGATATCATCCATGAAAACCTCAAGGAATTCCTCCACCATGTCCGTGAATATTGCGATCATACACCGCTGAAAAGTAGCCGGTGCATTACATAAACCAAACGACATCCTTGAGAATGCAAATATGCCATACAGACAGGTGAAAGTGGTCTTCTCTTGGTCTTCAAGTGCAATAATAATCTGGTTATATCCAGAATACCCATCCAAGAATCAATAATAAGCACGTCTGGCTAGCCTATCCAACATTTGATCAAGAAATAGAAGCAGAAAATGGTCTTTTCGAGTCACTTTGTTGAGCTTCCTATAATCCATGCATACCCTCCAACCAGTGACAGCTCTTGTGGTGATCAACTCATTGTTTTCATTTGTAATCACAATCATGCCCTCCTTCTTCGGGACACATTGCACCGGTGAAGTCCATGAACTATCAGAAATGGGGTAGACAACCCTAGTGTCCAACCATTTGATGATCTCCTTCTTGACTACCTCTTGCATGTCCTCGTTCAACCTTCTTTGATGTTCCACGGAGGGTTTGGAATCCTCCTCTAATATGATTTTGTTCATGCAAAAGGCGGGGCTTATACCCGAATATCTGCCAATGTCCAACCTATTGCCTTCTTCCTCCTTTGGAGCACTGCAAACGAGGAAAGGATAACAGGTAAAGTGGAACAAGGGCCTAAGAAATCATACGTGAGGTGTGGTTCTTAAGATCCAAGGAAAGATTTCGGGGTTCATATGTATATGAACCCATTCCTTGCAAAGCATTGACATATTCCACCAAGCCTTCATCCTCATCCACATCATGATTCAATAACACAGCTTCCAAGGGGTCTTCCACATTAATCACAACACATGTGTCTTCAACAATCACTTCGGCCACAAGATCCACAAACGAACACACTGCGTTGCTATTAGGCTGCCTCATTGACTTGCAAACATGGAACACAACTTTTTCACCGCCCACCCGGAAGGTGAGCTCCCCAGCTTCCACATCAACTAAGGCCTTCCCTGTAGCTAGGAAAGGTCTCCCCAATATGATTGGCACCTCGTAATCAACCTCACAGTCAAGTATCACAAAGTCTGCGGGAAGTATGAACTTGTCGACCCAAACTAGCACATCATCAGTTATCCCCAATGGCCTTTTCATTGTCCTGTCGTCCATTTGCAACCTCATGGAAGTAGGTATTGGTTTCCCAATCCCCAGTGTCTTGAACACAGAATATGGCATCAAGTTAATGCTTACTCCTATGTCACACAAAGCTTTGACAAAATTGGCACTACCAATAGTGCATGGGATTGTAAAGGCACCAGAGTCTTCTAACTTTGAAGCCATGGAGTGCACAATGGCACTCAGTTGATGTGTCATTGTGATTGTTTCACAATTCATGGATCTCTTCTTTGTTACCAAGTCTTTCATGAACTTGGCATATCCCGACAAATGTTCTAGAGCTTCAACTAAAGGCACATTTATGGACAAACTTTTCATCATATCAATGAATTTCTTGAATTGATTCTCATTGTTTTGCTTTGCGAGCCTTTGAGGATATGGTGGAGGAGGCCTTGGCAAAGGAGCCTTGGCTTTGGGCACTACCGTATCCGGTATGTCTATCACATGTTCCCTATACGGGTTCACATCATTTTGTGTTTCCTCCACGTTGTCATCAATGTCTATCCTCACTTCATCATTCACATTCTCATCATTCACTTGCACACCACTGCTTTGCTCATCATCATCTTGCACCAACACATCATCACTCACAATCTTTCTTCGATTAGAAGTACTAGCAACTCCACCTTTACCACTTCTTGTAATCACCGCCATAGCATGACCCGTATTGTTCCCACCTTTCGGGTTTACTACCGTATCACTTGGTAGTGCCCCCTTAGGGCGAGTATTAAAAGCATGAGAAATTTGGCCAAGTTGAACTTCCAAGTTTCGGATAGAGGTATTGTGGGAGGCCAATTGGGCATCGGAGTCGGCGTTTTTCTTCATCATTTTCTCGAACATGGATTCAATCCATCCCATCTCATTGTTGGAAGAGCTAGAACCTCATGACGGAAATGGAGGCGAGTTGTTTGGTTGTTGATACATCGGGGGCCTTTGAAAGCTCAACCCCCGATTCCCTTGATTATTGTTGTTCCAACCCCCTTGATTGTTATTGCCTCCCCAATTGCTATTATTGTTACCACTCCAATTTCCTTGATTTCCTTGATTACCCCAATTTTGATTGTTGTTGTTCCACCAATTTCCTTGGTTTTTGTTGTTGCCACTATTCCAATTTCCTTGTCGACCTTGACTTTCCCATTTTTCTTGTGATCTCCACTGTTGTTGATTCGGAGCATTGCCCCGTTGACCTTGATAATTGTTGACATATTGAACCTCTTCACTTTGATCATCATAGACATCATCTTGATTGTACCCACTACCACTTTGCTCAAACTGATCCAGATTGTTTTAAACTTGTTGACCTCGTTGCCTTCTCTTGTTGACCATCATATTCACCCCTTCTATGGCATTAACTTGTTTTGGACCTTGAACTTGTTGTAACTGAACTTTGGCCAATTGGTTCATGGTAGTAGTCAACTCGGCTATAGCTTGGACGTGGTCATGAAGCTCATTGTGTAAATGAATAACATTCGGGTCACCTTGTGGCACATTGGATCTACTTTGCCACGCCGAAGAGGTATCTGCCATTTCATCAAGTATTTCACATGCTTCGGCATATGGCGTGTTCATGAAGTTCCCCCCGGCGAGTTGGTTAACCACACATTGGTTTGTTGTGTTGATTCCCCGGTAAAATGTTTGTTGGATCATGGCTTCGTTCATATCATTATTTGGACATTCTTTAACCATCGTCCGATACCTTTCCCAAATCTCATGTAACGGTTCATTTGGCTCTTGTTTAAAAGTGAGGATCTCATCTCTTAGCATAGCCATATGTCCCAGAGAAAAGAACTTTGCGATGAACTTCTCGGCCAACTCATCCCAAGTGGTGATGGAATGGTTGGGTAACCTTTCTAGCCAATCCAAAGCCTTCCCCCTTAGAGAAAATAGGAAAAGCCTTAAGCTCAATGCGTCCTCGGAGACGTTAGTTTGCTTGCTCCCCCAGCACGTGTCGACAAAACCTTTAAGATGCTTGTGGGCATTTTGGTGTGGAGCTCCGGTGAAGAAACCCCTCTGTTCCAACAGTGTAAGCATGACATTGGTTATTTGGAAGTTTCCCGCCCTAATACGGGGCGGGACTATGGCACTTGCATAGCCTTTGTTGGGCAACACCCGGTGTGCTACCCTTGGAGGAGGTGGGGAGGGTTTGGAATGTTGTCATTAGGTGGGCGACCTTCCTTTGTACTTGAGGTTCGGGTTAAATCTCATCCACGTGATCATCATCTACCTCCTCCACCAATGGAAAATTTCCGAGGGCTTCATTGTTAAGAGCCATTTGGTACCTAAAAGCAATTCACACACAAATTAGAAAAATAAAACATACAACTACTTAGATATATAGCTAAAACCGTCCAACTCCCCGGCAACGGCGCCAAAAATTGATCGGGTCCAAGCCTACACTACTATTGAGTAGCAAGGGTGGTCGATGAAGTTTTCCCCAACTAGGTTGGGATCGAATCCACAGGAGTTAATTTGTTTGGAATTAGATTTATATCTAAGTCTAGATGCCGATTTTGCTCTTAATTACACTTCTACACATGTTTGGTTTGATTCTACTTCTAATGTTATTCTATTGTATGTAATATTTGAAACTAAGTATAATATTTTTGTTGTTGATTTTCAAAGGTTTAAAGGGACTAGGGTAGTGACTTCTACCTAGGTGGATATCTAAGGGGTAGCAAGAATCTAGGGCAATCATGTGATTAATTGGGGTCGTAATATAGCTATCACAACCCGGTAGTTTGAGTGACTTTGCCCAATTTTTGGATTTCTCAAGTCCAAATGGATATTCATGCAATACAAGTGATATTAGCTCAAGTCGGGTATTACTATCTCTAGGTTTAACCCTTCAATTGGGGCTATCAATTTCTTGAGTTCACCCCAATTCCTTGTTAGCCTAGTTTTCCGAGACTTAGTCCCTCTTTCTCAAGTAGAGACTAAGTCATAAAGGCATGAATCAGTGTTTGCAACTACTAATAGTTATAGCAAGAACTAGGCTAAATACCACTAACCCATACACATTCAAGCCCTAAAATTCAAGACTCATCAAATACCCACACTAGGGCTGGGTCACAACCCTAGATATGGGTTTAGCTACTCATGGAAATAACAGAAATCAAAGATAAAAAGAAGATAAAATTCATAATACTAGATTAAAAGATGAAAAGCTAATGTTGAAAGGTAATTCTAGTATAAAATTGCCCAAAACGGAATGAACAGTCGTCTCACGTGCTCAGATAATACATAACATGACCTAAAAATATCAAAAAGATCTATTTATACTAAGCTAAAATTTTCGGACAAAAATACCCCTGTAGTGGTTGTGCGGGCGCGTAATTCTAATCGCGGACACATTCTTGCTTTCGCGGCTGCGTAATTCTGATCGTGGTCCTCATTCTTCAAATTTGGATCTGGGTTGAGTTGAGTTTCGCAGACCGCATAATTTCCATCATGGCCGCGAGGTGACTTTCGCGGCCGCACATTTCTGCCGAGGACCGCACTTCTCTCTTTGGCTCAAGTTGTGAGCTCTCTGAACTTCATGCACCGCGATCCGCATAATTTCCATCGCGGCCTCGGTGAGACTTTCGCGGGCGCATATTTCTGGTGCGGTCCTCGCTTGTCATTTGGCCTTGAAATGAAACTCTCTGAATCTCCCTTTCACGGACCGCGTATTTCTGATCGCGGTCGCGTTGTGGCTTTCGCGGCCGCACAATGTTATTGCGGTCTGCGTTTCATATCTCTTAGCCCAGTCTTGGTTTTTGCTCAAGTTTTGACTCGTTTTTGAGTTGAATGTAACTCATTTGGCTCATTTTGAACAATTCCTGCAAGCAAGCACATTACATTAGTTTCCAGGAATACCTTCACGCACTTTTTGGCCTAAAACGCAAGTAAAAGAGAGCAAATAATAGGTCAAAATCCCTACTTATCAGTTAAGTTTTGACTCCTTTATGAGTTGATTTTGACTTCTTTGGCTCGTTTCCCAATATTCCTGTACAAAAGCACATTTCATTAGTTTTTGGGAATACCTTTAAGCATTTTTGAGCTATAACGCAAATAAAAGAGAGCAAATAAGTGGTCAAAATCCCTACTTATCAACTCCTCCAAACTTAAGCTTTTGCTTGTCCTCAAGAAATTAAGGCAATTCCCACCTCCACAAGCAAAAGGGATGTTTCAACTGGCCTAAGGTGAATTAATCACACATCAATTGGGACAAACAATTTCCCACAACACATATGAATTATCAACAACACAATGATTTGACTTTTTGAGTACCATATTTCTAACGTGACACTAGAGCATCAAGAGTTGACTCTATTCATCAAGGAAGCTCTCTCTTTCACGTAGGTCATTGTGGATCCCAAACTCCTCCTCCTCTACTCTCCATTAGCAAATCTCACTTTAGAATGAAACACTCGAAGCAAGGATTGTGAAAAGTTCGCTCATCTCTCTCAAAAGAACGTGACAAGTCCGGCTTTAAGTACCATAAGCTTGCCCCTTATGTAAATCACCACTAATGTAAGCTCGCTCAACTTGAAATCATGTAGGGATTTTGCGGGATGTAATGAAGGCTTTTGGACCAAGGACTTGTTGGAATAGAATGGTTTCATCTTTCCTTAAGCACTCCATTTTCTCTTTTTGACTCATACTTTCTCGACTCTTTGAGTCATTTTATTCTTCCTTGGGGGTAACTTGAGAGACGTAACGTCACTCTTTCTTGAGCATGACATTCATTTTTCTCCTTTTCTATTTACTCCATCCCTTTCATCATTGTTTCCTTTGAATACCTTCAACTTTCTACCTTATTCACTTTTTTTTTGGAATTCTTTCTTTTCTTTGCCTTCCCTTTTCTTCATTTCTTTCTATTCTTTGTACCTTTTATCAACTTTCAAACTCCTCATCCCTCCCCCAAACTTATGTTTTTGCCAATTGTTTCTCAAGAATGCTAAGGAAAGACCGGGTGCCAAGAAAGGGTCATTACAAAACGTATAAAGGCTTGTAACGTGGTTATTGAAAGAAACAGGGCTTCAGCTCAAAGAGGTTGACTAGGGATATCACATTGGTAGGCTATGGAAGATTTCAAATTTCAAATTGGATCAAGGAGAGCCTACAATCATTTCTCAAGCCAAGCTACACTTAGAATTTCGACTAGAAACACATTCGGGGCAAGTTCTAGACCATTAGCACGAGTACTTGGACTTGTAACTGAACATCTCACCTCTCACGCTTTTGGATTGCTACAGAGAACGGAGTCGAGGGCCCACAACAACCTTATCTAAGATTGAGAATCACATATGGCTCGAATTGAACCACTTGATGACTGCTTAAGTCAACACAAGAGTCAAAAGGGTCACAACTAGAGCTATTTTCTGCCAACAACTTGTTTTTAACCATACGATCATAGGTAAATGTGTTGGTACCAAGTGAAGCATGCTTGAGACCCTTTTATTCATTACTACTATATTTGTCTAAACATAAAAAAAATGGACTCAATCCCTTAAGAAGGTTGTCACGCCATCCATGTTGGGAAGAGCCACCCGGTTGACACAAAATTCACAATTGGAAAGAACCGTGGCATTAAGAAAACCAAAGGCTTATTGTTCACTCAAACGTAAAAAAGAAGTTAACAAATTAAAAAGAAGCTACTAAAGTAAATAAGAAGTTATCCTACTAAGGAAAAACAAACTAAAGAAGTTATGAAGTAAACTACAGAAAGTAAAATGAGTATACAAATCGAAGTCAAATGAATATATACATAAGTGAAACTGAATATGTACATCAGGGGAGAATATATACATCACCAAATAGAAAATAAAGATAAAAGAAGAGTAGTATCAGAGTTATTACAAGCCAAATCCAAATGTCTATCAATCGAAATAGATCACCCCCCAAAATGAAAAAATAAGCATTGTCCCCAATGCTTAACAAAAGTAATAACAGGGAAGGATATAAAGTGAAAAAAACTCCTTATGTGGTCTCAGTCTGCAGGGGGGTTCCTCGAACAATGTGATATCTCACACCGGGTAAATCCTTAACCCTTCCCCTCATCAGCACCCTCTGTCTCTAACTGTATGTCATCATCTTCTGGCTGATAGACAACAGGGTTGTTGAGCATCTGGATCATCTCCTCAGTGGTGTGGGCAGTTGCAACTGGCACCTCAGACTGGCCGGTTGTTGCTGGTGCCTCAGGTACTGCTGTTACTGCTTGGGCTCCACTTCTTCAATGTCCGGGTGAGGCAGTGAAGAAATATATTAATATAGATAGTGAGGCGGTCGAAGTAATAATAAAAACCCAACACAAGACGGGGTCAAATCCTCAGGGAGTTAGAAATGGGATTAGGTATACACCTAGTGTAATTGTACATTGTGCCTCAAATTGCACTTTCACATTCTTGTTTGTTGTTTCTATGTCCACTTTATGCTAATGATTGCAATTATAAAACTAGGAGATAATATTTTTGGGTTTGGTTGTTTTTCGAATGATAAAGGATCTAGGGTCGTGACTTCCACCTAGGTGTTTACCTAACGGGTTGTAAACTCTAGGGCAAGTTTGATTACTCGGGGTTGGAATATAGCAATCACATGCAATTACCCACTCTATACCTCTCGGTTGTTTGAGTGAGGTTGCCCAATTTGGCTTTCTCAAGTCCAAATAGGTATTGCACAAATTAAGTGATATATGCTCAAGTCGGGTCTTACTATCTCTAGTTTTGACCCTTTAATTCGGGCTATCAATTTCTCGAGTTCACCCCAATTTCTTGTTAGCCAAGTTTTCCTAGACTCAGTCTCTCTTTCCCAAGTAGAGACTAAATCAAATAGGCATGAATCAATGTTTGCAACCATTAATTCTTGAATACAAGCATGAACAAGGCTAAATATCACTAACCCAATCACAAACAAGCCCCAAATCAAACACTCATTATATACCCAGACTAGGGTTGGGCCACAACCCTAGCTTGAAATTTAGCTACTCATGAGAAATGAAGAAATACAAGAAGAAATTAAGATAGAATGCATGATAATTGATTAAGGAAAGAAAATCTAATGTTTAGAAGTTAATCTAGTACAAAATTACTCAAAACAACAAAGAAAACTGCTCAGGTGCTCTCCTAATAAAAATTTTAACATAATAGTGACAAAAATATATATACTAAGCTAAAAATATCTGACAAAAATGCCCCTACGAAGGTTGTGCGGCCGCATAATTCTGGTGCGGTCTGCACAATGAGCTGCTGCGGCCGCACAATTATCGTGCGGTCCGCATTCCTGGAACTTGGGGCTTGGTACTCCGGGGCTTCTGCGGTCCACATAAAAATGAGTGCGTCCGCACATCTAATTGTGCGGCTGCACAAAAATGATGCAGTCCGCACTCCTTGACTTTGAACTTGAACCCAGCTCTCTGATTCTTCACTTCTGCGGACCGCATAATAATGAGTGCGGCCGCACAATTTCGATGCGGTCCGCATGCTTCAGCTGGACTAAATATTAGCCCTCTAAATATCCTCTGTTGCGGCCGCACTAGAATTATGCGGTTCGCACTATTGCCCTTTTTGGCCTGTTTTGGTTCTTGTTCACTTTTGACTCCTTTATGAGTTGATTTTGACTTCTTTGGCTCGTTTCCCAATATTCCTGTACAGAAGCATATTTCATTAGTTCTTGGGAATACCTTTAAGAAGTTTTGAGCTAAAACGCAAGTAAAAGAGAGCAAATAAGCGGTCAAAATCCCTACTTATGAGGCACCAGCTGGCCAGTTTGAGTAGCCAGACCTTGCTGCCGACACTGCCGAGGCAGTGCGTCTGATGTTCACCAAACCAGTCACTCCTAGAGTTGAGGATAATGAGATCCAGTTGGAGGAGACTGAGGGCGGTGACGTTGCTGTGGACACAGAGATGTCCCAGGAACCATAGGGAGTCTTCTTCACTCTTTACCTTCCTTTACTCTTACTTTGAAAGCATTGAAGACAATGCTTATTTTTATTTGGGGGGGGGGGGGGAAGGAGTTTATTTGATCTTATTCTGATTATGAGACATTTGGCTTGTACTTAACTTGACTATTTTCTTATTTTCTTTCTCATTATGCATATATTCTCTCATTTCTCTCATTATGTATGTATCTTCTATTTCTCCCTCATTATGTACATTGGCTCTACTTTCAATAGTTTTTGTTTTGTAGCTTCTTTATGTTTATTTCCTTAGTAGTTAGCATTTGATTTAGTAGCTTCTTTTTATGTTTTAGTAGATAATAAGCCTGTAACGACCCGATCGTTCGTTCTGAGAGTTATAACCATATTTTCCCCATCTATGCTTATTTATATGTTGTTCAGCTGTGTTGAGTTGTATCGAGTTGGTAGGTTTGAGTTCGGAGTAGTTTTGGAGTGAAATGAACACTTAGTCTCTTAGTTAGAAAGCTAAGTTAGAAAAGTCAACCGGAAGTTGACTTATGAGTAAAAGAATTTGGATTTGGATTTTTATGATTCGATTAGCTTTGTCAGGTGATTTTAGACTTAGGAGTGTGTGCATAATATAATTTGGAGGTCCATGGTAGAATTAGGCTTGAATTGGCGAAAGTTAGAAGTTTAGAAGTTCTTAGGCTTGTATTCGAGGTTGATTTGGTGTTGTTTTGGGTGTTTCGGAGGTTCGACTAAGTTTGCGTAGTGATATATGACTTGTTAGAATTATTGGTTGAGGTCCCGAGGGCCTCGCTTTCAGATAGGTTTGGGTTGTGTTGTGCTTGTTTTTCTTATGTTTCGACGTCGTTTCTTCAAGTATAAATGATATCATTTTGAGCAAATGAGCTCCGGTTTCGTTTTTGATTGAAGAATTAGATCCGTATCGTAATTACGGACCCGTAGCAAAAAGAATCGTTGAATTTGGACATCGTATGAGGATTTTATGGCCATTTTACTAAGAATTAGGTTGCCAGATTTTTTCAGTTTAATTACGAAATTGCCACTAGCGGCGTATTTAAAAATCTGCACTATTTGCAAATATTAAAACCTACATATCTCCTTCGTTATAAGGTCAAATTGAGTGATTCAAAAGCCTAACTTGACTAGAATTTCACAAGGAATCCATTGGAGACATAAAATACGAGTTTCGGGATCGTTTGGCTCGAGAAACGAGGCAGAATAGCTGATAGAAAAATATACAAAACTAGGGTTTTGTTCATTCGGTCATATTTTGAGTTGGGGAGCTCGAATTTGGGCGATTTTGGAGGCGATTTTCACCATATGGATTGGGGTAAGTGTTCTATACTCGATTTTGATTATAATTTATGAATCCATCTTCGTTTTTGGGATTTGATTGATGATTTCAAAGTGAAATTGAGGGAGTTAGGGTTTGAGTTTTGGAGAGTTTTAAGTGAGGATTTGAGGGACCAAACGGAGTCCGATTTTGACAAATTTTATATGGTTAGACTCGGGAGAGGACGAGGATTATTATTCTGCCATTTTTGACTGATTTTGAGATGCGGGCCCGAGGGCCGGGTTTTGGCCGATTTCGGATTTTTGGCATGTTTATGTAGTTTTTATTGTGTAATTCGATTCTTTAGACTTTGTTGATAGTAGTATTCTGATTATGGCTAGATTCAAAGCTTTTGGAGACCGAGTCGAGGGATGAGGACATCCCGGAGTAGGATTTTGCGCTGTTGAGGTAAGTAATAGTTTTAACTCTGGCTTTGAGGGTATAAACCCGGAGAAAGAAATATCATGTGATTGTATGGTGGTGATACCCATGCTAAGTGACGGGCGTGTGGGTGTGCACCGCGAGGGATTGAGACTCGGTCCGTCCCGTGAGGCTGTGAGGCCTAATGGCTATTATCTGTGGTTATATGTTTACTTGTTGTTGAACTTGTTTGCCTTCATGTTAGAGATCATGTTTAGGCTTTATTCATGCTCACATTAATTATACTCAGTCATAGAAATTATTGTACATGTTTACCTCAGTCTCTATTATTTTCTAATATGCTGTGATACTTGATGTGAGATGTGTCCCATTATTTGTTGATGATGGTGAGGCTAGTGAGGTACATGATTGAGTGAGACCGATGGCCTGGTTGTGAGGATATTAATACCATAGTGCGTGAGTTGTCCGCGTAGCATGTGAGTTGACCGTGCGGGTCCAGGTATTTATACCATAGCGCGTGAGTTGTCCGCGTAGCACGTGAGTTGACCGTGTTGATCCAGGTGTTGATATGATGGCCTGGTTGTGAGAATATTAATACCATAGCGCGTGAGTTGTCCGCGTAGCACGTGAGTTGACCGTGCGGGTCCAGGTATTTATATCATAGCGCGTGAGTTGTCCGTGTAGCACGTGAGTTGACCGTGCGGATCCAGGTATTGATATGGTAGCACGTGAGTTGTCCGTGCTTAGCGCTTGGGCTTTGGGAGCCCCTCCGGAGTCTGTACACACCCCCAGTGAGCGCAGAGTGTTGAGTGTATTGAGTGCTGAGTGCGAGTGCTGAGTGATGGAGTGACAGGTTGCATTTACTTTTGCTTTTGCTGCATTTATCTGTTAAATTTCTTTGTGGCATTTACTGAGTTATGGAATTTACCTGTTTATTCCTGTTATTTTTTTAAAATTGTGAAAAATAAATAATTGGACTGTTTTGCTGAGCTCGTCACTACTGCTCAGTTCCTTAGTTATTTCTGTTACTACTGAGGTGGTTGTACTCATTCTACACCCTGCACTTTATGTGCAGATCTAGGTGAGTTAGAGCGCGGCGATCGTTGAGTTCAGGCCGGCTTTAATTGGAGACTGCAAGGTAGCTGCCAGCGTCCGCAGGACCTTGTTACTCCTTTTGTCATTTCTTATTTTGGACAGTTAGACAGTTATATTTCTTAGTTCATAGTTTTAGACGCTCATGACTTAGTGACACCCCGATGTTTGGGACTCGTTTCCATATTTTATATTATTTATATTTAGAGTTGGTTTAGTTTATCAGGAATTAAATTATTTGAAATGTTTTATTAAATTCTTATAATCAAATTAGTAGTAATATTTTGGGAATAGGCTTGCCTTGTAACACGATAGGCGCCATCACGACCATGGTTAGATTTTGGGTCGTGACAAAGCCTTTTGTTTTTTTAATGCCACGGTTCTTTCAAAGGTAGTTGTTGTGTGAACCGGGTGACTCTTCCCAACAATGGATGAGTCCGTTTTGTTTTAGAATAATAATAGTAGTAGTAAAGAATAAAAATACCTGATTAAGTCAAACTCGAAGAGTCAAAATACTTCATTTGGCACCAACACATTTAACTATGTGCTTATGGTTAGAGACAAGGATTTTTAAAAGGAAATAACTCTAGTTAGTGACTTTGTGACTCTTGTGTTGACTTTGATACCATTGAGTGGTCTAATTGGACCATGGTGATCTTCAATCTTGAATGCGGTCGTAGTGGACCCTGGACTCTATCCTCTTTAACTATCTACTTGTGTGAGGGGTGAGATACTTTGTTGCTAGTCCAAGTACTTGTGCGGAAGGTCTAGAACTTGCCCCAAATGTGTTTTAAGGCGAAATCATAAGTTTTGCTTGGCTTGAGAAGTGACTGTAGGCTTTCCTTGGCCAGTTTGAGTTTCCTATTGCATACAAATGATGTCATCCCTAGTCAACCCCTTCGAGCCTTTAGCCTTTCTCATTTGAAAACTATGTTACAAGCTTTTACTCGTTCTATCGTGATCCTCTCTTGGCACCCGAGATTTCCTTAACACTCATGTGAAACAATTGGCTAAAAATGTAGGTTTGGGGGAGAGACGAGGAAATTGAAAAGAGGTATCAAGGCACAGAAAGAGAAATGAAATGATTAGAAGGAAAGGGCAAAGAAAAGAAAAGAACAAAAAGAGAAATGCAAAAAAGTGAATAAATAAAAGAGTTGAAGGGATTCAAAGAAAGGCAATGATCCCAAACATGGAGAAATATGAATGTAATGATCAAGAAAGAGTGATGTTAAGTCTCTCTAGCCCCCCAAGGAAAAGAAAGTGCCTCAAGGAATCGGCAAAGTGTGAGCCGAGAATTGAAAGATGGAGTGCTTAAGGATGGAGTAACCACTTATCCATATTGTATCAATCCATAATCCAAAAGCCTTCATTACATCCCGAAAGAAGGCCTTACTTAATTTTGAGCCGAGTGAGCTACATTAGTGGTGATCTGTATGAGGGGAAAGCTTATGGTACTGAAAGTCGTACCTGTGACATTCTCTTGAGAGAGATGAATGAACCTCTAATAAATTTTTGAATTGAGTACTAAATTCTTAAGTGAACTTTACAAATAGAAAGTAGAGGAGGAAGAGTTTGGGATTCACTATGACCTACAATATAGCGAGAGTCTTTGATGAGTAAAGTCAATCCTTGATGCCTGAATGTCACATTAGAGTTATATGTGCTTAAATGATTTACTTGTCGTCTTGTCAATAATGCATGAGTGGTGTGGGTAATTGTTAGTCCCAACTGAGGTGTGAATGGCTCACCGGTGACTAGTTGTAATGTCCTTAACTTTTAGGGGTGGGAACTATTTCGTTTGCTTGAGGAAAAGAAAAGACTTAAGTTTGGGGGAGTTGATAAGTGGGGATTTTAACTACTTATTAGCACCCTTTAGTTTAGTCTAAAAGCATTGAATTGTGTCCTTGAAACTGATCAAATTGTGTAAAATTCCAGGAATGATGGAAATTGAGATCCAAAGATGAAATTCGACCAAAAAAGGAGTAATCTAAACCAAGGCAATAAAAGGCATAGAAGCTTCCGTAATCAAGAAGGGAAAGTTCAGTAGACTTTGGAGCAAAATATGGACCGTACATGAATTGTGCGGCCTCAAAAGCTTGGCTAGGATCAAATTTAGAGAGATGACAAAAAGGCCTAGTCCAGAGCTTCTTCAAATTGCGGTCTGCACAAGATTTGTGCGACTGCAATCATACATCTGCGGACCGCAAAAGAGTGCCCTGCGGCCGCGGTACTAAATCTGCGGACCGCTGAAAGATTGACTCGCGGCCGCAGTCAGAATTGTGCAGCCGCAGACCTCCAGTTCCTGACAAGTTGAAGAAACCTGCGGACCGCACATGGAATTGTGCGGTCGTAGAACTTCCCGAGGGGTATTTTTGTCCGAAATAGTCAGCTTTGTATAAATAGAAGAGTTTCACGAAATTAGGTCAAGTTTTGAATACTAAAAGTGATGTAGCCGTTTCTCCTTGCTTTTTTGGGAAATATTAGCTTATTTTGGTGATTTAAGATTGGATTTCTATATTTTAATCTTTCAATATGAGTTTTATTATCTTTTCTTCTTTGTTTTCTTCTACACCCACTATGAGTAGCTAGATTTTTACTAGGGTTGTGACTCAACCCTAGTGTGTAAACCTTTATTGGTGATTAATTTTATGCTTGTTTATGAATGTGTATTTATTATTTAGCTTGGTTCATGCTTCAATTATGGAATTAATGATTGCAAATATTGATTCATGCCTATTGGCTTAGTCTCTTCTTGAGAAAGAGGGACCTAGTCTAGGTTAATTTAGCTAACAAGGAATTAGGTCAATTGAAAGATTGATTAACCCAATTAAAGGGTTCAACCTAGAGATAGTAACAACCCGACTTGAGCTCTTATCAACCGTTTTGGTAGATACCCATTTGGTATTGAGAAAGCCAAATTGGGCAAAACCACTCTCTGAACGAGAGGTATTGAGTGGGGCAACGTAGTGCATAATACACCCCAGTCAATAAAGCAAGCATAAAAGTCTTTATCCCATTAGGCAAACACCTAGGTCATGGTCACAGCCCTAGGCCTTTTTATATCTTCATAAAACACTCAAAAACAATCATCTCTAGTTTTATACCTTATATTTGCAATCATTAGCTTAATTCTAGAAGTAGAAATAAAACCCTATTTGTGGAAGTGCAATCTAGATACTTCACGTACTCACTCCGAATATATACTACTAACTCCCATCTTAGCTCCCTCTAGATTTGATCCCAACTCCTTGTTGGGTTTTATTATTGCTAACTACCGTGTCATACCTCTTTAGAGGCGTGCATTTGGACGTGATCACCCCTCATGAAGCCTAAAACCCAGTCACCCTTGCTGTTTCTGACTACCCCCCCTCCACCTCCCCAATATCCCCGTTCCCTGTGTTAAGGTATGAAGCCCTATCAGTGTTCAACTTATAGAAGCCCTTATCTAGTTGTTGCCACTTTAGGTATAAGGTGGTTGTTGTTATAACTGGCCTGGATGTGGCGCTACATGGTGATATTCCATAGTCTTTGCAATTGTTTGGTGTACATTAATGTGATTTCTTTTCTTATCAAAGACATTAGAGTTCCTAATAAGCCAGATGGCCCAGAGGCAAAAGGGCAATAGTTGTTTCCATTTGATGCAAGCATTGTATTCCATATTTTGAAGCCTATGCCATGTGTCTTCCCATTTTGGCATAGAAAAGGGATTGACTCTAAGGTTAGGATTATGGTTGCACTGGTGCAGCAATTGCTGCCAGAACCCTTTGACGTTAGCACATACAAAGAAAATGTGATTTATGTCTTCTATGGCATGATCACAAAAGTAGCAGTTAGGATTAGTTCTCGGACCAATATGGTAGGTAACTCCCTATAGGCAGCATGTCTTGCTGCATGAGCTATATGAAGAACTTAATCTTATTGGGGGTCTTTAGCTTCCAAATCTAGTTGAATTGGTCTTCATTAGAAGTGTCATTGTGCATTAGGGCATCAAGAAAGTAGTAGACTGATTTGGTACTAAACAGGCCATTGGGGTTGAGGTTCTAGATTAGCTTATCCCCGGCAGAGGTGAAGGTGGGAATGAAAGTGTTTTGGATTATAATGTTGATTTCACGGGGGATTGGATAGGGAATGTAGTTGAAATCCCAAACCCCATTGGAGTGCACTTCATTTATCCTGGTGTTCATGTCACTATGGTTTCATGGACCATTAAGGATTTTATCTATTGGCTGCATCTTGGGAAGCCAAGTGTCAGTAAGGAATCTAACCCTATCCCCTTTGAGAACCACCCATCTAGTGCAACTGGTGAATATCTCCTGCCCTCGTGAACAACGTTTCCAGGTCCTAATCTTAGCCTTAACCTTGTTCCATCCTCTATTGCAGTGCTTTCCCATGAGCACCCTTGACCAGATGGAGGTAGTATTATTGTAGATTCTTCAAAGCAAGACACGTGTGTCATGTTTTGTTCTTCAGATTGGCCTGTTGGAGGCCCATCCCTCCCTTTTTCTTAGGTTTGGTGACAGTTGACCATGTGAAGCTTCCTTTCAGTCGAAGTTGTGCCCCAAATAAAATTCCTTTGGATTTTGTCGATTTGGTTTGTTATTTGGGAGGGTAACTGGATGTACTGTATTACATGGTTTGGAATGCTACTGAGGCAAGATTTTGCAAGAGTGGTTCGACCAGCCATGTTCAGGAACTTGGTTTTCCACCCTGCCATTCTACTGTTGAGGTTATCTATGATGAATTGGAAGTCACAATTCTTAGGCCTTCTGTTGAAGATGGGGAAACCCAGGTATTTTCCAAAGTCTCTAGCTCTGTTTTAAAAGGCAGAATTGGGACTCGCCCGGGGCACGCCCCTGGGAGGAGCACTCGTAAAACGCCCCTGGGCTTATGTGCGGGGCTTAGTTTTTTGAGACTTACGCCTCGACCATCGGGGCTTACGCCCAGCGTACTGGGCTCGCCTAATAGAACTTTATGCAGTTGTATGTAACTAACCTATAAATCCTCAAATTTTCTTAATAAATCGTTGACTATTCAAAATTACTTTTTCTTACTCATAAATCATTAAGTTGAGAGTATGTTATGTCATAATTAAAATAAAAATTATTGCACGTTCCACTAAGACTGCTATGATAGTTCATTTTAAATAAATCTTTTATTTTAAAAAATATTTATTTATTAACTTTTGTTACGTCTTTACTATATAATATGGTCCATAATTTTTTTTATAATTAATTTTATCATGTTTACGAGATACAATACTTATTAATTTAATAGCTCAGTATTAGCTAGTAACTATTGACAAATAATTAGTTATCATGGCATTGTACGGTGAATTATGTGTCACTTTATTAACTTGTTGAAACTTAAAAATAAATGATGTTAGAGAATCATATTTAAATTGTGAATTATGTTTTTATATGAATCCTCTTTCAAATAGAAAGCATATTAAATAAAAGGAGTATTTTAAGAAAAATATAAAATTATAATATCGAAATTATTTCAAGATTCGTTACTACTTATGAGATACATATCAGATTTCGTATCGAATACATTACTTTTGATGTTTGAGTTGTAACGACGTTGCATCTAATTTGCATATTATGATATATGTCATACTTTTCACATTATTCATAGTTGAATTATAATTTATAAATATTTTAAATAGATTATTTGTTATAATTTTGTGATTTTAATATAATTTTAATAATTATTTTTTATTTTATACTATCTTAAAGTTCTTGAAATTAGTAAAATTTAAAGATACGTGGGACTCACGCCCCATGTCTCAGGGCTTACGCCTCGCCTCGTCAAAGGTAAAACGCCTCGCCTCACGCCCCCGCCTTTTAAAACATTGGTCTCTAGCACCTTTGATACCTAAAATGGCACTGCATGTTGTGGCATACTCTTCTTGGCAGTTTGAGGAAAACTCACTTTAGATTTCTGGTGGTTGACTTTCTGCTCGGATGCAGTATTGAAATTACCCAATATGGATAAGATTGTCTCACATTTTCTCCTATTGGCTCTCGCAAACATAGTGAGGTCATCAGCAAAGAACAGGTGGGAGATTCTAGTCCATCCACTGCTGATGCTGATAGGGAACCCATCCTTGTCAGTTACAATATTGTCAATATTTCTGTAAAGCCTTTCCATGCATATGATAAACAAATAAAGTGACATGGGACCTTCCTGCCTAATGCCTCTACTGGGCTTGAAGTAAGCGGTCTGGGTACCATTGACAAGGATGGAGATGGAACTTGTAGTAAGATAAGACATGATTAGGGTGGTTAGTTTAGAGGGGAAGTTGAAGAAGAGAAGGGAATCTCTGATGAAAGACCATTCTAACCCATCAAAAGCCGTTTCTAAGTCTACTTTTAGGATCATATTGGCATTCTTACCTTTCATGTTTTAGAAGTGGGTAATGTACTCTTGGACCACAATGGCATTATCAGCAGCTCCTCTATTGGCTAAAAACTGGCTTGAGTAGGGCCAATGATGTTCTGAAGTAAAGGTTTGATTCTATTGAAAGTGATCTTAGTGATCAGCTTATACATTGTGTTGCACAAACCTATTGGCCTGAAGTTTTTCAGCATTGTGGCATTCAGGCACTTTGGGATGCGGCAGAGGATGGTTTTGTTTATTTCAGGAGGGATAATACAAGTGGAAAAGATAGTGCGATAGAATTGGATTACCTTTCCAGAAACTATGTGTCAGTACTTCTGATAGAAGAAAGTGGAGGCCATCAGGCTCAGGAGCTTTCATGGCCTTGAAGGAAACAAGGCACACTTGATCTTAGAGAGCCTAAGGGCGGAGTCAATGGTGGTCTGCTCCCTAGTAGTCAGGACATTAGCACTATCAGTAATGTGGCTCTTGTTTAGCATTGAGTTGTGGTGTTCAGTGGCATAGATCCTAGTGAAGTAGTTAAGGATTGTGTCTTTAATGTCATTTGGATCCTGAATGTTGTTACCCACTTCATCTTTTAAAGACATGATCCTTTTCCTCATTCTTCTGTTAAATGTGGATATATGGAAGAATTTAGTGTTAGCATCTCCCTCATTTAACCAATTAATTATGGATTTAAGCTTCCAAAAATCTTTTTCACTCCTAAGGATGACAGAGAAATCTTGTTGGAGCTTGGCTTCAAGCTCCTGAAGGAAGGTACTAAAGGGGTAGGCATTGGACTTCTGAATGCCAGAAAATCTAGCAAGGATGTGTCTTTTCCTATGGAAAATGTTGCCAAAGACATGCTTATTCCAATCAGCCACCCTATTGGTAAAAAAAGAGGTAACTTTCAGGATATGAGTATTGGCTGAAAAACTATCTTCCACAAGAGGGAGGAAGTCAGGGTGGTTGCTCCACATAGATTCAAACTTAAAAGGCTCGTTGGCCCTAGTCAGCTTTTGCTGAATTAGACTTACAAGAAGAGGACAGTGATCTGAGTGGATCCTAGGAAGATGGGTAACAGTTGATTCAGGAAACTCGTCTATCCAATCATCAGTAGCAAAGCACCTATCAAGTCTTTCTAGGATTAGGTCTTGCTTATTGGAGTATCTTTTATTAGACCAAGTATATTTTGAGCCTTTAAAACCTAGATCAACTAATTTGCTTCAAGCATTTCTAGAATCTGTTGCTTCTATTGGTGTTCAAGCTATTACCCCCAAACTTATCCCTGGCTTTTAGTAGTTCATTGAAACCTACCCACCCCCCTCCCAACAAGCCAACTACCCCCGTAGACAAAGCCAGATCCTCTAGTGTGTTCTAGGGCTTATTTCTATTATTAACATAATTACTAGCATATATAGTAGAAAAAAACCATTTGGTGGGGGAGGGGAGTACCTTGATCATGACATGCATCCCCTGTAGAGTACTGGCTACTTCCTCTAGCTTAACCAGATCATCTTTCCACATAAGCACAATCTCACCAGACTGTCCAACGGTAGGGGATTGGAATTGGGCATCAAACTTGAACTCGGCAGTGAGGTGCTTGTGGTCTGCCATTCTAGTCTCTATAAAGACTAGCATGGCAGGGTTATGGAGCTTCACCATAGATGAACAATGCCTATGGAACTCAGCACTATTGGGCCCCCTAGCATTACATATTATGAAATTCATTAATAGGGGGTTTTGGGTTGGAGCCTTCCTTTTGATTCCCTTCCTCTTGCTCATTGGGGTTGGCTTTAGCATACCCACTAGAGGGGCCAGAGTCACTGCTGAGTTTTTTGAGTGTAGAAATGAGTGCACTCGGAGATCGAGTTGCAACTTACGAGCTTTTTAGGGCACAGAGCAATAAGCATTTCTCCTGACTCCTTTTTGAACACTATCTCCAGGGGTTCTTGCATGAGGAAGGCCTTTGTCTTGGCATCCCTAGTTTTTCTAACATGTTCTCCAGGTCCACATTAGACTTCCTAAGGTAGTCCCACGCCATGGTGGCGCCTCTAATCAGTAGATCGATGGGTGAGAGTGGTTAGGATGGTTGTTGAGGAACTTGAACTATTGGTGGCCAGAGTTGGAAGGTTAGAGATGGGACTGGAGTCTCCAGGTTCATGAGGGGGAAGAAGGGCATGGTCTGGCAAAGCTAACCCATGAGCGTGTTGAGTTCCTCCCTAGATAGGGGTTTTTGGATCCCCATGTACCGGGCTTGGAGTAAGGTGGACATCCATAAGTTGTGTCCAAAGTTTGCCAGACCTTGGTAGAGGAGCTGTGTGGATAGTCTAGCTAGGTACCTGGGATTCAGGATGGTTATTTCTATCGGGATAGACCCTACCATCATTTGTAGGTTCTAATTATGTCCTTGAAGTGCCATTTCCAGTCATGACTCCGGCATGAGCTCTGGAGGCACTGGGGTGGTAGAGATGGTTAACAGTGTCCTGGCTTGTGTTTGGGAAAGGGGGTTGTTGTTTTCCATCGGAAAGATCAGAGTGAATGGGACTGTTGGTGTGGCTTGAGGTAAAGGAAGGGAAGGGAGAAGTGTTATAAACCATCTTTTCTTTGGGTTTTGAGTGGGACGATGTGCCTTCTACAATTAATCTTGATGGATTGACAGGAGGTGTCACCTCATTGATAGTATTAGTTATTGGATTTGTAGCAGGCACTTGATTACTTCTACTGGAAAAGGCAAGATCAGGGAAGAGACGGGTGCGGGTTGTGTATTATGCAGGCTCAGGCTTGCTATAATGGCCTTTCATAAACGTGTGGGCCAATTTAGAATAGGATTGTGCTGACAAGGGATCCCTTTCCAAAAGGGAGATATTCTCCTTTTGTGTAAGAATACTCGATTTGGAAGGAGCAGAGTCAAAAGGAGGGGGGAGGGGATCTACAATCCCATTTTTGTAGATTGTATTTGGATTATTAGGAGTGGAGATATTCCTTAAAGTGGAATCTTTTGGGAATGTGCCTGATTTAAGCAGATGCCGTTTCAGCCCAGTCAGCTTTGCTTGTGGGGCTTCACTTGTTTTGACTTGCCCCACTTGTAAAGATGTGACTTTATCATAGTTGGGCCTTAAAGATCTCAAGTCTTGGTGGTTCTCAGTAGCCCACCCCATAGAGCCCAAGTGTTCACCTGGGTTCAGGTGTTCGTGGGCTTTAGGGTTGCTGCCGCCAATAGTGGAGGTAGCCAAGTCGAGGAACGTACCTGTGGCTTCATTGTACCACTTTACTTGGGTCGTGGCCTGCTCCGATGTTGCTCCGGCTGGACTTTGTAAGCGATTTCCTTTATGGATTTCTTTTTTGTTCCGCTTGAATGGGACCGTTTGCCACAGAGAGTTTTTGCCAGGGACTGTACCAGCATTTGTGGTTGTAGGATTTGGGTAATTGAACTGTTGGTTTTGTTGGCCTTGGGGCCTTGGCAGTAGCGGAATGTATGGCCAATTCTCCCACATCCCTTGCAGAGAATCCTTTCCCCCTCATATAGGATAAGTTGATTGTGGGTGCCGATGGTGATGGCGGTGGTGACGGGGATGTCTAATGGAACCTGGACACAGATCCTAGCATACCTCCCCCTAAGGGTGGAGGAGGTACATGCATCTATTTTCAATAATTTGCCAACCCCATTGCCCACTTGCTCGATGATCGCCCTATCATAGAACTCCGTTGGGAGCCACGGGAGTCTGATCCAAATTGCTGTATAGCAAGCTTGGATTCCGCTGGGACAAAGTTTGGTTCTCATTTCCACACAGATAGGAAGTGGCCCGTCACAAACCAGGGTCCCTCTTCCAGGACTTTGTTCATGCTAGCTTCTAGGTTGAATTTGACGATGAAGAAGTACCAACCTAGGTCGATTAGTGTTAGGGGTTCAATGGGCTCCGAAGATGTGCAAGCTTTGCTCGCAGTAACTGGTGGGGAATTTTCCTCCCAAATAGTTTCACTATTAGGGAGTATCTCCAGGGGACGTATAACCTGTTCTTGTCCTCCTTTGACAAAGGGATGAGGATATTTCCCGCATTTAATTTGAACGGGGGAGGGGAGTGAATTAGTTCATAGGAAGTGGTGGACATTAGATTCCTTCCCAATAGGATTTCTTTGAAAGAGTTTTTTTAGGGGTGTCCTCTCCATCTTAAATTGGGAGGCTTCCGTAAGGGGGTCTGGTGGTTTCGGTGGGATTTTGGAGGACGGATCCTCCGCAGGGGGTGAGGATGTGGCCATGTCAGTGGTATTTGGTTAGAGAGTGGAGAGAGGTGTGGTTTTTCTCTCTCTAAAATTTTATCATCACGTTTGTAATAACCTATGATCTACACCCATGAATAAAATGGCACAAGTTAAAAAAAATACTCCCTTCGTTTATTTTTATTTGTCTATTGTTGACTTTGCACACCTATTAAAAAATAATAAATAAAGTATATAATTTACCATGATATCCGTATTAATTGGTATATAATCTTAATGGATTTGAAAATTAATTTGGAATGAGTAACTAATGCTAAGGGCAAAACTGAAAAAATAATTTTTTTTTTTTGATATACGAAAAATGACAAGTAAAAATACAAAATTTATTTTTAGAACACTTGACAACTAAAAGTGAACGGATGGGGTAATATTCACTAGTAATATCTATCTTCATTTTGGTGCTTCATGGACCACTTTATCTTGATCCAAAAAGAAATATTAAAAACTCTCCAACGATTATAAAAATATTCAATGAAATAATCATCACGATACTCTCCGCGTTAGTGATGAAATTGTCGGAGGAGTTTAGGTACATTAAATGTTTATTGTAGTTTTCTATAATAGTACATTATTTGATTAATTACTTATAATTAATTTGGGTTCATATTGACCAGAGTAGTTAGTATATTTACTCAGCGTTGACCACGCTGTCAACTTTCGCCAGCTCGATTTCCGCTGCATTGAAGTTTCTATTACTCCAATTGACTTTCCTACCCTTGTTAACATTACAGGATATTTCCAATTTCAAGGGTAAAAGAGTGATTGCGTGTAATTTTGAATAAATATACCAATTGTTTATACGTCGTACAAGATAATAACGTATAAAACAAGATTTGGAGGAGGGGAGGTTAATTTGAATATTTTTGAGACATGAATTTGGAATTATTTATTTTCCAAGAAGGAGAATAACTTAGGTAAGCCTTTATTTTGCCATGGCAGTGATGATAAGGTTTTTTAGTATTATTTATTTTCACATGATAAGGTGGGAGGATATTGGATTCACGTCTCTTGCCTAATTCAGCTTTTGTGCTCATAATGATGAAAGATTATAGTTATTCTCATTGATTGGTTTTATCTTTTACTTTTAAGATTTTATTCATGAAAATACTTATAATTTTAAAATTATGAATCTAATCCTATATATATATATATATATATATGAGAGCATGGAGGTCCAGGATTAAGGTGGAAGCTTAGTAGGTAACCGAGCGTTTTCTTTCTTTTTTGTGGGAGAAGTATTCTAAATTAAGAACACCTTATATCTGCTCCATCTTTTCCTTATTAATATTGTTACTATATTTCTAATATTATTTTATTCTTCAAATTTATTACTACAGTTGTTTCTTTCCTTTGGTCATCTTACTACTTTTGTTATCAATACTTTCTTTTCGTCGTGTTTTCATCATAGTGTCTTAGTTCTTCTACTTTCCAAACCTATTTTGAAAACGCATTTTTTAAGCTAAGAGCTACAAGGTAGGGGTACGGTCTGGATATGTTCTACCTCCCCAGTTACCGTTCGTAGAATCACAGAGTTGTTGTTATTGTTGTTTTGTTTGAAATAATTTATGTTGTAAAGTGAGTCGTTATGGATCGAGGAAAACTATTGCCAAATATAGTGGTCAAGTTAAGAAGTTGATGAGCAGCCCATTTAACCTATGATTCTCAAATATTTTTATGCCATATTTTTACTTTTTATTATGCGAAGGTTACGTTCCTCCTTTATTTTAGGAGCTCATTGGCTAACAGTTACGATCTATATGTTTATTTATGCTTATCATCACATAATTTGTGGAAAGATAGTTGTTGACTGCTACATTAGCTGTAAAAATATTTTAAAACATGGTTAAATATAGTAGGCAAAGATCCATCCCGCTTAATTATGATTAAATAATATGCATGCTCGTCTTAGAGCCCGTTTGGATTGTCTTATTTTAAGTCCCTTTAAGCTAAAATAGCTTTAAAGTTATTCTGTAGTGTTTGAATAAAGTAAAAAAAGTGCTTTTAAGCACTTATTTTTAGAGGGTGTTTGGATTGGCTTTTAAGCACTTTTCTAGTTGTTGTGGTGTTTAGCAATGAGAAAAACTACTACTTACTATTAGGCATGAAAAAGTTCAAAAATAAGTCAAAAGCCAAAAGTTGGGCATTACCAATTTATGGCTTTTCGCTTATAACTTATAGCTTTTGGCTTATAAGCTACTTTTTCAAAGCCAATCTAAACACACTCTTAAGCTACAACAACAACAACATATCCAGTATTATCCCATACCGTGGGGTCTGGGAAGGGTAGTGTGTGCGCACCTTACCCCTACCTTGTGAGGATAGAGAGGTCATTTTCAATAGACCATCGGCTCAATAAAGCATAAGTACCTCATTAATGAAAATATAGACAAGAAGGGACAGTACCAAAAAACCATATAAAAGCATAATAAAAATAACAAGACAGTAAGGTGATCAATAATGAAAGAAAATAATGGTTAGTCGTAAAAACCTACTACCAACAGAAAGTGAGACTGCGTGCCAATACTACTGTTATGAACACTCTAGACTACTTACTCTACTACCCTAATACTCGACCTCCATATCATATCTTCCGTCAGCTGAAGTTGCGTCATGTCTTGCCTAATCACCTCTCCCCACCTCTTCTTTGGCTTACCTCTGCCTCTCTGTAGGCCCTCCAATGTCAACCTCTCACACCTCCTCACCGGGGCGTCTGTGCTCCTCCTCCTCACATGACCAAACCACCTAATCCGCGCTTCTCTCATCTTGTCCTCAACAGGGGTCACACCCACCTTGTCGCGAATAACCTCATTTCTGATCCTATCTAACCTGGTGTGCCCGCACATCTATCTCGACATCCTCATCTCTGCTACCTTCATCTTCTGAACATGAGTGATTTTGACTGGCCAACACTCATCCACATACAACATTGTTGGTCTGACCACCACTCTGTAGAACCTATCCTTAAGTTTGGTGGCACCTTCTTATCACACAAAACACCGGAAGCGAGTCTCCATTTCACCCATCTCGCCCCAATACGATGGGTGACATCTTCATCAATCTCCCATTCCCCCTGAATGATAGACCAAAGGTACTTAAAACTCTCTCTCCTAGGGATGACCTGCGAGTCCAGCCTTACCTCCCCTTCCCCTCCTTGAGTATCTCCACTGAACTTACACTCCAAGTATTCTGTCTTGGTCCTGCTCAACTTGAAACCTTTAGATCTTATGGTCTGTCTTCATACCTCTAATTGCACGTTCACTTCGTCTCGCGTTTCGTCAATCAATACAATATCATCTACAAATAGCATACACCACGACACCTCCCTTTGGATGTGGCAAACCAGTATGTCTATCACTAGAGCAAACAAAAAAGGGCTGAGTGTCGACCCCTGATACAACCCAATCATAACCGGAAAAATGGTCCAAATCTCCACCTACCGTCCGCACTCGGGTCTTTACTCCATCATACATGTCCTTAATCAACCTAACATAGACAGCCGGTACACCTCTAGCCTCTAAACATCTCCACAAAACCTCACTCGGAACTTTATCGTAAGCCTTTTCTAAGTCGATGAACACCATATGCAAGTCCTTCTTTCTCTCCCTATACTGCTCCATCAATCTCCTAACAAGGTGAATGGCTTCTATAGTCGAACGCCCCGACATAAACCCAAACTGGTTCTCGGAAATAGTGACACTCCTCCTCACCCTTAGCTCTACCACTCTCTCCCAAACATTCATAGTATGGCTAAGCAGCTTGATACCCCGATAGTTATTGCAATTTTGGATATCACCCTTGTTCTTGTATACAGGAACCATCGTGCTCCACCTCCACTCTTTGGGCATCTTCTTCATTCTAAATATGATATTAAATAACCTAGTGAGCCACTCCAGGCCTGCTTTGCCCGCGCTCTTCCAAAACTCCACTGGGATTTCATCTGGCCCTGTCGCTTTTCCCCTACTAATCTTACGCATAGCCCCTCAACTTCATCAACTCTAACCCGCCTACAATACCCAAAGTCACAACGACTCTCGGAGAGCTCCAAATCACCCAGTACAATGCTCCAGTCTCCCTTCTCGTTCAAGAGACTATGGAAGTAGGTCTGCCATCTACGACGGATAAGCCCCTCATCCAATAAAACTCGACCTTCTTCGTCCTTGATTCACTTCACTTGGTCCAAGTCACGCACCTTCCTTTCTCGCGCCTTAGCTAACCTGAACAACCTTTTATCACCACCTCGACCCTCGAGTTCTTCATACAAATGACTAAAAGCTGCAGTCTTAACTACCGTAACTTCTAGCTTTGCCTCTTTCTTAGCCAACTTATAATGTTCCATATTCGCCCTCTTCTCCTCCTCGTCTACAATTTTCACTAGCTTCAGATACGCTACTTTTTTGGTTTTCACTTTTCCTTGCACCTCTCCATTCCACCACCAGTCTCCCTTGTGACCACCAGAGTAACCCTTTGAGACCCCTAATAAACACACTCTTAAGCTAAAATAACAAAAAAAAAAAAAAAAAGTCAAAAGCCAAAAGATAGAATTCCTAACTTATAGCTTATGCCTAAAAATCACTTAAAATAAGCCTATCCAAACATGCTCTAAGTTATTTAAGATATAGTTTGATCAAATTCATCGTATAAGTTTCATCTCAACTAATTTCATATGGTACGTACTACCTTTCACCAGTACACGTACTAATTGATTTGAATTTTACCTATTTTTATTAGTGAATCTCACAAGAGCTAATTTATCTTCCTATATAACTTGGTTAAGTAAAGCCTACTCATAGACGCATAACATTGTTTTTACCAAAAAAATTCTTTATTCCTAAAGTTCGAACTCAATACCTATGATTAGGGGTGGCAAACGGGAGGGGCAGGTCGGGTCGAATATCGACAGGTCGCATTATCCTATGATTAGGGGTGACAAACGAACATGAAAATAGATAATCCAAAACAGATAAATTATCCGACCCGACCCATATTTAATAAAGATAAAAAATGGGTTAACCGACAGATAATATGGATATCCATATTACCCATGACTTCTTGAATATGATCACTTTTGGGAGAATTCATAATCTAGCAAACTTTAGGAACCCTCAATTTGAGGCGTTACATTGGTTATCCATTTTCTAAGTGGATAATATGATTTTTATCCATATTTGATATATTTTAAAAAAAAATTATTATCCAACTCATTTTTTAATAAATAATATGCTATTTTCTTTTAATCATTTTGTCATCACTAACTATGATTTACCAATAATGCTCATTTGTGGTCATCAAACTTTACCATCGTTCTTAAATAGATGGAATACAAGTCATCTAATACTCGGTTATTTATTTTCATAAGCAAGGTTATGCAAGTGTATTTTTTTAATAGTGTGTGTATGCCAAACCCAAGAAGAGAAAAATCAACATAGGGAGGAGAGATTAGAAGCACTAAAAGCGGTTGGCGACGTCTTCTTCACTTAGAAAATGAAAGTCTAGTCATGAAATGACAGCTCAATCCTATTTCCCCCAAATATTCTTTTTGTTTTTTTATTTTTATTTTCCACACCAAGATAGCCACACTTTAGTTTCCCACATGCTAATTTTTTTTTTAAAAATCTCACTTGACGTGTGATATTTACTTTGTTGTTCCATCAGTTCAAATTCGCACCAACAAATTCTAATTAAAAGTATACCATTTTCTACCAAAAATAATTCTATTTTTATTTTCAAATTCATATTATATTTAAGGATGGGAAGTTGCTTACCACCTCATCGTAACTTCTGGTGGTACATATAAAAATATTACTAGTTTCATTCGTCTCATAATAAGAGTTATTGTATTACCGATTCCATGTTTATAACACAAAAGTTAAAGGTTGATTTGTAACTCCCACTCCATGAGAGGATGTTTAGCTTTACATACTTGTACTATTCCATATGTACTAACGTCCCTTTTGCTGGGGACGCTGCATCTTTAATAGATGCAGGTGGCTCCGCATCAGGTGGCTTAGGTTCTTGGTAGGTGTACCCTTCTCATCTGACTCGATGAGCCCTATTCCACTTCGGTCCTTATGTCACTAGATTTTGTACATTCTGTTTTGAGGTATAGCCGGGGGCCTTGTCGCTGGCACTTCCATATTGTACTCTTGTTCACTTAGAGGCTCCGTAGACGTACTGTGGGTTGTATTTTGAGTAGGGGAAGACTAATTAAAATCGTTTTTAGAAATTTTTGGATGTTTCTCTTCTTTTAACTATTAATTTGTAAATGTTGGTAACTNTATATGTACCACCAGAAGTTACGATGAGGTGGTAAGCAACTTCCCATCCTTAAATATAATATGAATTTGAAAATAAAAATATTACTAGTTTCATTCGTCTCATAATAAGAGTTATTGTATTATCATTTCTTGTATATAACACAAAAGTTAAAGTTTAATTTGTAACAACATACTTAATAGTAACATGAAGACTCTTTATTCTCACTAAAATATCTCTTGCAATAGTACTAATTTGACGGGATATTTTTTTCATTAATTTTCATTTTTTATTCAAAATAATTAAATTTATTTTCCTAAAAAATAAACATCCGATTGATGTTCAAATCAAATTTTAAATTATATAAATACTAATATATTCATCATCCAGGAACGAAAAGAATACTTATACATCTTTAATAGTTACTTCAAAACTGTTAAGTTTCTTAAATATAATACGTAGTAGTTTTCTTATGCCTTGTAACCTAGGTTATACAAATAGAATAAAAGGTTTTTTCATTTTCCTTTTAATAATTACTTTAATCAAAATTTAAAGTACAATAACAACAATAACATGCTCATGTATTCCCATTACAATGTGGGATCTGGGGATGATAGTGTATATGCAGACCTTACCCCTACCTTATACACATAGGGAGACTATTTCCGAAAATCAAAATATGAAGTACAACTTCTTCAAATTTTTCTCACAAAAATATTTTTAAAAAATGAATAATTAGGAATAACTTTTTAAAAATTTGACAAAGTGGACAATAATTTTCACTAATGAAGGACAGAAAGAAAAGTTTCTTTTGTAATCCTTTTTCCAAGTATTATTATAATTCATTTGATTGGCCCACCAAAAATGGGGTTCTACCAATCTTTTCAAAGATCAAATAATTAGTGCCACAGATTGTGAATCATTGATTTTGATATAAAGTAAGTGCTTGCACAGCTTAAGAAGCTATCACCTTCCACCTTTTTGAGTTTGGTGGGCCCTATCCTATATTTTGGTTGCCAAAAAAGATTGGGGACCCACATGAATATGTTATACTCCCTCTGTTCCAGTTTATGTGAACCTATTTCCTTTTTGGTCAGTTCCAAAAAGAATGAACCCTTTCTAAATTTGGTAACAATTTAGCTTAAACTTACAACTCTACCCTTGATGAGAAGCTTTTATAACCACACAAATACTCTGGGCCCCATTTGGACTTATTTAGGACCACAAATTTCAAAAGTCTTCATTTTTTTTTAAACTCCGTGCCCAGTCAAACAGGTTCACATAAATTAGAACGGAGGGAGTAATATTCTTCAACTATTACATTAATCAGTTCTTTGAAGTGAAGAAAATAGGATTTCATATTGAGCTCCAAATATACGCTATTGGGATGGGATAATGCATTTGATTAGGTATAAATTTTGAAGTACTGTTTATAAAATTAATTTTTACAATTTTAAAATTTAAATATATCATGATATTTCAATAGCTTAACAACAACAACAACAACAACAACAAATCCAGTATGATCCCAACAAGTGGGGTCTGGGGAGGGTAGTCTGTACGTAGACCTTACCCCTACCTAATGCAGGTAGGGAGGCTGTTTCCAATAGACCCTCGGCTTAGAAAGGGCAAGAAGAAGAAAAGGAAAGCAAGAAAGGAAGAAAGAAGGAAGAGACAAGAAAAAGGGAGAGATAAAGGATAAGTAGTACCAAATACCAGCAACGGGCAATACAATACCCGAAGCGAACAAAACCACATAACGTAATAAAAATCTAAAAATATGAGGAGACATCCATGCTACTAAGACTATCGGTGAACACTAAAAACTACCCACTAACGGAGGAAAGAAATATGTATTTTTACGTATACTTAACTGAATTTAGAAATGCTGAAATTAGGTTGTGATTAAGCAAAGAAAGAAGGATAAAATCAAGTCAATCCTAATACAAAACATTAATTCTTGATGAGCTTCATAAAAAGCTTAGTTTTTGTTTTTTCCTTCATATGCAGAAAAATATTAAAATTCGAAATAATTACTTATTTGTTATAATAGAATTCTATTTATGGTGAATGTCCATATTTAGAGAGATTCTATATTTATTACTTGGTGGCTAAGTCAACCTCTCCCTATAAATAGAGGGTTCTATTCCATTGTAATTCATCCCAAAATTCAATAAGAATTCCCTCTCTCTCTTTCTCTGCAATATTGCTCTTGTTCTTTTATTGTTTCATAACACGTTATCAGCACGAGACTCTAACCAATTGAGTAGAAGCTTTGGGATTAAGCATAATGATTGTCAATTATTCCATGAACTTCCTTCATGATTAAATTCTGGATTTAAGGTAAGTATTTTACTTTATTTTTCTCTTTTAAATTCTTGAAATTCTATAATTTGATGTTATATACAAGCAAAGACAACAAAGTTTGATTATAACTCTAGTGGAGTTTGTAAGAAATTATAACCTATCTGAAGTGGTAAAAAATTTCTANTTCTAAGTGGATTGAAACACAGGCATACGACAAGGTCAGGGAGAAGGAAGTCATCGACTTCATTTGGGACCACATCATATGTCAGTTCGCGATGCCATCCGAAATTCTATGTGACACCAGGAAATAATTTATCGGCAACAAAGTAAAAAAGTTTCTCGAAGATCAAAAGAATATTATCGACACCTTATCACCCTAGTGGGAACGGACGAGCCAAATCGACTAACAAAACCATAATCCAAAACCTTAAAAAAGGTTGACCGACGCCAAGGGAAAATGGAAGGAGATCCTGCCCGAAGTTCTTTGGGCATATCGCACAACCTCGAAGTCCAGGCGAGATTGTGTGTGGTTGAGGTCTATAATACATCTTATTCGAGACAAATGTGGTTTGAAATGTGACAAACTACCCACAATTTTGTATGAAGATAATGCAGCATGCATAGCTCAATTGAAGGGAGGATTCATAAAAAGGGATAGGACAATACACATTTCACCAAAGTTATTTTTCACACATGATCTTTAAAAGAATGGTGATATCAATGTGCAACAAATTCGTTCAAGTGATAATATGGCTGATTTGTTCACAAAATCTCTACCAACGTCAACCTTCAAGAAGCTAGTGTACAAGATTGGGATGCGAAGGCTCAAGGATGTGAATTGATGCTCTCATCAGGGGGAGTTAATGCGCGTTGCACTCTTTTTCCCTTACAAGGTTTTGTCCCACTGGGTTTTCCTTGCAAGGTTTTTAACGAGGCAACCAATAGGCGCATTTCTAAACATGTGTACTCTTTTTTCCTTTTCTATAATTTTTTTTCCCATTGGGTTTTCTTTTAGTTAAGGTTTTAACGAGGCACATTATCTGTTGAATAGACATTCAGGGGGAGTGTTATAAATAGAATTCTATTTATGGTGAATGTCCATATTTAGAGAGATTCTAGGGTTTATTACTTGGTGGCTAAGTCAACCTCTCCCTATAAATAGAGGTTCTATTTCTTTGTAATTCATCCCAAAATTCAATAAGAATTCCCTCTCTCTCTTTCTCTGCAATATTGCTCTTCTTCTTTTATTGTTTCATAACATTATTGAAGTAATTGTATATCTACCATGAAAGCTTTATAATCTATCAAACGGATAATTAATTTAATTTAAAAGTAATAAACCTGATATCTATAATTTAAATGAGTTAAATATATAAGTATCAAGAAGATTTGGCTTGGATAATTTAAGAGAAAACGTCCTTTATCATGAATTTCTTTATTGTTAAGAGTTGAACTCGAGATATATGATTAAACTCCTACGATCACTTTTCTTAGCAATGACTTATAGCCTGTTTGGCCAAGCTTCTTTTTGGCCAAAAGTGCTTTTTTTTTTTTAGGCCTAAAGTACTTTTGCCCAAAAATTGAGGTGTTTGGCCAAGCTTTAGGAAGGAAAAAAAGTGCTTTTAAGGAGAAGCAGAAGCAGTTTTGGAGAAGCAGAAAAAAGTAGCTTCTTTCCAAAAGCACTTTTTTGAGAAGCACTTTTGAGAAAAATACACTTAGAAGCAGTTTTTTAAAGCTTGGCCAAACACTAATTGCCGCTCAGAAGTGCTTTTCAAACTAATTAGTCAAACACAAACTGCTTCTCACCAAAAGTACTTTTGAGAAAAGCACTTTTAAAAAAAAGCACTTCTCAAAATAAGCTGATTTTTGCAGCTTGGCCAAACGGGCTATTAGATAAGAGTTGCTGGTTTTTTACTTTTTTTACTCCAATTGTTTATTGGAAATAACCTTTCCACCTTCACAGAGTAGGGGTAAAATTTGAGATTACACTTTTCTCGCAGACCTCACTTAGGCCCCATTTGTTTGCACTTAATAGAGGTCTGAATCTTATTCATTCAGATCTCAGACATTAAGTGCGTTTGTTTTTAAAGTCTGGATCTTATTTATTCAGATCTTAATCATTAAGTGTGTTTGTTTTTTTTACTTCACAACCACTTAATGGATCTGAATAGGTATGTATGATTAAGATCTATAACAGAGACTTAATTTCATTAAGATACTATCACATATTCGTTATTAACTACCGCCACCGCCTACCATTATCAACTACCACCATACTCAACCACCACTACCACCACCATGCCACCATCATCCTCAATCATAACCGCCACCATTATCGACCATCACCACCTACTATCCCCACCACTCCGACCACCATCATTCTTACCAACAATCAACCCTCATCCACCTCAACTACCACAACTGACCACCCCATTACCATCAACAACCACAGCCGGCACTGCCCATCATTATAACCTACCACCACCCACCCACCATCTTCTTAGTCACAACTACTACCACCACCCGCCATTATTAACTATAACCACCCACCACCACCATCCTCAATCATAATCGCCACCACTACCTATCACTACTAGCTAGTAGCATGAACCACCATCATCAACCAAAACTACCACCAACCATCGCCTCTAGTCGGCATTCACCCGTTAGCCATCACCACCAACAACTATCATATTTTAAAAAATTATATATTTTATTTATAGAATATTAGATTAGTTAGTATTTCATTTGAATGTTATGTTTATTAACTTTAAATAAAGATAAATTTTATACATTCAGATGTTAAAAAGCAAGCAGTCTTAATTATTTCTATTCGGATCTTAATACACATCTTAATATATTCGGATGTGTATTCAGATTCAGATGTCTTAATCTTAATATACATCTTGATATTCAGATGTGTATTCATATTCAATCGTCTTAATCTTAAAAAAAAACAAATAAGGCCTTACAAGCTTACACTGAAATTATTGTTATTGTTGCCTTAGATACGAGCTGTTAAGAAAATAACTGTCAAGCTTTGCCAAAAACAAATAAGAAAATGAGGAGCAAAAATAGTACTAATATTAGAAAAATATGAGTTGTGCAGATATATCCAAAAGAAAGGAGCCAATAGAAGGATACACTAGCATAATACATCCAAAACAAAGGGATAAAATAAGAGTACAAAGAAAATCCAAAATAATAGTAACAGAAAATGTTTTTTTTGTTTCTCACCCGGTGTTTGGTACTCGCATTGGAGCCCGACTATATCCGGATTCGCGCTGCTAGGGCCCCATTCGGGAGGAAGCGCTCCCTACCAAGGATTTTTCCATACCCAGAGCTCGAACTCGAGATCTCTAATTAAAGGAAGAGTAGTCCCATCCACTGTACCACATCCTTTGGTGGTATATAAAATAATACCATTGCAAACATCATATCTGACTTCATTTAAGCCAAAAAAGTCTGACTTCATTTTCTCTAGTGTTACAATTTTCAGTGCCTACCAACCCAAAAAATACTAAAAAAAGAATAAACCCTCAAAAAACCTGTCCCATTCCAAGAATTCCACAATAAATAAATTAATTGCATCTTTTCTCTGTTATGCCTAAAAAAGTTCACCGTTATAAAAACTTTTTCAAGCACTCAAAAAGAGGCTAGAGAAGCCAAAAGTGATTAGGACTTTTTGAGATAGAGTTAAAAAAGAATCAAGATTATAGAGAGAGAAAATATAACAAACTATATTAGTGTTGAACAAAACTTCTAACTCTTCATCATCATATATATATAACAAAAAAGAAGAAGAAAGCATGCTTTGTCTGCCATTAAAGCTTCAATGAAGAACTCATATTTGTCCCTTCAATTCACCTAAAGATCCTTTTTACTATCATTGCCATTTGGAAAAGAAATTGACTTTATGTTATTTTTCTTGAATACTACTACTACTACTTTCCCATTAATTATTATTACTAGTACTAAATACTAATACAATAAAAGGGGTTTCTTGATTCAGTGCATTTGAATTTTTACAGTTCATTTTTTTCTTGGCTTGTCCTTAAATAAAGGTTGAATCTTTTTCAAAACCCTTTTCAAAATCTTGTATGTATATAGGAAGATCCCCACCATTCTTGGAAAAAGGTTGGAGGTTCTTGGTTTTAGATATAGTATAAATCATTGATGAATTTCTTGGTATTTGCTCTCTCATCTTCTAAAGGAATCACTTGAGAGTTCTTTGATTGTCTTTGCTTTTTTTGGGTGTTTGGTGGATTTAAGCTATTTTTGGCAAGGTGATGGACTCAATAGCCTAAAGGTATGCTAAAGCTTAGATCTTTATTGGGTTTCTTATTTATTCCTGAATTTATTATTTTCTTGTGTTTCTGGGCATTTCTTGAATTATCTAAAGTTACGTTACACGGACTCTCCAAAATATTGCCGCACCCGTGTCGGATTCTCCAAAAATACACTGCATTTGGAGAATCTTTCGGAGAGTCCGAGCAACATAGGTCTAAAGTATTAGCTGAGTAATTTTTATGAATATGTAGTCCATTCATATTGCTTTATCTATTTATTATTTGACACTTCTTGATGATTGAACCTGAGTATTCTTTGTTAAATTCCTAGCTTTTCTTTTAATCTCAGTATTGACATATAGGTGGATTGTTATTAACAGGTCAAGCTGGGACTTTTGACTTATTGAAAGTTGATATGATGTCTGGAGTTTTTGAATCAAGAAGTGGCTTGGTTCTAATTTGGATAAGTGCTTTGGTACTACTGGTTTATCCTGCAGAAGGATTGAATGAGGAAGGAATGTATCTGTTAGATGTGAAGAAGAATATATGGGATCAGTTTAACCATCTTTGGAATTGGAATCCTAATGATGAAACTCCATGTGGTTGGGTAGGTGTGAATTGCACTTCTGATTATAATCCAGTTGTGCATTCTCTTTATCTTAGCTCTATGAATCTTTCAGGCACTTTGAGTTCTAGCATTGGTGGTCTTGGATCTTTAACTTATCTTGACCTGTCTTTTAATGGATTCACTGGGAATATTCCCAAAGAAATTGGTAATTGCTCAAACTTGCAATCCCTTCAGCTCCATGATAATTCCTTTTATGGGCCGATTCCTGCTCAATTGTATAACCTGTCTAAGTTAGAATATTTGGATTTGTCCACCAACATGATCTCTGGTTCTATCGGTGAGGAGTTGGGGAAACTCTCGTCTCTAGTTTCTTTCGTTGCATTCACCAATAATCTTACTGGTCCAGTGCCTCGATCTATTGGAAGTTTAAAAAGTTTGACAACGTTTCGAGTGGGGCAGAATTCACTTTCTGGAAGTTTACCGACAGAGATAGGTGATTGTGAGAGCCTGGAATCTCTTGGTCTAACACAGAATAGTTTGGGAGGGAACTTACCTAAAGAGCTCGGTAAGCTCAGTTGGTTGAAAGAACTTGTACTTTGGGGCAATCAATTCTCTGGATATATTCCAAAGGAAGTTGGAAATTGTACGCGACTTCAATTGCTTGCGTTATATCAGAATAACCTGATTGGAGATATTCCTGCTGAAATAGGTAAACTCAAAGTTTTGAAGAGGTTATACCTATACCGAAATGGTTTAAATGGTACCATTCCAAGGGAGATTGGGAATCTTTCTATGGCAGAAGAAATTGATTTCTCAGAAAACTTTCTAATAGGAGAAATTCCAGTTGAGTTTGGCCAAATAAAGAAGCTGAGATTGTTGTATCTTTTCCAGAACCAGCTCAAAGGCGTTATACCAGATGAACTTACTAGTTTAAAGAACTTGACTAGTCTTGATCTGTCAATTAATTACCTAACAGGCCCTATTCCATTTGGATTTCAGTATCAAACTGAATTGGTTCAGTTACAGCTTTTTGAGAATTCTTTAACTGGTACTATTCCTCAAGGTCTTGGCGTTTATAGTCAACTTTGGGTGCTTGATTTAAATAACAACCACTTCACGGGAAGAATTCCTCCATTCGTTTGTCGGAATTCCAATCTGTTTTTGCTGAATCTTGGGTCAAATAAATTGCATGGAGGCGTTCCATCTGGTGTTCTTAAATGTGTTTCATTGGTGCAACTTCGTCTTAACGGTAACAGGCTAGGGGGATCATTCCCTTCTGATTTGTGCAAACTGGAAAACCTGTCTGCTGTTGAACTCGGGCAGAACAAGTTCACTGGTCCAATACCTCCTGATATTGGATATTGCCAGAAGCTGCAGAGGCTTGATCTCTCAGGCAACAGTTTCAGCGAGTTGCCAAGGGAGATAGGAAATCTTACCAAGCTTGTGACTTTCAATGTCTCAGCTAATTTGCTCACTGGACCGATACCTCCAGACATTCTGAACTGCAAGGGACTACAACGGCTTGATCTCAGCAAGAACAGCTTTACAGATGTTATACCTGATGACATCGGTAGCTTGTCGCAGCTAGAACGCCTTTTGCTTTCAGAAAATAAGTTTTCTGGAAAGATACCAGCAGCATTGGGGAGCCTCTCTCATTTGACTGAGCTGCAGATGGGCGGGAATTTATTTTCAGGTGAAATACCATCAGAGTTGGGTAATCTTAGTGGCTTACAGATTGCAATGGATCTTAGCAACAACAATCTCTCTGGTAGTATACCACCTAATCTTGGTAATCTTATCCTATTAGAGTACCTCTATCTTAACAACAATCATCTGACTGGTGAAATACCGAGCACATTCGGGAACTTGACAAGTCTGTTGGGCTGTGATTTCTCATACAATAACCTCACTGGACCATTGCCTGATATACCGCTCTTTCAGAACATGGAAGTGAGCAGCTTCACCGGAAACAAAGGTCTTTGTGGTGGGCCCCTAGGCGGATGTAATGCACCTCCAGCGTACGACGCCAATCCTCCTCGAGTCAAAAGTGCAGATTCTCCTCGAGGAAAGATTGTTACTGTTGTTGCCGGTGTAATTGGTGGAGTTTCTCTTGTCTTGATTGTGCTAATATTATACTATATGAAGAGGCATCCAGTTGAGATGGTTGCAACCCAAGATAAAGACGTATCGTCTCCAGATTCGGACATTTATTTCCGTCCAAAAGAGGGATTCACTTTCCAAGACTTGGTTGAGGCTACAAGCAATTTTCATGATTGTTATGTTATTGGAAGAGGAGCTGTTGGAACAGTTTACAAGGCTGTCATGCAGTCCGGACAAATAATTGCAGTGAAGAAGCTTGCTTCTAACAGAGAGGGTAATAACATTGAGAATAGCTACCGTGCTGAGATCTTAACACTAGGAAAGATTAGGCATCGTAACATCGTAAAGCTATATGGCTTTTGCAATCATCAGGGTTCTAATCTACTTCTCTATGAGTATATGGCCAGAGGTAGCCTCGGCGAATTGCTTCACAGTGCATCGTGTAGCTTGGACTGGCCGACTCGCTTTTTGGTGGCTGTTGGTGCTGCTCAAGGACTTGCTTACTTACACCATGATTGCAAGCCACGGATCATCCACCGTGATATAAAGTCCAATAATATTCTGCTTGACGACAAGTTTGAAGCTCACGTTGGTGATTTTGGTTTGGCGAAAGTTGTGGATATGCCTCAATCTAAGTCGATGTCTGCAGTTGCTGGTTCATATGGCTACATAGCCCCTGGTATGTATCTCTATTTCTCGTATTGGTAGATCCTTATAATCTCCATATATTTTCTGTTTGCAGCAGTTTAAATGTTCATTCAAATTCTAATGCGCTTATAAGTAGTATTACATGAAAATTTTCTTCCACAAGCTTACTATGGGACTAATTGATACATATTCTCAGAGGGATTAAACTAGTAATTGGTCGGTTGTGTTATTTCCTTGACGGTATTGTCTTTTTCTTATTCTATTTTTTATTCTAGGAAAAGGTCTGATACGAGTTGGATGTTCTTGTTGAACAAAGATAGTTAGACAAGTATACAATATCTCTTTCTTTGATTGTGTGAAGATAATAAGGAAATGCTTTCAACTTTTATCTGTGTATTCATTTTATTTATGGTTCTATGCCAAGAGATTCCATAAAATAGCTGACGGAACAGCTCTATATTTAAGGCAAGTTTTGGAATCTTATTGCTACATGTTGCTCATTCTTGTTCCAACATTTTGATGTGCAGTTTAGATATTCAACAGTATCTTTGCTTTGAAAGTGTATTTCTTCTTTTTGTTGATATGAATAGCTATGTTGCTCGGACTCTCCGAAAATGTCTCCAGGTGCATGTCAGATCCTCCAAAAGTAGTGTATCTTTGGAGAATTCGACACAGGAAGCGGCAGCATTTTGGAGAATCCGTGCAACATAGATGAATAGGATATCTTGTTGAAGTTTGACAGTTAAAATTGTATACAAACAAGTCAATTTCTCATACAAGCAAAAATGCTTCTAACTTTTCTCTATGTATGTAGCTTTTCATGTTCTTCTCCTAATTTTCATCCTTGTGTTGTAAAACCATTCCTTCCTTTTCAATTGATGGTTCTGCCTTTTCCGTTGCAGAATATGCTTACACCATGAAAGTTACAGAAAAATGTGATATCTATAGTTACGGGGTAGTCCTTTTGGAGTTGCTAACCGGAAGAGCACCTGTACAGCCCCTAGAACAAGGTGGTGATCTCGTGACATGGTCGAGGCATTATATTAGGGACCATTCACTGACATCGGGGATACTTGATAGCCGATTGGATTTAGGAGATGAAACTACTGTTAGTCATATGCTCACAGTACTAAAAGTTGCTTTAATGTGTACTAGTATGTCGCCATTTGACCGTCCTTCAATGCGCGAGGTTGTTCTGATGTTGATTGAGTCTGATGAACAAGAAGGGAACTTCCTCTCATCTCCAGTTTATGATCTCCCTCTCAAAGAAAACTCCTTTTAGATGCATGTTAAGAAGCATATCTCAATTAACCTTGATAAAAATTTTAGAGCTAATTCTTCTTGTATTTTTTCTTATGGTTAAATTATAGATATTCCAATGTATATTTCTTATTATAGTGAAAATTTCATCACTCACTTTGTAGACTAGTTTGGAGGTGATTGATGCTATCTCAACCCTTCTCCATCTTAAGGTTATGGGAAAATAATTACTAATTAGAATGCCTTATTTTGACCCCCCCCCCCCCCCCCCCCCCCCCCCCCTTTTTTTTTCTTGTTGATAAGTACTGAACATATATTCACTTATTGTTATGGCCCCTATGCTTTTTGAGTTTGTGACTCCATTTTTTCCTCTCTTTTTTTTAATTTTTTCCCCCAGTGTTTTACTTTACTTTAATATATATCTTGTCTCTATTTTTGAACTTTTTTGGTTTAACCGTCCAATATCCGAAACCCGGCGGTCCTAACTAATCAGGATTCATATTGTGTAGGCCCTCTTAGGGGGCAAAACGTTTCCTACCAAGAATTTCTCCATTCCTTCACTTTTATTTTCAACTTTGCCCTCTTTGATTTGCTTTGCTCTTATTTGTCTACTCAGATTTTCCCTTTCATGCTATTTCAACATTCAAATCTGCAGTGATCTACATAGATTTCCTTTCATGGATGGAAATCCATTTTTGGTGGTGTTGAACCTCCTAGACTATTACAACCAGCGGTCCTAATTTCGAGCCATGAAAATGGAGAAGTTCTTGTTAGGGAGCACTTTACCATTAAAATGAGCGTATTCGGCGCGAATTCGAATTAGTATATGTCCTTTACATACACTCTTGTCACGTTATCATAGTTATATATATCCTCATATCAATGCATCATTTTACAAAGAAATTAATGTAGATTAATATAAACACATGAATATTTTCTCCTTCTCATAGCCTTAGGGTTGCTAGCCTTTTGTTGAGTATGTTGTAAAAGGGCGTAAACAATGTATATATAAAAGTTATACAAATTTTATATAATTTTTCGGCTACCAAATATAAATAGTTTCTGGCTGAAAACGTGATAATACCCCTTCTTTGATCCTACACTTCCAACAGATTCCACAGAGGAATTAAAATTCTAATCTTTATATAATTAGAATGTGTAATTAAATGCAAAATAGTCAAATTTGTAATAAGATTCAGTTGTAAATGGGAGACTAATGTGACAAATCAATTTACATATCAACCTCTGTCTAAACGTCAAACTAGCTCTCCAAGCTTTTGAAAAACTGAAAATGAGACTATAGTTCACACAATTTGGTGATAAAGGCAGATCTAGAATTTTAAGTCCGTGCGTGTAGATGGCAGAATATCACTGCATTTACTGCTCTTTTGTGACAATGATGTGAAGGAATATGGGCTCACGAGCTTGGTTGATTCGGGTAAAAATTGCGTGGGGTAGCCACTTTTTAAATTGGTATTTACTTTTGCCACTAGGTACTAAAATTAATAAGAAAAGACAGTGTTACCCTTTCTTCTAGTCATTATTCTTTATGCTTATGACTTCTCAGTACAATCTGTTTTGCTGTATGGTTCTCATTTATCTTAGGTTTCTATACGAGTTTTGAAGTTCTGATGTTTGTTAGTTCATCCTTAATCACAAAAATTCCATCTTATGCTGGAAGTTTGAATAGGCGATCCTTTAAAATATTTTCTTGTCATTTTTGCTGCTACTTGGCCTTTGGTCACAAGAAATTTATTGTTCCTTTATTCTGGTGGATGGTGTTCTTATCATGCGAGTTTCACTTTGTTGTTTCATTTTAGAGTTCTTAACATATGACATAAATTTATTGTTCCTTTGTTTTAGTTTTCTGCTACGTTATGGATCCTGAACTTATAGTTACAAGTTCAAAAGTTAAGGACACTTGGTCCTAAACTTCGAGTTTCAAGTTCAAAAGTTAAGGACACTTGGTCCTGAACTTAGAATTACAAGTCCAAAAGTTAAGGACACTTTGTACTGGACTTAGACTAACAAGCTCAAAAGTTAAGGACAATAGGTCCTGAACTTACAGTTACAAGTTCAAAAGTTAAGGACAATAGGTCCTGAACTGTAACGACCCGACCGGTCGTTTTGAGCTCTAGCGCGTCGTTCAGCAGTCAGAGGCCATGAGCAGCTTCATTTCAGGTACTATGACTTGTACGCGCGGTCGGAATCGAATTTCGGGAAGTTCAGAGTTGATTTGGAAAGAGAATTCTCAATTCGGAAGCTTAAAGTTGAAAGAATTAACTAAGATTGGATTTTTGAGTAAACGACCTCGGAATCGAGATTTGAAGGTTCCAGCAGGTTCGTATGATGATTCGGACTTGGGCGTATGTCCGGATCGGGTTTTGGAAGACCCGGGAATGTTTTGGCGCCTATTATGAAAGTTAGCATTTTGGAAGAAATTTCATAAGTTTATTTTGAAGTGCATTTCAGTGTTATCAATGTCCGTTTGGGATTCCGAGTCTAGGAGTAGCTCCGTATGGTGATTCTAGAGTTGGGGGCGCGATCGGAAGTGAATTCGGAGGTCCGTAGGTCGTTTTGGAGTCATTTGGCTAAAGATAGAAAATTGAAGGTTTTTTTGAGAAGTTTGACCGGAAGTGGACTTTTTGATATCTGGGTCGGAATCCGATTCCGGAAGTTGGAGTAGGTCCATAATGTCAAATGTGACTTGTGTGCAAAATTTGGGGTCAATCGGACGTGATTTGATAGGTTTAAACATCAAAAGTAGAAGTTTGAAATTCTAAAGTTCATAAAGCTTAGATTGGAGGTTGATTCATGATTTTAGCGTTGTTTGGTATGATTTGAGGCCTCGAGCAGGTCCGTGTTCTGTTATGGAGTGGGTTGGTGTGATTGGACGGGGTCTCTGGGGCCTCGGGTGTGTTTCGGGTTGTATCGCGCTCTTATTTGATGTTTCAACGCCATTTCTTTGGACATAAAGGGGTACCATATTAAGCAAATGAGCTCGAAATTAAGTTTTTATTGAACCATTAGATCTGTATCGTAATTATGGAGCCATAGCAAAAAGAATCGTCGAATTTGGACATCGTATGAGGGAGTTATGCTCATTTCCGTGTTGGGAAAAAGTGTTGGTTGCTGTCATAACCGCAGATGCGGTCATTTTTTCGCAGATGCGGGACCACAGATGCGGTCATTTGTCCGCAGATGCGGAAACTGCTGGAGGTAGTGGGGTTCTTTTAAAAATCAAAGTTTGGCTCATTTTCACTTCATTTCTTCCATGGGAGCCGATTTTGGAGAAACTTTGGAGTGCCATTTTCATCACCAAGCATGAGGTAAGTGATCTCTACTAGTTTTGAATATATACAAGGTTTATACATGGAAAATTGTAGAAAACTTGGGGTTTGAGGGAAAACCTAGAAAACTAGTATTCTTGGATTTTGACCACGATTTTGGGTATGGAATTTGGAGAAAATCATATATTTGAGTTCGTGAGGCTATGGGTAAACTTTATCTTCAAAAAATTTCGGATTCCGGGCACGTGGGCCAGAGGGCATTTTTGTCAACTTTTCGATCGGGGTTAGGAATTGTTATAGATTGGATTATAATGAGTACCTTAGCATATATTAATGGGTTTACATAATTATTGACTAGTTTTGGAGCGTTGTGCATCGATTCGAGTCTTCGGAAGGGCGTGGAATGCCGGTTATGGATCTTCGGAGCGAGGTGAGTCTCCTTTCTAACCTTGTAAGAGGGAATTGTCCCCATAGGTGAGTTAATCGGCTATGTGCTCTTATTTGTGGGGGCTACGTATGCACGAGGTGACGAGAGTCCGTGCGTAGCTACTATTATGCTATTATCCGGGTAGTCTAGGACCTAAAAATATGCTATACTTGGATTAATTGTAAACTTATTGACAGCTTGAATTGCTTAAATCACATTGAATTAGTAAATGAATTTCTAAAAGGATTAAACTTCATTTTCTTAAATTGTTAAAAGAGAATTGGCTTTTATTTGGATAAATATTCCCCGATAAATTCTTAATTGACTGTTTGAGCATGTATCTCTATGTGTACCTGCGTCGCATGTATGATTCGCGAGCAGGGTGTTTGTTTATTTTATGTTGACCGCGTCGCAGGATAGTTCGCGAGCGGGGTAATAGATGCATATATGGTTCGAGCCGTTCGACCCTCGGCAGTGCACATTTTACATTTCTTTTGGAGCGGGCCATCGACCTCGGCATGATATACGCATGCTTACATTGCTTGCCTGAGAATTTTTAGATGTTGATATTACCTTTCATTTCCTGATATAAATTGATAAAGATAATGAAAAGTAAATCTTGAAAATCCTTTATTATTTGTTAAAGGTGTTTACCTGTTTTCCGACTTTGTGACTTAGATTTGCTGTATAAATCCATGATTTCCTCACATTTTCATTATATTATTATTTGACCACTAGCAAGTGTTGAAGGCGACCTCTCGTCTCTACTTCTTCGACATTAGATGGGATACTTGCTGAGTACACGTTGTTTTCGTACTCATACTACACTTGCCGTGCATTTTTGTTGCACACGTCTATATGTGGCTAGTGACATAGTGGCATAGCGACATGGTTGACACAGAGACTAGGTGAGCTGTATTTCCTTGAGGCGACCCGCAGCTAGTATAGTCTCTCTCAGGATTCTATTTTTTTTCTGTCCAATTGTATTCCAGACAGCTGTTGTACTGTATTCGGTTTTTCTTATAAATTGCTCATGTACTTGTGACACCGGGTTCTGGGATGTATTTGGGTTCCTTCAGAATTTTAAAAGTTGTTTAAATATTTCATTATTCCTTCGGAGGAATATACTAAGTATTGTTTTAATAGTATAAAAGAAGTGTTTTCAAAATTATTAAAACAAGAATTTACTAAAAGTTTTTTAGTTGGCTTGCCTGACAGCGGTGTCCGGCGCCACCACGACCCTTAGTAGATTTTGGGTCGTGACAATATGGTATCAGAGCACTAGGTTCCCGTAGGTCTCACGAGTCATGAGCAAGTCTAGTAGAGTCTCGCGGATCGGTACGGAGACGTCTGTACTTATCTTTGGGAGGCTACAGGGTTGTTAGGAGTACTTCCCTTCTTGATTCCTTATCGTGCGATTTGATTCCTGTGAGGCTTATGCCTTTGTTTCTTTCCTACTCAATCTTATGCGATGCGAAGCGCTTGTTATAAATCGAGAATTGAAGAATTGTAATGGCACTACGAATGTGGTGCGGGATGTTTCTCCCGGTATAGTTGATTGGACTATTATCGTCGCCTTGTGGATGGGTATTTTATTGTTTCAGCTCAGTAGCGGTACTTCTGAGAGCTCTGAGGTTAGGCACAAGTTGCCATGATGCTTATGAACAATTGTTCCGCAGTATTGTTATGATGGTAGGATGTTTGCCTACGTATCGGGGTAGTGAATGACTTGAAGGGAGGTTTACTCAATGCATGATCTAGAGATTCGGTGTTTTATTCCCGGCAGGGGAAAGGCAATCGGGCAGGGAATTTCAAGTTTGGGTTGATGAGGTATCGAGACTCGGTATTTGCAAGCGTGGCGGAGTTTTTTTTTTCTACAATGCGGTGTCGTTGTCCTTATTGAATGTACTAAATTCGCCGGTGTTATGGTCTTCTGCAATTCGCCTTGGGGTAGGGCCTTGAGGAATAATATTGGAGAAACGACTGTTAGACATCGCGAGGTAGGGTGGTTCAGGATTGAATCGGCATTTCTAATATTGGCAGCTCGAGAAAGATGATCTTCGGAAAAGTTGAAGTTAGTAGCGATTTGTGGGTTCAAGTGCTACGAAGGTAGATTTTATTTAAGGCAACAATTGAGCAGCAAAGTATGAGGAAGGACATGTGGGAAGTGTCAGGCGGTGTTTAAAACTTCTAGAAGGCCAGGTATGAGAAACGCAGGTCGATTGGTTGATTAAAGAATCGAGTTTGCCCGAAGTGGGAGAGTGGCGGATGTTGCATATGGGCTTGGTAGTAGGATGACTACGCGCCTTAAGGAGAGTTTGGATCGATTTGGGAATTTTAGTGATTGGTGATTGGGGTCTACGGGTCTAATTTGAAGTATGGGTTATTATGTGACAGGAGATTTTCTAAAACGAAAAGGAGATGCTTAAAAGGAAGAAGGATGCAGCATAACTTCGAATTGGAGGGTTGTTGCCGCACATTTAAGTGATGTCCACGAGGGATGAATGGACTGGTGCAGCTAGAGAGTGAGCTTGGACTCAGGATGGGTTATTGATGTCATAGTGATTGTATCCCGTGCAGCAGCATTGGAATATGTCGGGAAGTGATTTCCACAGGTGGGTTATTCCCTGTGAGCAGGTTAGCAGTCACGAGGTTGGCGAAGCTTCTGCGAAGAATTCTATTGGGTATGCAGCGTAGAGGTCGGTCGTGCGAATGTGGTTGATAATTCAGAGTACAAAAAAGGGGTTTTACAGAAAGATTCCGGGAATTTTGGCGATTGACGGTGCAAGTTATATCAATAAGAGATAAAGAATCCCGGTGTGACGACCCGACCCGTCGTCTCATGAGAACCGCTCCGTTTCCCCCATTTCCTGCTTCGTTATGCTTCATTATCAGTGTCTTGTGTGAACGAGTTGAATTAGGTTGATTTTTGGAAGGAAATGAGACACTTAGTCTCTTTAAGGAAGGCTTGTTTTGGAAAAGTCGACCGGATGTTGACCTATGAGTTAAAGGGCTCGGATGTGGATTCCGACGATTTGGTTAGCTTCGGGGGATGATTTGTGACTTAGGAGTGTGATCGGAAGTTATTTTGGAGGTCCAGTGTAGAATTAGGCTTGAATTGGCGAAGTTAGTATTTTGGCGAATTCCAGTTGATATGTGAGATTTTGATCCGAGGGTCGGAATGGAATTTCGAGAGTTGTTGTAGCTTCGTTAGGTGATTTGGGATGTGTGTGCAAAATTTTAGGTTATTCGGAGATGATTTGGTTGGGTTTTTGATCAAATGCGTGTTTCGGAAGTTTTAGAAGAACTTAGGCTTGAATCCGATGTAAATTTGGTGTTTTGATGTTAGTTTTGGTGTTTTGAGAGTGCAACTAAGTTTGAATGATCATATGTGACGTGTTAGTATGTTCGTATGCGGTCCCGAGGAGCTCGGGTGAGTTTCGGATAGGTTTGGGCTGCGTTGTGCTCGTTTTTCTTATGCTTCGACGTCGTTTTTTCAAGCATAAATGATATCATATTGAACAAATGAGCTCCGATTACTGTTTTGAATGAAGCATTAGATCCGTATCGTAATTACGGACCCGTAGCAAAAAGAATCGTCGAATTTGGACATCGTATAAGGATTTTATGGCCATTTTACCAAGGTTGCCCAGATTTTCAGGTTAATGACGAAATTGCCCCTGACGGCGTATTAAAAACCTGCACTATCTGCAAATCTTAAAACCTACATATCTCCTTCATTATAAGGTCAAATTGAGTGATTCAAAAGCCTAAATTCATTAGAATTTCACAAGGAATCCATTGGGAGCAGTAAAACGCGTGAACAGTATACCTATAATGAGCAGGTCGAGTTTTCTTCCAATTTTTGAACGGGAAGAAGCTTCTGAGGCGATTTTTAAGAGAGAAAATCAGTGGGTATCACAGAGGTAAGTGATTTGATTATTAAAACTCGTTTATGGGTGATTATAGACCATAATCCCAGCCTTTAATTCATGAAAAACAGTAGAAAAATAGGATTTTGGGGCCTGAGATTATGAGACCTTTAGGGGTCGATTTGAGGGGTCAAACGGACTCCGATTTTGGTGTCTTTATATGTACGGAATCGGGAGAAGATGAAGAACACTTTTCTGTAAAAATTTCTGAGTTTCGAGAAGTGGGCCCGGGGCTCGGGTTTTGTCAATTTCGGGATTATTGATGTTTTTCGATTATTTTCGATTGGGTATTGATCCTATAGCATAATGTGACGTATTCGTTGTGGTTTTGGTCAGATTCGACGCGTGAGGAGGTCGATTTGAGAGGCAAGGGCATAGCGAGCTAGGATTTTGGCCGGCTTGAGGTGAGTAATAGATGTAAATGATGCGCTGAGGGTTTGAAACCCCGTGTTTGCACATTGTAGTGCTATATTGAGGTGACTTGCACGCTGGGTAGCGAGCGTGGGGTAGAGCACCGTTGAGGATTGTGACTTGGTCCGTCCCGGTAGATGAATATACTGCGTATTTGACTGAAATTCACTTATTATTATTTTAATTGAGCTGATTGCTATATTTGGGCTTCGCGCCAATTGGTTAAATCCTTCAGGGATTGTTGTTACTGGTTTCTTACCATTTCTACGTATCATTGAACTCAGTCCTAGAATTTAATACTGTTTTGCAAACTCAGCCACTTCTCTCAAACTAGAAACTTAATTAATATTTTTAAAGGGAAAAGGGCCTGATATATCCCTCTACTTTGAAAAATAGTATTATATTGTCCCCCGTTATACTATCAGCACATTTAAGTCCCTGCCGTTAGAAAAGTAGCCACATTTACCCCTATTTTTAACGGAATTCCACACCAGTAATTAAAATTTCACCTGGAATGCCACGGTGGAAATTAATAGTTTTATCAATCATTTCTCAAATTGCTCTGACCCTAATAGGGAATCTACGGTTGTCGTAAATGGTTACAACCACAGACCACCGTATCTCCGACATCTTCCTTGCTGTGCGCTTCTGGAGAACTCCAAACTGGCTCATCTTCTCCACTCGTCTTCCTCTACACAGATTTGAAACCCAAATCCCCCAATCTGAAATATTTGGCTGCTGCGTTACCCACACCCCCTCTCCCAAAAGCAGGTTATTTTTTAGATATTTCCTTTGTACACTCTGCTTCTGTTAATTTTAGCAATTCCTATTGTTTCCTGCATTATTACCTTTAAATTTACAAAGATCTGCAAGGCTGTAACTCCAACTAGCAAATTCTTATTTGGGAATGAGTTGATTCTTTACTTCTTGCAGTTTAAGAAAGAAAACATATCAAGAATAAAAAAAAATAGAACTTGGTCAATTGTAGAGGAGCTTTGTTGGATATATGGTCTCTTTGTTTCGTGAGCTATACCAGAAAAAGGAGGAATCTTTATATGGATTCTGCACTTTTTTTTCTTGTTTCTGTTGCATCTTTTCTTTGATTGAATGTTGTTTTGATTCAAAAGGAATTATTGGTAGGAGAAATCTCACTTTATGTAAAGAGAGGAGTGAGTTAAAAGAAGGGTAAGAAAATCAACGATGACAAAAAGAATTTCTTTTATTGACAACCTAATCGTCGTTTTGCTCTCAAAAGAACTAAGAAAATGATCCTCTTTCTAATTTAATTCGGGTTACGGGTTATTAAGGGGTTTGAGTCGGTTACTTCCACCGTGGCATTCCAGATGGAATTTTAATTGATGGTGTGGAATTCCGTTAAAAATAGGGGTAAATGTGGCTACTTTTCTAACGGCAGGGACTTAAATGTGCTGATAGTATAACGGGGGACAATATAATACTATTTTTCAAAGTAGAGGGATAAATCAGACCCTTTTCTCATTTTTAAATGAAGTTTGGGCTGAATATTTCTATATTAATGTGCCCGAGAGGCTTATGTGATTTTGGACTGAGTATGGGATCGGGCTGCTCGCCGCAGCAGTATGAAATTGATATTGATATGAGGCCGAGGGCCTAGTTGATGCCACGATATGGCTTATTATTACGCTTGGGCCGTAAGGGGCCTGTCACGACCCCAATCCCGGTCGTGATGGCGCCCAACACTAATGCTAGGCAAGCCCGACCAAATTAAATACTCTCAACCCAAATACGCAATCCGTTAACAATTAATACGATTAAAATAGCAAATATCAAAGTTCCAATCCGAATCTAAATAAAATAGTACGGAATATAATAACGAATATCCAAACATTCCCCAATAGATCTGGAGTCACGAATCTAGAGCCTCTAGATATAACAGAGTAATATATCCATAGTAATAAAGAAGTCTAGGATATGGAAAGACAAATGAAATAAAGGGGAGGAGTCGGGTCCTGCGGACGTCAGGCAGCTACCTCAACAACTCCTGAAAATAACTTCACGAAAAACAGCAAACAGCTCCACTAAGTCTCCGGAGCACCTGAATCTGCACACATGGTGCAGGGAGTAAAGTGAGTACTTCCAGCTCAGTGAGTAATAAACATATATAATGGCTGAAAGTAAGAAATTCTGAAATATTACAATATAAAGCTATAATCAGCGATTCAGCACATAAAACGATGAAACAACCGCAGACAATGACAATTAAGACCAACAGATATAAAATGCATGAATGCAATGCAATGCACATGACCGCTGCGGCGCGCAGCCCGATCCATTTGGGTACCCGCGCTCACTGTGGGGGTTCAGACTCCGGAGGGGCTCCTACAACCCAAGCGCAATATCATCGTAACATTCGCTGCGGCGTGCAGCCCGATCCACACTCAGTCCAGATATATATATGCATGCAAGCCACTCGGGCACAGTCAAATTATTCATTTTTAGTTTCAATTATTAAGAATTATAGAGCTAAGTGTGTAACCTTTATTTATTTACTAACATTTCAAGGCAGTTTCTAACTCAGGACTGATANTGCCCCTGACGCGTATTAAAAACCTGCACTATCTAGCAAATCTTAAAAACCTACATATCTACCTTCATTATAAGGTCAAATTGAGTGATTCAAAAGCCTAAATTCATTAGAATTTCACAAGGAATCCATTGGGAGCAATAAAACGCGTGAAAAGTATACCTATAATGAGCAGGTCGAGTTTTCTTCCAATTTTTGAACGGGAAGAAGCTTCTGAGGCGATTTTTAAGAGAGAAAATCAGTGGGTATCACAGAGGTAAGTGATTTGATTATTAAAAACTCGTTTATGGTGATTATAGACCATAATCCCAGCCTTTAATTCATAAAAAACAGTAGAAAAATAGGATTTTGGGGCCTGAGATTATGAGACCTTTAGGGGTCGATTTGAGGGTTCAAACGGACTCCGATTTTGGTGTTATTTATATGTACGGAATCAGAAGAAGATGAAGAACACTTTTTTGTAAAAATTTCTGAGTTTCGAGAAGTGGGCCCGGGGCTCGAGTTTTGTCAATTTCGGGATTATTGATGTTTTTCGATTATTTTCGATTGGGTATTGATGCTATAGCATAATGTGACGTATTCGTTGTGGTTTTGGTCAGATTCGACGCGCGAGGAGGTCAATTTGAGAGGCAAGGGCATAGCGAGCTAGGATTTGGCCGGCTTGAAGTTAGTAATAGATGTAAATGCTGTGTTGAGGGTTTGAAACCCCGAATTTGCACATTGTAGTGCTATGTTGAGGTGACTTGCACGTCGGATAACGGGCGTGGGATAGAGCACCGTCGGGGATCGTGACTTGGTCTGTCCCGCTTAATAAAATTACTACCTAATTGATTGAAGCTGAGTGAGATCCTTATAAAAATGGATTAATTGTCATAATTTGGCCTCGTGACAACTGATTGAATCTTTCAGGGATCGTTTTTACTGGTTTCTTACCATATTTTCAGACAATTGAACTCAGTCCTAATATTTAGTACTGTTTTGCAAACTCAGCCACTTTTTCTCAAAACTTGGAACTTAAATAATATTTCTAATGAAGTTTGGGCTGAATATTTCTATATTATTGTGCCCGAGGGGCTTATATGATTCTGGACTGAGTATGGGATCGGGCTGCGCGCCGCAGCAGTATTATATTGATATTGATATGAGGCTTAGGGCCTAATGGATGCCACGAGATGGCTTGATATTGCGCTTAGGCCGTAAGGGGCCCCTCCCGGAGACTGCACACCCCCACTGAGCGCCGTCGACGATAAATAAATGGAGCGGGCTGCACGCCGCAGTGGGTACTAGAGAGTACCGTATCACGGGTTGAATTTCTTATTTGATTGGCATTCATTTACTTACCTGTTGTAGCATTATTGTCTTTCATTGGTTTACTGATTTGATATTATCTGGTTTACACTGCTGTAATAATAGCATATATTGTGCCTATCCAGGATTTCGTACTCTCAACCCTTATTTATGTTTATTACTCTCTGGGTTGGAAGTACTCACATTACTCCCTGCACCTTGTGTGCAGATCTAGGTGCACCCACTGAGGCTAAGTGAGGATTTCTCTGCCGAGCATCATATCTAGGAGCATCAAGGTAGCTGCATGACGTCTGCAGTCCTGATCTTCCCATCTAACCTATTTGCTTTATTTCCGCATTTCTTTAGAGCAATATGTAGTAGGTTGACACCCCTGTATTAGAGGCTCAGACTTGTGACACCGGATTCTTCGGGCTGTTTAGTAGTATTTCTACTTGGGTTTTTCGCATGTTTTAATTATATTTCAGAGTTTTAGTATTATGACTTAGTAATTATTTGTGTTAATTGAATCATGATCTGTATAAAAAGGGTTAAGGTTGTTGAATTGGTCGGGCTTGCCTAGCAGTGTGTTGGGCGCCATCACGACCGGGGTTGGGGTCGTGACACCCGGTGAATTCCAAAGTTGTGTAATAGTGGCTTCGAGCTAAGTGGGAGAGTCCCACCGCTTACGATTGGGTTGCATGGTTAACTACTTGCAAGGTTTCTGGTTATTAGCATATTGATGGGTTATCTTAGCTACGGGAAAAGACCATAAGTGTTAATTTGAGCAAATGGATTGTCGAAGGCATGCTATGGTTGGCCTTATTGGCTCATGTTCAGACTTGGGGAAGGATTCAGGACTTATGCCTTGTATGGATGCGGGTTTCGAGGGAAGTGATTCCGCCGGGTGCTTCGTCAAGAGGGTATCCATGTGTTATAAGATTTATGGAGTTGATTATATTTGGGACCAAGTTAGAGTGGGTGGCTCTCAACAACGGTCCTAATGGATTAAAAAAAGGGGTAAAGTGTGGTGCCTAACGATTTCGAGCCTATAAGTACAATTAAGAATCAAGCCTTGTAGCAGCTTATGAGAAGGTGCCCAGAATGTTTATGATATTTTGATTTGCGGTGTAGCATTTGAGAGATATAAAATGGTTCGGGGGGTTTGAGACAGCATGGTCTCGTGATTCAAGGTCACTCGGGATTGAGTGCGGATGGAGTGTGGTACGTGTTGAATGGAGTTATTGTTATTTCCAAGGCAATCAAGGATAAATGGGACGAAGATGGATTGGCTAGCCATGGTTGAATTGGCATATTGATGATAGTGATCAGTTCCTTGCGCGTGATCAAGTTATGCAAGTGATTGGTGACGGCACGTATGAGGCTTGTCAGCCGCCGTAATTAATGTTATTCAGAAGCATTCTACTGTTATGGCTTGTTATGTGGAAGCGGATTCCGGAAGGGCTATAGTGGCTTAGGCCACTACTTAGAGATTTGCATATTCTTTAGTTATGAGAATTTACCTGTGTGTTGCTATGGTTCTCCTGAAGTGAGTTCAGTGAAAAGCTTTTATGTGATGAAGTTTTAACCTATTAGTGGTTCCGGAGTTATGAAAAAAAAATCGTGTTCTGTCGTATATTGGCACGTTGGGCGTAGTGAGAGCTATGGAATTTGAATTGAGGATCAAGGTTGCAGTTCGATGTTTAAAGTAAGTCGGTATTGTCGTCAGTGTCACTCAGATCGGTGTTTTGTGAAAAAGGACTTTGCATCTTGGTTAAGGATTCTTAATCGCTTTTCAGCGTTAGTGCGGCCGGTGGTTTGGATGTACGGACCTGTTATGTGTTTCGGAAGGTTGTGGGAGCGTGTCCCACAAGAAGATTGTATAAGTGTGGCATGTAGTCACTTGATTGATTTAAGATTTAAACCAAGTATGAGGATTGTGGTAATATCATTAATTTGAGAATTTATGCCTGGAGGGCACTCGGTTTATTGGGTTATGGACTGTGGAGGTTTGCTCCGGTTATGATGGTGGTTCTTATGTGTTATGGGAAAAGGGGGTGATTATGGACCCTTGAAAGGTCATTGGCCTAGTTCGGTATGATCAGAATCGGCTTGAGGTCTGTGAATGGATTTAAATATGAGTATGGGCTCTATATCAGGCCGGATTGTTCATTTCAGCAATGCGCTGCTTATGGGAGAGTAGTCGGGGTTGTGAGACGGCTTGGTGAATTTCTGATGTGTTGAGGTTCCGCATAGAGATGAGGTTATATGAGTGGGATGGCTCTTGAGATTCATATCGTATATTGCACCTCAGTTGTGCTCAAGTTTGTGGATTATAGCGTTATATGTCTCCCCAGGAAATGGTATTATACACTTAGCGTGTTTATGTATTCGGTATTTTGTTGTAATGAGCAATTTAGCTCTATGTACATCTCCTTATGTGAGCTCCATGTGTGGATCGGGTGGCACGCCGCCATGGGTATGTTATTTGGATCGGGTGGCACGCTGCCATGGTTATGTTGTATGGATCGGGTGGCACGCCGCCATGGTTATCTTGCTTGGATTGGGTTGCGCGCCGTAACAGTATGATGTTCAGTTCAGTTCCCCATATCTGGTTATTGTGTTCTATTTCCTATTTTCTGAAGGAAGCTCATATTAGCTGTGCGCCCTGTCACATGTATGATTCGCGAGCGGGGTAATTGAAATTCCTTTTTAGAGTTCATTTTCCTTTTTGTATCGCATTCTAATTGGTAGCCTATTGGCACATTGTGTCATCATATGAGACTTTTGGTCATGTCGTGGTGGCTTATTGCCTGAGCAGTTCTACTGGGTGAGACGAGATTGTTGGATTTGGGATCAGTGCAATCTGATTACGTGAAATATATTAAGGAGCAAAGATCATTATTTTGTTCAGAATGAGGTAATGTTTCTTGTCAGAAGTATAGACTCAATGATTGGTTGACTCGGCAGTTGATTATGAATTTCTGCACATCTCTTCCGTCGTGGCGGTATTGTAAGAGTTAGAGTAAGACCTGTGTATGTCATGGGGTGCAATGGGAGCATCAGATTCGTGGAATTTCGACTAAGTTGATCAGAAAATGTTATTGTGGTCCGGTGAGTAAAGTGATGCAAGGTGTGATTCAGCAAAGTTATGCAGTCATGTTTGGTACAGCGTGTAGTGATTGATATGGTGATCCTATGTTGGAAACAGGTCGGGCATAGAACTTCGGATGTTGGAATTGGGCTCTAAGGCTTATTTGCTTGAATAAAAGGGAATATCTTCAGAATTGACCGAGCTGATGTGCTCAACTGAGTTGTGGTAGCACGGGAAGGTGCATGAGAAGTTAAAGTGATTTCAGACTACTCCAGTGTAGTTCTCAGCACGTTGGAGGACGAACGTATGTTTAAGTGGGAGAAAATGTAACGACCCGACCGGTCGTTTTGAGCTCTAGCACGTCGTTCAGCAGTCAGAGGCCATGAGCAGCTTCATTTCAGGTATTATGACTTGTACGCGCGGTCGGAATCGAATTTCGGGAAGTTCAGAGTTGATTTGGAAAGAGAATTCTCATTTCGGAAGGTTAAAGTTGAAAGAATTAACTAAGATTGGATTTTTGAGTAAACGACCTCGGAATCGGGATTTCAAGGTTCCAGCAGGTTCGTATGATGATTTCGGACTTGGGCGTATGTCCGGATCCGATTTTGGAAGACCCGGGAATATTTTGGCGCCTATTGTGGAAGTTAGCATTTTGGAAGAAATTTCATAAGTTTGTTTTGAAGTGCATTTCAGGTTATCGATGTCCGTTTGGGATTCCGAGTCTGGGAGTAGCTCCGTATGGTGATTCTGGAGTTGGGAGCGCGATGGGAAGTGAATTCTGAGGTCCGTAGGTCGTTTTGGAGTCATTTGGCTAAAGATAGAAAATTGAATGTTTTTTTGAAAAGTTTGACCGAAAGTGGACTTTTTGATATCAGGGTCGGAATCCGATTCCGGAAGTTGGAGTAGGTCCATAATGTCAAATGTGACTTGTGTGCAAAATTTGGGGTCAATCGGACGTGATTTGATAGGTTTAAACATTGAAAGTAGAAGTTTGAAATTCTAAAGTTCATAAAGCTTGGATTGGAGGTTGATTCATGATTTTAGTGTTGTTTGGTATGATTTGAGGCCTCGAGCAGGTCCGTGTTATGTTATGGAGTGGGTTGGTGTGATTGGACGGGGTCACGGGGGCCTCGGGTGTGTTTCGGGTTGTATCGCGCTCTTATTTGATGTTTCAACGCCGTTTCTTTGGACATAAAGGGGTACCATATTAAGCAAATGAGCTCCAAATTAAGTTTTATTGAACCATTAGATCCGTATCGTAATTATGGAGTCATAGCAAAAAGAATCGTCGAATTTGGACATCGTATGAGGGAGTTATGCTCATTTCCGTGTCGGGAAAAAGTGCTGGTTGCTGACATAACCGCAGATACCTCGTCCGAGAACTTGTATAGACAAGGATTTCCAGCGGCGCAGCAGTTCTTCCATACCAACTTAGCTCGAGGTCATTTTTCCGGAGATGCGGTCATTTATCCGCAGATGCGGGACCGCATATGCGTTCATTTTTCCGCAGATGCGGAAACTGCAGGAGGCAGTGGGGTTCTTTTAAAAATCGAAGTTTGGCTCATTTTCACTTCATTTCTTCCATAGGAGTCGATTTTGGAGCAACTTTGGAGTGCCATTTTCATCACCAAGCATGAGGTAAGTGATCTCTACTAGTTTTGAGTATATACAAGGTTTATATATGGATTTAGACATGGAAAATTGTAGAAAACTTGGGGTTTGAGGGAAAACCTAGAAAACTAGTATTCTTGGATTTTGACAACGATTTTGGGTATGGAATTTAGAGAAAATCATATATTTGAGTTCGTGAGGCTATGGGTAAAATTTATCTTCGAAAAATTTCGGATTCCGGGCACGTGGGCCCGAGGGCATTTTTGTCAACTTTTCGATCGGGGTTAGGAATTGTTATAGATTGGATTATAATGAGTACCTTTGCATATATTAATGGGTTTACATAATTATTGACTAGTTTTGGAGCGTTGTGCATCGATTCGAGTCTTCGAAAGGGCGTGGAATGCCGGTTATGGATCTTCAGAGCGAGGTGAGTCTCCTTTCTAACCTTGTAAGAGGGAATTGTCCCCATAGGTGAGTTAATTGGCTATGTGCTCCTATTTGTGGGGGCTACGTACGTACGAGATGACGAGAGTCCGTGCGTAGCTACTATTATGCTATTGTCCGGGTAGTCTAGGACCCAAAAATATGCTATACTTGGATTAATTATAAACTTATTGACAACTTGAATTGCTTAATTCACATTGAATTAGTAAATAAATTTCTAAAAAGATTAAACTTCATTTTCTTACATTCTTAAAAGAGAATTGGCTTTTATTTGGATAAATATTCCCCGATAAATTCTTAATTGACTGTTTGAGCATGTATCTCTATGTGTACCTGCGTCGCATGTATGATTCGCGAGCAGGGTGTTTGTTTATTTTATGTTGACCGCGTCGCAGGATAGTTCGCGATCGGGGTAATAGATGCATCTATGGTTCGAGCCGTTCGACCCTCGGAAGTGCACAGTTTACATTTTTGTTGGAGCGGGCCGTCGACCTCGGCATGATATGCGCATGCTTACATTGCTTGCCTGACAATTTTTAAATGTTGATATTGCCTTTCATGGCCTAATATAAATTGATAAAGATAATGAAAAGTAAATCTTGAAAATTCTTTATTATTTGTTAAAGGTGTTTACCTGTTTTCCAGCTTTGTGACTTAGAACTGCTATATAAATCCATGATTTCCTCACATTTTCATTATATTATTATTTTACCACTAGCAAGTGTTGAAGTCGACCTTTCGTCTCTACTTCTTCGAGATTAGATGGGATACTTGCTGAGTACACGTTGTTTTCGTACTCATACTACACTTGCTGTGCATTTTTGTTGCACAGGTCTATGTGTGGCTAGTGACATAGTGGCATAGCGGCATGGTTGACACGGAGACTAGGTGAGTTGTATTTCCTCGAGGCGACCCGCAGCTAGTATAGTCTCTCTCAGGATTCTATTTATTTTCTGTCCAATTGTATTCCAGACAGCTGTTGTACTGTGTTCGGTTTTTCTTAGAAATTGCTCATGTACTTGTGACACCGGGTTCTGGGATGTATTTGTGTTCCTTCAGAATATTAAAAGTTGTTTAAATATTTCATTATTCCTTCGGAGGAATATACTAAGTATTGTTTTAATCGTATAAAAGAAGTGTTTTCAAAATTATTAAAACAAGAATTTACTAAAAGTTTTTCAGTTGGCTTGCCTGACAGCGGTGTCCGGCGCCACCACGACCCTTAGTAGATTTTGGGTCGTGACATGAACTTAGGCTAAGAAGCTCAAAAGTTAAGGACAATAGGTCCTGAACTTAGACTAACAAGCTCAAAAGTTAAGGACACTTGGTCCTTAACTTAAAGTTACAAGTTCAAAAGTTAAGGACACTTGGTCCTGAACTTAGACTAACAAGCTCAAAAGTTAAGGACAATAGGTCCTGAACTTAGACTTACAAGTTCAAAAGTTATGGACGAGTAGTCCTTAACTTGGAGTTACAAGCACAGAACTTAAGGTCAGGTGGTCCTGAACTTCGAGTTCCAAGTTCAAAAGTTAAGGACATGTAGTCCTGAAGTCCTGAACTTAGAGTTGCAAGTTCAAAAGTTAAGGACACTTGGTCCTGAACTTTTTTGAGCATAAGGGTGTTTTCGTCCGGGCAGGTAAAGTTTATTAAAGCAGTGGCTAAAGACTAAAGACATTTTAAATAGTGGCTTAAAAGTAAATACATGTGTTATTAGTGGCTAACCGTGCACTTCCCCCTTGATTCGGTCCACTAAATTAGGACCAACATCTGTCTAAATTTGGTTGTAAGTCCACTAGAAGGAATTTGGGCTCACCAGTTTGGCTGATTCGGTCCGCCAACATTGGGCCAATATCTGTCTAGTTGAGTAAACTTCATTTGTAGCCATCCGGAAAAAACTAATGACAATAGCTAGCCACAAAATAAACCATACAATTAACAGCCCAAAACTAATTAAAAGGCTAGCCCAAGACAACTGCCACTCAAAACCCTAACTTCCTTCTCCCTCAGTGATCATACGCATTTTCCTCAGCTGAACGCCGCGGTCGCAAGCGCCGCTTCCGTATTGAACCACCAATCAATGCCCTCCATCGTGATCCACTCCAGAGGGGACCACCTTCACCTGACGATCGTCGTCATATCACTTTTTTGTTCTTCTATAATTGAATCTCTGCCCACTGTTCTCTCTTTGCTTACATAAGCAGTGGGAGTTCCCACAAAATTTCTTCTTCTTCAAGAATGCTCCAAATAGAGGGGTTATATACTGTTCGAAATTAATGTTTATTATTTGGTTAAAAAATCAAAATTATTCAGTTAACTAATAAAATATTTGGGAAATTTGCACTATTAATCCCTTAATCTCCCTATCCTATGTTGCAACTCGTGCAAATCAAACATGAATATTTTATCAATCTCTTTTTTGAACCAACTTTTTCATAAAAAAATGTATATGAGGCTAATATTTAAAAGTCATTTTAGATTATGTATTAGACTAGAGAGCATTTCTTTTGAATATTGGTATATTAAAAAATATATGTACAAATTAAATAGACCGTCACTATACAAAACTATAGAAAAATAGACAGTCACTATACAATTTATATACAATAGACTATTACTATACAAAATATATGCAAAAGTAGACTGTCGTTATACAAAAAATATACTAAGTAGACTGTCACTATACAAAATATATACAAAATAGACTGTCAATATACAAAACAATATACAAAATATATTGTCACTATACAAAATAGACTGTCACTTGTCACTATACAAAATAGACTGTCACTATACAACAAATATACAAAATAGACATCTCGGGCTATTAGATGTATATATTTGGGCTGGAGGGCCATTTTGTGTCAATGGCAAAAACATGGGCTATTAAAATTTTTAGGGGCTATAGAGGATAGTTTTCTCGTCGGGAGTTTTACATTCCTATGCCATATCGTAAACTATATTACCCTAAATGTTCATGTTTAGTAAATTACCCTACCTACACAAGTTTTGTTTATAAAATATATACATTTCACCTTAAAAGTCTCCCAATCCATTATTAGTGCCTTCAATTAAGGGATTTAGTTACACCCTTTTCTTTTTTTCCTTTATATCATAATTCATAAGCCTACGCCACTTCAAACGGGTGTTTTGTCTCTGCTTTTTTATTTTTCTAATTGTAATTAGAAAGAGCCCCAGTCATACTTATTTAGCAAAACTCATAGAAAGGTCATCGTCGTTAGTCTGGCTTTTCGAATCTCTTAATCCAATTGATTTTTCTCCAAACTAAAAGACACCTACCGTCTTTTCAAAAAAATACAGGCTAATACCAAGATATATTTTTCAAATTGAACAAAAGAAAAAGATTTTTTCTAATTGACACCTCATAGATTCACAAAACAATGCCCTTGCCTCCACTACAAAAACTTTTACCTAGAGCGACGCTGCGCTACCATTCCATCTTCTCTGGTAGATATATACCAAGCTTATGACTTCTATTCTAAATTGTAGAGCCTAAAAAATAACTTAACTGAACGTATACGCCATATACTACGATCTTTCTTGCATCTCTATCACTCTATGGGACTCATCGAGCAAAATATGTTATTTTATACGATAGATAAGTTGTTTTATACAAATTTTATGCAATATGTCTTTTGTATATTTTGTATCTGCTTTATACATAGTAAAAATAAATTTTATACAACTAATTATATATTATACAACTTATCTACAACTTTCATACATTATTTCTACCCAGTTATACACAACTACAATAACATATAACTTAAATACAATTTTATACAATATGTCTTTTGTATATTTTGTATCTGATTTATACATAGTAAAAACAAATTTCATACAACTAATTATATATTATACAGCTTATCTACAATTTATCTACAATTTTCGTACATTATTTCTACTCAGTTATATATAAATACAATATCATACAACTTAAATATAATTTTTATACAATGTTGTTCAACTTTCATACAATAGTTAAATGAATAAAAGAAAAATAAATAAACAACAGAATACAATTTTTCTACAATTTTTTCTAAAATTCTTGCAATACAATGTATGTCATGTCGTCGTGATGACGCCTCCCGTGAAGACAAGGCCAGCCAACAGAACAACAACGCCTTTTTTTTTACAGTTACTTAGCATGAGTAAGTCTGAATCATAGATAATGAAATCATATTGCGGAATAAACGTGATAAAAAACAGAGAACCCATCCTGACTCAGCCCGAAATCGGGGTGTCACAAGTCACGAGCATCTAGAAGGATCTTTGCTACAACTACAAAGCCTGTAATACATAGAATACAATCTGGAATCAAAAGGAAGAAATCCGGTGCCGCGAACGCTGGCGGTCACCTTGCTCAGCTACGGTAGCAAATCCTCAACCAGCTCAAACCCGCTACCGGGTAAACCAATACCTGCATCTGCACGCGAGGTGCAGAGAGTAAAGTGAGTACTCCAACTCAGTGAGTAATAAGGGTAAATAATAACTGAGCAGCAAGAAACCACGTAAAGCAAGTCATCATGCTATATAGAACAGTGTAACCCTTTGAGAAAACAGTGAAACCGTGTAAGCTTTAGAAATATCTGGGCTCAGTTTAAAACCTCCTTCGAAAATATCTTTTTCCAACAGTTAAACAAATGAATGCGAAACAAATAGTGCAAGTCAGCACATAAGTCAGCCCCTCGGGCACGGCACTCCATTAACAAATAACACCAGGGTATCAGGTAAACAGTGCAAGAAGTAGCATGGAAGCCAATGAAATGCGAGTGCTGAAATGTCATGACAAATAATACAAATAGGAACAATTGCATGAGTGCAATGCAATGCATATGACGGTACCCTCTGGTACCCACTCCAGCGTGCAGCCCGAGCCATCCATATATTTAACGTCGACGGCGCTCCCTGGGAGTGTGTACAGACTCCGGAGGGGCTCCTACAGCCCAAGCGCAAATAATCAAGCCATCTCGTGGCACCAACCAGGCCCTCGGCCTCAATATCAATACAATACCGCTGCGGCATGCAGCCCGGGCCATCCATATATCCAGAAATCACTATAACCCTGCTGCGGCGTGCAGCACGATCCATGCTCAGTCCAGAAATGCACATAAGCCACTTGGGCAATATTAAAATAATGGTTCTCAGCTCAAAACGTCAACAAAATATTGTTTAAGTTTTCAAATCTTAGAAAAATGGATGAGTTTGCAAAACAGTATTAAAACCCTGGACCGAAATCAAATAATATGCAAAGTAATGCGAAAACAGTGATATCAATCCCTGAAGGATTCACATTGTTGGCACGAAGCCCAAACATGGCAATCAGCCCAAATTATGACGATGACAAGTAGTATCAGTCAAATACGTAGTAATTTCATCAATCGGGACGGATCAAGTCACAATCCCCAACGGTTCTCTACCCCACGCTCGCTATCCGGCGTGCCGGTCACCTCAATACCGCACTATGACGTGCAAATCCGGGGTTTCAAACCCTCAGACTATCATGTACAATCATTACTCACCTCGAACCGGTGAAATTTCTAGCTTGCGACGCCTTTGTCCCTCAAATCGGCCTCCACGCGCGTCGAATCTAACCAAAATCAGAGCGAATACATCACGATATGCTAAGGGAACAATATCCAATCGAAAACAATCGAAAAACAACAAAGATCTCGAAACTAGCAAAACCCGAGCCCCGGGCCCACTTCTCGAAAATTATAAAATTCACATCAATGGATTCCTCATCTCGCCACGAGTCTATACATATCAAATTTACCAAAATCCGAGCTCAAATGATCCCTCAAAACCCAAATTTTCATTCTCTTAAGTTCAAGCCCTAACCTCCGTTTTTTACCTCTATTTCCTTGATTTTTCACCCTTAATTCATGCAATAACACATTAGATTTACGTTTTAGGTTTAGAATTCCTTACCTCAATGAAGTCCCTTGATTCCCTCTCCAAAATCGCACAAAAACCTCCAAGTCCGAAGTGAAAATATTAGGTTCTTTCAAAAATTCGCGAAGATAGAATTTTAATACCTCTGAACAGGCATTTAAGCTTCTGCGATAACCAGGTCGCTTCTGCGCACCCGCTTTTGCGGAAATTGTTCCGCTTTTGCGGAACTTCACTTATTGCCTTGGACCGCTTTTGCGGTCACTAACCGCTTCTGCGGAAGCCGTTTATGAGGGAAATGGTCCGCTTCTGCGGAAATCTCCAAAATGCCCAACCTCGCTTCTGCGACTCCCCATACGCTTCTGCGGAACCGCTTCTGCGGAACCGCTTCTGCGGTCCATTTCCGCAGAAGCGGAAATACCAGATACAAGACCACTCAGTAGCCCATAAACTCCAAATTTCATCCCGTTAGCCATCCGAAATCACCCCGAGGCCCCCAGGACCTCAACCAAAAGTACCAACACATCTTAAAACATTATTCAAACTTGCTCCAATCATCAAAACACCTCAACTAACACCAAAATTATAAAATTACATCGAATTCAAGCCTAAGTTCTTCAAAAACTTCCGAATGGCGCATTCGATCAAAAACCCGACCAAAACACCTCCGAATGACCTAAAATTTTGCACCCACATCCAAAATCACCTAACGAAGCTACAGCAACTCTCGGAATTCCATTCCGACCCCCGGATCACAATCTCACCTACCAACGGGAATTCGCCAAAATACTAACTTTGCCAATTCAAGCCTAATTCTACACTGGACCTCCAAAATCAATTCCGATCACACTCCTAAGTCACAAATCATCCCCCGACGCTATCCGCATCACCGTAAATCACATCCGAGCCCTATAACTCATACGTCAACATCCGGTTGACTTTTCCAAAACAAGCCTTCCTTAAAGAGACTAAGTGTCTCATTCTACCAAAACCAATCCAAATCAACTCTAACACACCAAATACTGATAATGAAACATGAAGAAGCATAAAATGGGGGAAACGAAGCGGTAACTCATGAGACGAAGGGTCGGGTCGTCACATCCTCCCCAACTTAAACAAACGCTCGTCCGCGAGTGTACCAGAGTTATACTAAAAGCCGACTAATAGCTGAATAACCTTACCAAGCATATACCCGGGGTGATCCCACGTCACCCTATCTCATATAGGTCCGATAACACATCATAGCTGAAATCTCACAATCCATCAAGACCATAAACCATGGAACCACATTGCACTTTTCGAAATCATACACAAGATTAGAACCTCACGTCTATAATCAGAATAAACCCGAACCAGCTGTAATAACCCATACCTGCAACCTTAGGTGAGACCATCTGATATACCACATAATCCAAACACTCGAAACGATAGCCACTATTCACAACAGTTGCCCACAATAACCAAATACCGATAGAAAACCTCTTATTAGCCAAAGTCTTATTCTAACACTTTCATATACTGCCAACGATAAATGAAACACGTGATAAACCGTAACCATTTCTCAGATCAACCATTCATGAAGCCACTTCCCTTTTTGACTAATACCACAACAGATTTCCGGGCCGAACCTCGATATTATCCTTCTAATCAAGCTGAAATCAAATCTGTTCGTATTCATTAATGACTCCAACGATCACCTCGAATCCAACACACCACTCTGGTGATATGATACCTCAACACAGGCCTAAGCCACAACTTGCACAATACATGCACCAATAAGAAACGGTCTGAACATACTCAAATCATGACAAATGACTCAAACTAAAGAGATGTACCTCAAGCTCATCAGTACCATTACAACACAAGGCTGAGGCCCCGTCTCACATCATAGAAATAGAATACCTGAATCTACCCTGAAGGGTCATAACTCCGCGTAGCCTCGCTACAATGCGCGATCCTATCCAAACACTGTTACACATGAAGCACCTCAAGTCACTTTGCCCAAAATCGATAGCCACACATAATTTGATGTTTGAAACCAAAGCAATTCATTACATCCACGACGAAACAAATAACATATGACACGCAACCCGATAGGTCATAACCAACACTCCATTTACTGATCAACACCCAATTACTCTACCCGCCCGACTTTCACTATGAATCCCCCAATAGAACCGCACCACATGTGCCCATAACCAACAATCATAACGTCTCACAGCACAGAAAAGCAACTCATAGATCTCCCCAGATCACTGGAAAGTTCAATAACGATTGAATCAACCTATCCCTCAACAATACATTTCGGGACCAACCAAGCTAACTCAAGCAAAATACGTAGCCACATCGGTCTGCCAACAAACTCAATACCAAAAAGCCTGAAGCTGCTCCTTCCACTACTATAACTCCTGCCGGAGCCGTACGATACGGTGCCCGGCACCAAATAAATACCGAAATCCACAATCTTGCCCGGCCACAAGAAACGCATCCGAAAAAGTCCCTCAATATCGGAACTGAATCAATGGTAGAAACCTCTGCACTGACATCCGCCACGAAGGCCCAATTAAGAAAAGCAATCCTTCCCAGTCGTCCGCTGGTCTTCGGA
>NC_031989.1:23051578-23081854 GCF_001879085.1 Nicotiana attenuata
CACAAGCTAAACTGCCAGGACTGAATCCTTCTACCCAAACCAAGCTAAGCAAGCTGTCACAGCTCAAGAGCTTTGCTGCACAATACCTGAAAGGGCTCATTACCTCGAACACATACGAGGAATTAATCATATCCTTACCATACCGATTCGGTCTACTATCAAGCTATTCCATCTATCTAATTTCCTTTCTGATTCATCATCAACTTGATATTCCCTCTTGCTGTAGCACCACAGTTCCTCAACCCAGGCTCACTACACGAGACCCAAGCATAAGACCACACCGTCTAAGACCCATAAGCCACTGAATAATCTCTCAATGTTCCCAGAAATACCATATTCCAGAATACTTTACTTGAAGAACTTCCTGCGAATCTGAATTCGTTACCATTACTTTCCAGATACCGATACATAGGATGCCATAATCAACATAAAAATACCATAAGTCTTGACCCTTCCAATGAAAACACAGTCTCTACCCACTTACACAACCTTAAGACACCTGATTGCTACATGTAAAATCTTGAACACATTAAAACCATTCTCGAGAGTCATTCACTCTTATTCAAACTACAAATTACCTGACTTAACGAACAGAACCACTCGTGCCTTATTAGCACTCTGACACCGCAGGATATAATCTCATTCCAACACAAACAAACATCTTCCTTCTCTATACCCTGAGCATCCTTTATCAATAACAGCTCGAGACATCCTATTATTTTCTCACATCTACGAAGCACCATATAACCTTTGTAAAAATTTTGCTTCACTCAACCATCCCTGGCTCAATTTCTGCAACCAGGACTGATCCGCCAGCATACCTCGAAACGGAACCAACATAGCACATAAGCTTGCAATCAGCTAGTCAACAGCAACCTCCCCAACTTGGCTCGAAGCCATATCAGGACACACTCAATAACCCATAATACTTTTACCCTAATGATGCCACAATATCATAGTGAGATTAAACTCAATCATCTACTAGTTTGTGAAAACACAGATCATCTGGTACTGTAATCCTCTACAAATCTCGCATTTACCCCAGCATCAGTTGAGTCCACCCTCTTGAGCGACCCGAATTTTCAAATTACAACACGAGACCTTCTAACATACACATAAGGATCATACCACTTAAGAACACTCCGCAGGAGATAACCCACCTGCTTCGCCTCAATTTAGTACTTCAGCATACCTTCCACCATCATATACGTTACACAGTCATTAGTCTTCCCGAGTCTGAACTCATACCGCCACATGTAATGCACTTCACTTCCCAACTAGGAGACACGAAAATATTCTTCACACGCCCATACTCGGGCCACACATCAAACTACAATAGGAAACGAACACTTAACCGTTCATCTACTGCCCAGCAGACCTCTTCGTCACTATCAAGTCATATAGATACATCTCGCAGTACTAGCATACTCATCACATGGGTATCCAACCGCCATTCTGACTAATAGGGACAATACCGAACATATAAGTTCAAAACACTTGCTCACACAATCAGCACCTCAGTGCTCAAGCCATAGGCAAAGATCCGGCCTCAAGTCCTCCAGACTGGCCCAACATCAAACTCACGGAGATTACATCTCGCCCCTTGATCGGGGAATCACCAGCCATCAAGGCACATATAGAACTGAGCGCCCGCGTGCGCATACAGACGTGTGGAAGGAATTTCAAGAGTTATATCTCAAGCTGAATCAAGTACGCACGATAAGAATTCCAAGAAAGTGAAGTTTTCCTAAAGGTTCTACAGCCTCTCGAGGATAAATACAGACGTCTCCGTACCGATCCGCGAGACTCTACTAAACCTGCCCATGACTCGTGAGACCTAGTAACCTAGGCTCTGATACCAACTTGTCACGACCCAATTCCCCAAACTCGGTCGTGATGGCGCCTCTCGTGAAGACAAGGCCAGCCAACAGAACAACAACACCTTTTTTTTTACATTTACTCAGCATGAGTAAGTCTGAATCATAGATAATGAAATCATATTGCGGAATAAACGTGATAAAAAACAGAGAACCCATCCCGACTCAGCCCGAAATCGGGGTGTCACAAGTCACGAGCATCTAGAAGGATCTTTGCTACAACTACAAAGCCTGTAATACATAGAATACAATCTGGAATCAAAAGGAAGAAATCCGGTGCCGCGAACGCTGGCGGTCACCTTGCTCAGCTACGGTAGCAAATTCTCAACCAGCTCAAACCTGCTACCGGGTAAACCAATACCTACATCTGCACGCGAGGTGCAGGGAGTAAAGTGAGTACTCCAACTCAGTGAGTAATAAGGGTAAATAATAACTGAGCAGTAAGAAACCACGTAAAGCAAGTCATCATGCTATATAGAACAGTGTAACCCTTTGAGAAAACAGTGAAACCGTGTAAGCTTTAGAAATATCTGGGCTCAGTTTAAAACCTCCTTCGAAAATATCTTTTTCCAACAGTTAAACAAATGAATGCGAAACAAATAGTGCAAGTCAGCACATAAGTCAGCCCCTCGGGCACGACACTCTATTAACAAATAACACCAGGGTATCAGGTAAACAGTGCAAGAAGTAGCATGGAAGCCAATGAAATGCGAGTGTTGAAATGTCATGACAAATAATACAAATAGGAACAATTGCATGAGTGCAATGCAATGCATATGACGGTACCCTCTGGTACCCACTGCGGCGTGCAACCCGAGCCATCCATATATTTAACGTCGACGGCGCTCACTGGGGGTGTGTACAGACTCCGAAAGGGCTCCTACAGCCCAAGCGCAAATAATCAAGCCATCTCGTGGCACCAACCAGGCCCTCGACCTCAATATCAATACAATACCGCTGCGGCGTGCAGCCCGGGCCATCCATATATCCAGAAATCAGTATAACCCTGCTGCGGCGTGCAACACGATCCATGCTCAGTCCAGAAATGCACATAAGCCACTTGGGCAATATTAAAATAATGGTTCTCAACTCAAAACGTCAACAAAATATTGTTTAAGTTTTCAAATCTTAGAAAAATGGATGAGTTTGCAAAACAGTATTAAAACCCTGGACCGAAATCAAATAATATGCAAAGTAATGCGAAAACAGTGATATCAATCCCTGAAGGATTCACATAGTTGGCACGAAGCCCAAACATGGCAATCAACCCAAATTATGATGATGACAAGTAGTTTCAATCAAATACGTAGTAATTTCATCAATCGGGACGGATCAAGTCACAATTCCCAACGGTGCTCTACCCCACGCTCGCTATCTGGCGTGCCAGTCACCTCAATACAGCACTATGACGTGCAAATCCGGGGTTTCAAACCCTCAGACTATCATTTACAATCATTACTCACCTCGAACCGGTGAAATCTCTAGCTTGCGATGCCTTTGTCCCTCAAATCGGCCTCCACGCGCGTCGAATCTAACCAAAATCAGAGTGAATACATCACGATATGCTAAGGGAACAATACACAATAAAAAACAATCGAAAAACAGCAAAGATCTCGAAACTAGCAAAACCCGAGCCCCGGGCCCACTTCTCAAAAAGTTATAAAATTCACATCAATGGATTCCTCATCTCGCCACGAGTCTATACATATCAAATTTACCAAAATCCGAGCTCAAATGCTCCCTCAAATCCCAAATTTTTATTCTCTTAAGTTCAAGCCCTAACCTCCATTTTTGACCTCTATTTCCTTGATTTTTCACCCTTAATTCATGCAATAACACATTAGATTTACGTTTTAGGTTTAGAATTCCTTACCTCATTGAAGTCCCTTGATTCCCTCTCCAAAATCGCACAAAAACCTCCAAGTCCGAAGTGAAAATAGGTTCTTTCAAAAATTCGCGAAGATAGAATTTTAATACCTCTGAACAGGCCTTTTCGCTTCTGCGATAACCAGGTCGCTTCTGCGCACCCGCTTTTGCGGAAATTGTTCCGCTTCTGCGGAACTTCACTTATTGCCTAGGACCGCTTTTGCGGTCACTAACCGCTTCTGCGGAAGCTGCTTATGCGGGAAATGGACCGCTTCTGCGGAAATATCCAAAATGCCCAACCTCGCTTCTATGACTCCCCATACGCTTCTGCGAAACCGCTTCTGCGGTCCATTTCCGCAGAAGCGGAAATACCAGATACCAAACCACTCAGCAGCCCTTAAACTCCAAATTTCATCCCGTTAGCCATCCGAAATCACCCCGAGGCCCCCGGGACCTCAACCAAAAGTACCAACACATCTTAAAACATTATTCAAACTTGCTCCAATCATCAAAACACCTCAACTAACACCAAAATCATCAAATTACATCGAATTCAAGCCTAAGTTCTTCAAAAACTTCTGAATGGCGCATTCGATCAAAAACCCGACCAAAACACCTCCGAATGACCTAAAATTTTGCACCCACATCCAAAATCACCTAACGAAGCTACAAAAACTCTTAGAATTCCATTCCGACCCCCGGATCACAATGTCACCTACCAACCGTAATTCGCCAAAATACTAACTTCGCCAATTAAAGCCTAATTCTACACCGGACCTCCAAAATCAATTCCGATCACACTCCTACGTCACAAATCATCCCCCGAACCTAACCGAATCACCGGAAATCACATACGAGCCCTATAACTCATAAGTCAACATCCGGTTGACTTTTCCAAAACAAGCCTTCCTTAAAGAGACTAAGTGTCTCATTTCTACCAAAACCAATCCAAATTAACTCTAACACACCAAATACTGATAATGAAACATGAAGAAGCATAAAATGGGGGAAACGAAGCGGTAACTCATGAGACGACGGGTCGGGTCGTCACAGAGTTTCAATCTAAAATTCAGCCAAAACAAAGTCTAATCTTCACCAAAACCCCTCAAAATTGAGATATAAACTCCAAACCATATTCCCAATTATTTGCAACAACACCCAATTCTAACAAATAATGATTTTGAAAACCCAAATTCAAATTCAAAGCTTCAAAGCTTTTTAAGGGATGACAATGGTGGAATTGCTGCTCTCTTTTTCTTTGCTTTATATTACTGAAATTTGGGATTGAGAGATAAAGAGAGACGTAGAGAGAATTCTCAATTCTTTGAAACAACATCCAATCCAAACAAATAATGTCTTTTGAAAACCCAAATTCGAATTTAAAGCTTCAAAGCTTTTTGATGATTGCAATGGTGGAGGGGTTATAGATTTTCACTGGTTTTAGAAGAGGAAATAGTGGGCGATTGAAGAGGAAGTCATGGGGTGTGGTTTGATACGTGGGTGAGGGGGTGGGATTTGGAGAGAGAAACTTGGGGGAGTGGGAATATACGGTAGAGTTAAATTAGGAGACTAAGTAATAACATTAAAATCCCTAAAATGTACATAAATGGTAATTAGATATATAAAAGGCAATTATATTAAAAGTTAAGCATGGAGGGTAATATAGTTTACTATATGGCATAGGAATGTAANAAAGAGCTTCATAGGTCTGGAAGCTTCTTACACGTATAGAGAATATTATTTAGTTATTTGTTATGCTTAGGCCAGTAGGATTCTTACAAGTGTACAACATTTCATTTGTCATCTGATTTTCTCTTAGCTAGGAATATTTGTATAAGTGGACATTTTTTGTACAGTAAATGTATCAATGAAGAAAGCATAAATTTTTCCCAATTAAACTGTTTCAATTTCTACATATATATATATATATATATATCACACATATTTCATTATTTCTTCAATAAATATACAGAACAACGAGTTTGTATAATTCAATATACAAAAAGTTGAGTGGTATATGCTATAAGTGTTGGGAATCGCTCTCTTGATTCCAGGTCTCAATGTGCTTTGATTCATGAAGAAGAAGAGAAGAAGAAGAAAGCAAATGAAAACGAAGAAAAGAAGAGAAAGTCAGAATATTTGGTAGAGAAAACAAATGACTCTCAATTTGGTCTCAAAAGGAAATCAAGGTCTGAGACACGTGTCCCCATCTAAAGCAACAGAGACATTTGTGATGGATTAAATCCTGGTCGTTCATTTGGGAATAATAAAGAGCTTCATAGGTCTGGAAGCTTCTTACACGTATAGAGAATATTATTTAGTTATTTGTTATGCTTAGGCCAGTAGGATTCTTACAAGTGTACAACATTTCATTTGTCATCTGATTTTCTCTTAGCTAGGAATATTTGTATAAGTGGACATTTTTTGTACAGTAAATGTATCAATGAAGAAAGCATAAATTTTTCCCAATTAAACTGTTTCAATTTCTACATATATATATATATATATATATCACACATATTTCATTATTTCTTCAATAAATATACAGAACAACGAGTTTGTATAATTCAATATACAAAAAGTTGAGTGGTATATGCTATAAGTGTTGGGAATCGCTCTCTTGATTCCAGGTCTCAATGTGCTTTGATTCATGAAGAAGAAGAGAAGAAGAAGAAAGCAAATGAAAACGAAGAAAAGAAGAGAAAGTCAGAATATTTGGTAGAGAAAACAAATGACTCTCAATTTGGTCTCAAAAGGAAATCAAGGTCTGAGACACGTGTCCCCATCTAAAGCAACAGAGACATTTGTGATGGATTAAATCCTGGTCGTTCATTTGGGAATAATAAAGAGCTTCATAGGTCTGGAAGCTTCTTACACGTATAGAGAATATTATTTAGTTATTTGTTATGCTTAGGCCAGTAGGATTCTTACAAGTGTACAACATTTCATTTGTCATCTGATTTTCTCTTAGCTAGGAATATTTGTATAAATGGATATTTTTTGTACAGTAAATGTATCAATGAAGAAAGCAGAAATTTTTCCCAATTAAACTGTTTCAATTTCTACATGGTATCAGAGCAGTAGAAATTCTTCTACTGGTTCGTCCCTTCTTTTCTCTTTTCTGATTCACAGTTCTTCATTTTCTTCATAACATCATGTCTCCTGCTTCAGATTTGACTGATGTCACTTAGATCTCAACAGGGACTGGATTTTCAACTCTTATTGATTCAACCCATTTTTATTTTCTTCATGCTTCTGATACACCTGGAATGGTTTTGGTGAAAACTCCCTTTGATGGTCGTGGGAATCAAGGTTGGAGTAGGTCCATCCTTATCTCCCTTTCAGCCAAAAACAAACTAGGTTTTATTGATGGATCCTATTGTTGATACCCAATTTTTTCTTATAATACTTTTTAAGTGCATACATACCTTCAAAACTATGCATTAACATCGATTGATATTTTTTCATAAATTCTACATTTTTTAAATTGATTTATCCTAGTATTTTATTTATACAAAAAATTATAAAATCGCATCACAAATGACTTTATAGCATTTCATGACTTAATATTACTATTTATACTTAGATTAAGTTCAAATTATTTCACAAATGGCCAGATATATACTTTTTGATTACAATTGCAATAGCTTTGCAACTATAGCCCATGTACACATTATTACATTATCTTGCCATAAAATGGCTCATTGTATTTTTAAAATGTTGAGTAATTATTTTAAAATATTTTTATGCATGAAAATTATTTCTATAATCTGCTAATTATTTTATAATTTTTTTCATAAATCATTTGGGGTATTTAATAAATAGCCTTTTTTATTCCCAAACCTAACCCCTTTAAAACCAGCCCAAAACCCCCTTAATACTAACCCAAAAGCCAGCCCAAAACCCCTTAGGCCCAATCTGCACACACCCGACCCAGTAGCCCCGTTTAATCGTGGCCATTGATCATTTTGATCAATGGTCCACAATTAAACCTACCACAATTAACCCCTAACTTACCCTAACCCCCTCATTCTCTCCAGTTCCGCCGTCACCCGTTCCTCACCCCTCCAAACTCTCTCTCAACTCACCCTAACCCTAATCGCCATCACCGGCGAGAACCTCCCTCCCACGATGTTTCTGTACCTTCTCCGACCACCCCTGGTTTCCTACACGCCATGGCTCTTCGATTTCTTGAAATCCTTGAAAGGATCTCAAAGAAATCCAACTGGTTCTGGTTCGAAACTTGTTTACCGGCCGTCTCCGGCCATTTTCGTTTGTAAGTAAAGGATTGCTCCTTGTTATGTTACAAATATGTGGTTTCTAAACCTATCATCTCATCTCTGCTATTTTTCTGAAAAAACCCTAGTCTATTGCCTTCGATCCTTCTCGGATCTGTATAGATCTGAGATGAATCAAGCACTATTACATTTTTCTTTGAAGAAAACTTCTGGTTTTAGCTAATTATTCCGATTGTTTTTCTAACTAGGGTTCATTACAAATTGTTTTCCAAAAGGTCTTCTGACTTCTAAGTACTTAATCGACTCTCCTTTTATCTTCTTGACTAATTTTACCAGAGTGTTCAAACCTTAGTTGATTTTGTGATTTTTTTTCTAACCCTTGCTTCGATTCTGGGTACTTTCTATGTTACCAATCATATTACTTTGCCCTATTTCCGGGACCTAAATGTTTTCTTTGTCAAATCCCTTATTCTATGATTTTTCCCCTAATTAATCTCTATTAGGGTTTGCATCTGTTTTGCGGCTAATTTCTGTATTTTTGTGAAGTTTACTTAGCCTATTTTCTATTTATGGGAGTTGATATTTCTTCCCAGAAATCAGTATTATTTAAAAATTTTGGCTGCCTGATTTGCTCTGTTTGAAATTCGTGTGCGTAATCCTTGATTGTTTCCTTGTTTATGACCTTAATGGATCATCCCTGCCTTATTTGCTTGCCCGTATAAGTTATGGATTCTTACTGACTCTTTACATGGTATGATTAGGATTATTCCTTAATTAGAATCCCTGTTGTTATCATTTGGCTAATTGCCCCTAATTAAAGGAGTCTATTCTGAACTCCTTGTATGATTGGATTCTGTGATTTCATTAATTGCTGGTTTCTGATTTCGTTACCTTATTTATTTTACTCCCCAAGTACTATATATACACTCTAATCCTGCTCCTTCAACACACGAACTAAGTTGAGAATACACACACAGACTCAAACTCTCTCTTCTTTCTCTGTTACTTGTGCTAACTGTTGGTCTAGCCGGTTGAAAGCCAAGGCTAGACAGTGGAATTACACTTGCTTTACATTCTGCACTTTGCTTCTCTAACTGGCATGTCTCCAGTTCAATTTTGAAACTCAAACTCTATGTGTTCCATGTCTTGCACTAGTTCGATTTGCTATGTATTTACTTTATCTCCCTGTTTACTGCTTTACTCAGCATGTCTTAATTCTGTCCTCCTTTGATCGAATGTGCAATCAATATGTCTGGGTCTCACTTGTATGTTTGATACTTGGCCAACATGTTTATTTAGTCTCTGTTTACTCTCTTTAATTGTTGTGACCATGTCGATAACTTAGTTGTCTAATGTACTTGGTTGATCCTGATTAATATGCACTTTGTCTTCAACATGGCTATTTCACTACATTTTATGCCTATGTCTTAATTGCTTCTTATCATCACTAACTTTTTGAGTCTCTGAACTAGTAGATTCCTGTTTGTTCTATACAGTTGTTGCTCCATATGCTCCCTTAGATTCTGTTTATGTGCTTGAACTCTCCATGTTCCCCAACCCCCTTGACCCCTGTTTGTAAAGTTGATTGCTGAGTCTGAGCACTCTAAGTTTGTGCGGGTTCTTTTAAACTGATTTCAAAACTGTTTTCCTCTCTCAGTATTTGCTTAAACTGTTTTTGTTCTACTTCTAAAATTGTCTCTACACTGTTTTAATAAGTCTTTCAAAACTTTGTCAAACACTCTCACTTTACTCTTAGACTATTAAGTTCTGCCCCTCTGGTGTGTGTACTGCTTGGGAATCCTTGAGATTCCTCTGAACTCTGGCAGACCAGGGCTGGACCTTCCACGCTGCACATAACTAGCTCTCTATTTTAAGAAAGAGTCTTGGTGTGAGCACAGCCCGGGATCCCTGAGGTCCTTAGGGAACTCTGACACACCAGGATATATCATTGGCTTTGAGACTCTTGGCATCTGAGACTATTTGAAGGCCTGGCATCCCCACGTTTACTTTGGGCCTAATTCAGGCTCCCTATAGTATAGTTTTCATTTATTTATGTAATTCATTCGATCTTGGTCTGTAATAATATTCTTTGTAAACAAATATTGGGGTAATTAGTAAAAAGGGAGGGTTCCTATACGATTTTTCTGGGAAAATTGGGTAGAAATCATGCTTTAGGTTTATTATGTTGATTTGCAACAGAAATCATGCTTTAGGTTTATATTATGCAATAGATATTATGCCTCTAGGTTTGCTATGCCTATTTGTATTAAAACCATGCCATACATCTGTGCATTAGATATCCTGCCATAGGATAATCATGTTTACTGATTTTGCCTATTAGAAAACATGTTATAGGATCATTATTTTATTATCACGAAAACTCTGTTTCTGCACAAGTCATAATCACTCGGAAATTCGTTATTAAAGTCACCACTGTAATCATGTTTAATAAAATGACCATCTCTCTCTGTGCATTAGAAATCCTGCCTTAGGACTCTGTTTGCATTTGCTTTAAATCGTATCTATGTTGCTTAAATGAGTAACTATCCATAAAGAGGTTTAAAACATCCCAACACATAGATATCATGTTCTAGTATAAATATGCATGAAATAAGCTTTTATAACATTCAACACCTAGATCAGCATGCCTATAGGATTTAATAAACTCAAGCTATTTGACTAATTCTCAGAATTCTATTTTAGACAGCATGTTTATAGGGGTATAATAGATTCACACCTAGGCAAGCCTTAGGTAATTAAGAGTTTCATAAAAACTGCGAAATAGTGTTGTGTTTTGTAAAATTGTCCAGGCTTAACAGGTTCTAAAATCAGTAGGCAAATTGATCAGGTTATATCACTTCGCTTCAAAACAATGCTGCATATTCTATGTTTGTGATGCTCACCTAGATATCCCATTCTAGGACCTTCTGAAATTCTTTAAAAATCTGCTGTTTGAGACGTGCTAATTATCTGTTTATGTGTGGAGGTAAATATGAGCCCCTAATTCTTTTCTTATTTGACAGTCCTATATGTTCTTTGTTGTCGCTTAGATTTTCCCTTTTAAACACCTTAGGAGGGTCAACTGCCTAAGATTAGAGGTCCTAAACACCTCCAGGACCATAAGGAAGGGACGGGTAAAACACGCTTAAAGTTCATTAATTAAACTCACTTATATAACCGCTAAGGGGAGGGTAATGGGTAGTAAAAGGATATGATGGCCTGTGCGCTAATGCCACGTGTAACCCCTCTATTTGAGGAAGGCTTATCGGGGTATTGTACAGATGTGATCCTATAGGCTAACCAACTTAGGACTTCCCTTTTTTATTTGCGTATGTGTGCTTAGACTGCCTAAACTTCCTTTATTTGCATATGTGTGCTTGGACTGCCTAAACTTCATTTATTTGCATATGTGTGCTTAGACTGCCTAAACTTCCTTTATTTGCAAATGTGTGCTTAGACTGCTTACCTGTTAGATGACTAATTCACATAATTGAGTTCGGCCGGGACCCCCCGTTGTGGACAGCGAGGGATGCCTAACACCTTCCCGTCAAGGTTATTTCGAGCCCTTACCCTAATCTCTGGTAATGCAAACTAGTTATATGAGTTAATTGCTCTAGGTGCCCTAACGCACCTTAATCCGTTAGGTGGCGACTCTTCAAATACCCAGCTCCCAAAAGGAAATGAGTTGATCCCAATGAATGCCGAAACCCGGACTCCCGCGAGGAAAAAAGGGGGCGCGACAGCATGGCGACTCTGCTGGGGATATTTTAGGCTCTTACCATAACGAATTTGTTTTGTGAATTAGTCCCAAGCATGCTTTATTTTGTCGATACAACCTCTCCCTTCCCCCTTATTTGGATTTAATTGCTTATTTTTATGATTTCTTTTATTTCCTGAAACTGACTTGTCTCTTTGTTTTCTTTTTCACAACTGTCTTTCAATTATTTAAATACCGCATTTATCATTTTAAACGCGCAAATACTTAACAACATGATATTTATTGTTGCATAAATCATGCTCAACATCATAATCCACTCGTGCGTAATCAATCCTATAACAACGCTTGATGAGTGTTTGCGCTCTTCCTATATATCACCCTTTTAAATTTGGGAAGGCGTATTTGCGGTAAAACTAGTCGATCAGCGGTGCGTTCGATGGTTCTGTGCCTTTCCCCCTCAAGTTGTCCGCTTGAGGGTCCCAGCCTAGACCTCTATATAGTAACACTCTGATTAATTGTGCATGCATCATAGTCAAACCTAGCCGGGTTAATATGTTGTCCGCATAATAACCCTTTAAGACAAGCCTCACCCAAAAGTCCATCGGGTTTTCCATAAACCCAACGGACACGACCACGATTGTTTGCATTAATTTGGAGAAGTAAGTGCCAGTATGCTAATCATTATTGTATAAATAGACGAACCAGGAGGGGGAAAGGGCCTAACCATCTTTTGTTTTGTAGAAATGAGGCACGAAGTCCCCCGGTTCGGCATGGTCAGTAGCGTACCTTCACTTTCTCTAGATTGGTGGAGGGATCTTCCTTCAAGTGACCAGAATCAAGTGAATCGAATCCTAGGAGATCTGACTTCTTTGTTGGACCTTCAGCCAAACAAAATACTGACCGAGGCTGCCACCATGTTTTGGGACAAGGAAGGGGCCGTGTTCCGCTTTGGGGGCATAGAAATGACCCCTCTATTGGATGAAATAGGGGGATTTGCTGGGTTACCTTGGGATAGTCCTGGCTTATTAGCACCTGAAAATCGCACCACTAGAGGGTTCCTTAAGATGATGGGGCTGAAGAAAAATGATGACTTGGAGTGCCTAAAAAATCCCTACATACCTTTCGACTTCCTCTATGAAAGATACGATCACAGTAGCTCTTACCGTATTTTTGATGATGAGTTCTCAATCACCTCCTTGGGCTGGGTTCATCGTAGGGTCTTCGTGTTCATTGTGTGTTTCTTGGGCATGCTGGTATTCCCAATCTAAGGGGATAGAATCCATACCAGGCTGGCCATGGTGGCCAAAACTATGATGGACGGGATCGAGGGGCAGACATATACCATTGTCCCTATGATCATTGCAGATATGTACCGGGCCTTAGAACGCTGTCAGAAGGGCTTCAGATTCTTCAAGGGTTGCAATTTGCTACTACAAGTTTGGTTGCTAGAACATCTCCAAAGGGGTCAATACCGTCAAGAATTTCCACGAAGACCGTGGAATGATCATATAGCTTTCCATCACCCTAAGAGGATGACATATATTTCGGACATTTTTGCTCAACCAAAAGACGCTAAAGGATGGTTGCAGTTTTTCAACAAGTTAACGGAGGACTAGGTCCAGTGGATGTTCGAGTGGTTCCCCACTGATGAGTTCATCGTCAGACCCAGGGATGTTCCCCACTTGGTACTGATTGGGTTAAGGGGCATATACCCTTACGCTCCCCTCAGGGTTATGAGACAGGCATGCAGGAGACAGGTCGTACCACGAGTCGCTAAGATGAGTCACTTCATAGCTGGTTTTCAGGGTGATGCCATCCCATATAAGAATGAAGCACAACATATGTGGACTTTGAAGATTATTGTGGAAAAGGATACTATCGAGCCAGACTGATATCATGCGGGTCACTCATACTTCTACCCCTCATGGTTGGATAACATAGCAGGGATCTTCGAGCCAAGGACGAAGTTGCCGAAGCAGAGGTGAAGTATAACAAGCTGCACAAGAGAGTTCGTGAGTCTGAAGCTGAGCATATGGAGCAGCATAAGGCTGACATGGAAATGATCAACGAGTGGAAAGAGAGGGCTGTTAAATCCAGCGAAAGGTTGGAATATCTGGAGTACAGTCTAATGGAACTGGAGGGGAAATTGAGGAAGAGAGTCACTGATTGCCAGAATGCTGAGGGAAACGAAAGAGGGCATTTGGCAAGGGCATTCTTACTGCTGAACCTGCGCGAACTGGGGGAATTGATCGACAAGAGCATCCAGTCGGGAGAAGGTCCTTCTGGGACTAAATAGAATAGGATTACTCGCTTTCTAAATGTAATAAGGCCAAGTGCCATTAGTGACATTGTTTATTTAGTATCATTTTGGGTCGTCTATTTTCGCATGAATGAAATGAGGTAATTATAGGCACTAAATTTCTCCTAATTTATTTGTCTCTAGGCCTACCTCGGGCACAACGAGGCTCCCAAATTAGGACACGAATTTATATTCCCGCAATATGTGTTTAAGTACTGGAAACTTTTCAGAACTATTACTGACTTGGCTACCTTTCGTTTTTCTTTATTTCTTTTTGATTATTCCCATTCCCCAAAGGTTGGTTCGTGCATACTGGAATCATCAGCTTATCACACAAGATCCAGGGGTTCTCCACCTTCTCCTCCTCCTAGTCCACCAAAAGGAAAGGGAAAAGCAAAAATGGAAGATTTGAACGGCGCCAGAAAGGAAAACAACACAGGGGTTGAACATGCAGAAACTTCTGATGGTTGGGGTACTCAGGCCCTAAATGAAGCAGTTTCACGACTGGAACAGAAAATACTGGAACTCCAGGGAGAGCTTGAGCATGTCCGGAATGTGGAAAACCTATCCTTCTCACTCAGCGCCCCAGACATCAGTCATCCAAACACTCAGAACCCCGCACCACCTCAAAACACACCCAACAAGCGCCACAAAATCCACCAATACCTCACCATTATACAACTCCCCCACAAAATCAAACTATCCCACCACAATACCAGCCAAACACCTACCATACTCCACAAAATACCCCACCAGTCATCCTTGAACCCCAGAATTCCACCAACGATCACTACTATACTCAAATTCCAGGTCACCAAAACAACCCTTTATATGTGGAGACTCTGCCTCATTCCACTCAACCCATCTCCTATGCACCGGAATCTATTGAGAAGGACATGCTCATTAAGAACTTGGCCGAGGAGCTCAAGAAATTGACCAGCCGAGTTCAAGGCGTAGAAGGAGGCAAGGGGATAGAAGGTCTGAACTATGAGAACCTATGCACACATCCGGATGTAGAACTTCCAGAGGGTTACAAACCTCCCAAGTTCGAGATGTTTGACGGTACAGGTGATCCCAGGGTTCATCTAAGGACCTATTGTGACAAGCTTGTCAGGGTCGGAAAAGATGAAAAGATCCGGATGAAGCTTTTTATGAGAAGTCTTACTAGAGATGCCTTGTCTTGGTACATCAGCCAGGATCCTAAGAAATGGCCCAACTAGGTGAGTATGGCATCTGATTTCATGGACCGATTCAGGTTTAACACAGAGAACGTACCAGATGTCTTCTACATTTAGAACCTCAAGAAGAAGCCCACCAAAACTTTTCGCGAGTATGCTACTTGTTGGAGATCAGAGGCGGCCAAAGTCAGGCTAGCATTGGACGAGGAATAGATGGACAAGCTTCGTCAGAGCACAGGATCCGCAGTACTATGAAAGGTTGATGGTTATTGAAAACCATAAGTTCTTTGATATCATCAAACTTGGTAAAAGGATCGAAGAATGTATCAAAAGCGGGATGGTAAAAAACTTTGAGGCATTGCAGGCCACTAATAAAGCATTGCAATCAGGGGGTATATCTAAGAAGAAGGACGTGGGAGCAGTGATGGTCGCCCAAGGACCCAAAACTCCATTCGTATACCGAACCTCTCCACCCACATATCAAGCACCTCCACCCACATATCAAGCACCTCCACCCACATATCAACTGTCACCTCCACCTACATATCAACCCTCGTCCCCCAGATATCCCCAACCAGACACCGCTATCACACCTATAATTCCCAACCATCTCATTTTCAGTCACCTCCAACTCGCCAAAATTACCCAAGACCGCGACCTAATTTTGACCGCAGACCACCCAAACAATACACTGCCATCGCTGAACCCATCGACCATCTATATGAAAGGTTGAAGGTTGCTGGTTACGTCACTCCCATCCCTGCTGTGGCCATGGAGAACTCATCCCAATGGGTTAACCCGAATAAGACTTGTGCATACCATTTTGGTATTAAAGGGCACACCATTGACGAATGCCGCACATTGAAGGACAAAATCCAGACTTTGATTGACAACAAGATCATCCAGGTGAAGGAGGCTACACCTAATGTTCGCAATAACCCCCTCCCAGACCACAGGGGTGAAGGTGTCAATGTGATAGAGATGGATGAAGAATGGGATCCTGTAACGACCCGACCGATCGTTTCATGAGTTACCGCTCCGTTCCCCTTTTCTGCTTCTTTATTCTTTGTTCATCTGTATTATATGGTATCGGGTTGGTTGGTTCGAATTCGGAAGGGTTTTGGAAAGGTTTGAGAAACTTAGTCTCTTTTGAGTAAGCTTAAGTTGGAAAAGTCAATTGGATGTTGACTTATGTGAAATAGGTCTCGGATGTGAATTCCTATGGTTCGAATAGCTTCGTGAGGTGATTTTGGACTTAGGAGCGTGATCGGAATGTGTTTTGGAGGTCCGGGGTAGATTTAGGCTTCAATTGGCAAAATTGGAATTTTGGCATTTTCTGGTTGGTAGCGGAGATTTTGATATAGGGGTCGGAATGGAATTTCAGAAATTGGGGTAGGTCCGTTGTGTCAATTGTGACGTGTATGCAAAATTTCAGGTCATTCGGACGAGGTGTGATAGACTTTTTGATCAAAAGCGGAATTCGGAAGTTTTTAGAACCTTAGGCTTGAATCCGATATTATTTTGTTGATTCGATGTTGTTTTAGGTGTTTCGAAGATTGGTATGAGTTTGGATAGTGGTATATGACTTGTTCGTGCTTTTGGTTGAGGTTCAGGGGGGCCGCGGGGTGATTTCGGATGGTTGACGGGGTGTTTGGAGTTGGAAAGTTGCAGCTGAAGCTGCTGAATTCTGTCATAACCGCACCTGCGGATTGGGGACCGCAGAAGCGGGCAATTAGTCGCAGATGCGGAATTGGGTGAGAAGAGCTGAAGGCGCAGGTGCGGAAGTTGGGTCGCACCTGCGAGACCGCAGGTGCGGTAGTTTATGCGCAGGTGCGGTTTTGAGGTTTTAAGTGGAAATCGTAGAAGCGGTCATTTGGCCGCAGAAGCGGCTCTGCAGGTGCGGATGTGGGCCGGAGGTGCGAAAACCCTAGGCCAGAAAGTATATAAACCCTCCTTCGAATTTTTTGGTTATTCCACCATTTTTACATACGGGTTTGAGCTTGAGGGAGCATTTGGAAGAGGGATTTCAAGGGGATTTCGTGGAGGTAAGGTTTTTGGACCCTAAACTTGTTTCTATGACGGTTTTTGTCTGATTAAGCTTGAAATCTATGGAAATTAGTAGCAAAAATTAGGGGTTTAGGCCTTGGAAATTGGAGACCTTAATCTAGGGATATGAGGGGTCATTTGTGGCCAGATTTTGGTATGTATCGACTCGTGGGAGGATAAGGATTTTATTGATATAATTTTTATCGGATTCCGAGACGTGGGACCGGGGGTCGGGTTTGGTTAATTTCGGGATTTGTGTTGTAATTTGATTATTTTCACACAGGCTTCATTCCCTTAGCATATTCTAATGTTATGATTCTGATTTTGGGTAGATTCGACGCGAGTTGAGGCCGAGTCGAGAGGCAAGGGCGTCGCGGAGTAGTATTTCATACGGTTTGAGGTAAGTAACGATTGTACATCTAGACCTGAGGGTATGAAACCCCGGTATTTCGTATTGTTTTGAATAATGAGTTGACGCACATGCTAGGTGATGAGCGTGTGGGTGTGCACCGGTAGGGATTGTGACTTGGACCGTCCCGTAGCGGCTATTAAGCCGCGTATTTGATTTGAAATCTTATGATATTCCGAATTTTAGGGACTTATGCTACATTTTGGGCTGAATGCCATGTTTGGGGCCTTTGTGCCGACCTGTTTAGACCCTTAGGGATGTTTTTACTACGTCCCTCACTCTGTTTGTGTAATGACCGACTGGTCATTTTGCCTCTTAGAACCCCGTTCCCCTAAATAAAACCTTCCGTACTTGCTTTAGCTAATTTACGACTTGCGGGGACGGTTGGTTAGGGAGCTGGAAGAATTTTGAGTGAAATATGTCTAATTGTTTCTTTAAGATTCTCAAAAAAAAGACCAAGTTTGACTTCGGTCAACTTTTTGGAAAAATGGACCCGGACTCGCGATTTGACAGTCCCGAGAGGTCCGTGGAAAAATATGGGACCTGGGCGTATGCCCGGAATCGAATTCCGAGGTCCTTAGCCCGAGTAATGAATTTTTATTGAAAATTGTTAAATTGAAATCCTAAGAGTTTAATAAAAAGTAAAAATGCTTGATCACATTGATATCGGGCCCGTATGTTGCTTTCGGAGCCTGGTACAAGTTCGGTATAATATTTTAGTTATGTCTGTGAAATTTGGTAAGGAACGGGGTTGATTTGACGTGATTCGGACGTTCGGTTGAAAAAATAGGAATTTAGGTGTTCTTGAGGATTTCATGCATTTTGGAGTTAAATCCGTGGTTTTGGGTGTTAATTATGCGATTTGATTACTTGAGCAAGTTTGCAAACTGTTGTAGGACTTGCGTGAGTGTTCAGAGTGGAGCCCCAAGGGCTCGGGTGAGATACGGGCATGGTTGGAGGTAAGAAAACACAGCAGTTTTGCTGGTATTTTTGCTACTGCTGCAGGTTTCGCAATTGCGAAATGGCACTGTTTGCATTTGCCAGCCATTTCTTCGCAATTGCGAACCCAGCAGGGTCCGCATTTGCGACCCATGCATCGCATTTGCGATCGAGGCAGGCTGGGGCTCAGTTCGCATTTGCGAACCTTTCGTCGCATTTGCGAGCCTGGTGTCGCAATTGTGACATCAGAGGACTGGTCAGGGCTTTTAAAAAACGGGACTTAGAGCATTTATTTCATTTCTACTCTACACTTGGGCGATTTGAGAGCTTCCATAGAGGGGATATCAACATAGCATTGTGAGGTAAGTTATTTCCATTGATCCTTAATTTAAATACATGTATATTAGGTAGATTAAACACCAAAAATTAGATAAAATCAAAGGGGTTAGAGCTAGACCTAGGGTTTTAATAAAACTAAGATTTAACCACGAAAATTGTTATGAAATGAACTAGAAATCATATATTATTGATCCTTAGGTAGTAGAGAACGATTTCCTTCGAAAAATTTCGGAATCCGGGCACGTGGGCCCGGGGTTGGAATTTAGGAAACTCATGTAAATAGTTGGGAAATGGCTTGAATAGCTAGAAATCGATCTTGTGAGCTTATATTAATTAGTTCTTACTTCATTTAACTAGTTTGAGATCGTTCGGCTCCGAATTTGAGGACTCGGGCTTGTTCTTGATATTGGAAGTGCGCTTTGGAGCGAGGTGAGTCTCCTTTCTAACCTTTTAAGAGGGAAATGTCCCCATCGGCATAATAATTGAATTGATTGTCATTGTATTGGGGGCTACGTACGCACTAGGTGACGAGAGTCCGTGCGTAGCAACTATTATGCTATGTCCGGGTAGTTTAGGACCCATAAGCATGCTTTACGTGATATTCTAGTACATTTTGATTAACTTGGACTCGTATGAACTCTTTTGATTAAGAAGAATGAGACTAGAGAATAACCCTTATCCTGTGGGTCCTTTAAGAGAGAATGATTAGCATTTCTATGTATCGTTACTTTTCACGTATATAATGATTGTTGTTGTTGCTTGCCAATGAACTTATTTCTGTTTGACCGCGTCGCATGGGTGATTCGCGAGCGGGGTAATAGATGCATCTATGGTTTGAGCCGTTCGACCCTCGGCAGTGCACAATTTACTTTTATGTTGGATCGGGCCGTACGTTCCTCGGTGATTATCTGCGCATGGTCTATTTGGCATTCTATTGTTGGTTCAACTTCATATTCGTTTAAATATATAAATGGACGCTCATGCTGAGAATCTAAAGGAAGAATTGTTGTTTTATACTTACCAATCCTTACGATTTGATTTATTTCTGCTTATTATAAATTCCCTTCATTTTTCATGACCTTAGTAAGTATCGAGTCGACTTCTCGTCTCTACTTCTTCGAGATTAGATGGGATACTTACTGGGTACATATTATTTATGTACTCATGCTACACTTCTGTACTTAATTGTACAGGATCTGAGGCAGGTGGATCTGGTTTTCATTCTGGTGCGCACCCGTGAGCGGACTTGGGACTTCTACGGTGAGCTGCTTTTCCTCCATGCTGACCCGCAGCCGAAGAAGTCTTTCCTTTGTACTTTTTTTTTTCTGTCTATCCTGATTCAGACAGTAGGATAGTATGATATTCTTTTCGGTGTATATTCTACTAGCTGCCCGTAGCTTGTGACACCAGGTTCTGGCACACACTTTGGTAGACATTTATATTTTTTTGGGTTGTATAATTTTTTTATTTACGACATTTCGCTCTTCTGGCTTAATTCCAAAATTAAGTATCTATTTCACTCATTTCTGATTAAAAGCAATATAAGAATTTAGAAATGTTTCTGCGATGGCTTGCCTGACAATGGCGTCAGGCGCTCTCATGACCTATTGTGGAAATGGGTCATGACAATATGGTATCAGAGCACTAGGTTCACGTAGGTCTCACAAGTTATGGGCAAACCTAATAGAGTCTTGTTGATCGGTACGGAGACGTCTGTATTTATCTTCGAGAGGCTATAGGGTGTTAGGAAAGACTACTCTTTATTCAGTTCTTATCGTACAGTGGTTGGTATACTAAAATTCCCTCTCCTATTCAGATGGTGAAAACTCGAACCGCTGACGTTCCGGACCCGGGAGGAGCAGCTCACCCCGTTGCTAGAGGCCGAGGTAGAGGCCGGGGGAGGGCACCGGCCCGTGGTAGGGGACGAGGGCGTCCCAGAGCCGTTCCAGTAGCACCACCAGCAGATCCTGCGGGGGATCCTATCATTGAGGAGCAGGGCGAGGTGCCCGCAGCTGAGCCTACCCCGGCGGATTTCATGACAGCACCGGGATTTCAGGAGGTCATGGGCCGCATGCTACGGTTCATGGACACTATGACTCAGGCTGGTTTATTTCCAGCAGACCCAGCTACTTCACATGCAGGAGGGGGAGCCCAGACCCCTACTGCTCAGGCTCCAGGTCATGCAGATGCAGTATATCAGACTCCGGGGGCACTACCCGTAGATGGGGCTCAGCCAGTTGCTGCAGTGGCACCCCAGCCCAGGCCAGTTGTGGATGGTGATCCACAAAAGTTATTGGACAGATGGACCAGGCTTCATCCTCCGATCTTCGGGGGTGAGCGTCATGAGGATGCCCAGGACTTCATTGACAGGTGCAGGGACAGACTGCACAATATAAGGATATTGGAGTCGCATGGAGTTGACTTCACTACTTTTCAGTTGGAGGGCAGGGCCCGTAGATGGTGGCAGTCTTATGCACTTGGCAAGCCAGCAGGTTCTCCTCCCCTCACTTGGGGTCAGTTCACACAGCTATTCCTGGATCGGTACATTTCACCCTCTGAGAGGGAAGAGCTGCGGTATCAGTTCGAGCATCTAGAGCAGGGTCAGATGTCAGTGACCGATTATGAGGCGAGGTTCTCTGAATTGTCTCGCCATGCACTCATGATACTCCCCACAGAGGCAGAGAGAGTACGGAGGTTTGTTGCGGGGTTACACCCCATTATTCGATCTGGTATGGCCCGAGAGGTAGAGATGGGTACAGGGTATCAGCTAGTGATTGAGATTGCTCGCAGGATTGAGAGTTATCGTTTGAGGAGTAGAGAGCAGATGCAGTAGGATAAGAGGGCTAGATTTTCAGGAGAGTTCAGAGGTTCCCCAGCTAGGGGTAGGGGTCACTTCGGAAGGGGTCAGCCCAGCAGGCTCTCACACTCAGTACCACCACCCCCTCCCCGAGGTGCCCTGGCGAGGCCTTATTTCAGTACGATGCCGGAGGGTTCTTACCGCCCACCAGCTACTCAGGGTTCCTCCGGCGGGTATTCTAGGTATCAGGATTCTTCTAGTGCTCCCTTCAGCGCTGTGCCAGAGAGTTCCTATCGTCCGCCAGCTATCCAGGGTTCTTCCAGTAGGTATTCGGGTCAGCAGACTCAGACTCCAGGGCAGCGGGCTATGGCGCCTAGAGCGTGCTACGAGTGTGGAGATCCGAGTCACCTGAAGAGGACTTGCCCCAGGCTTCGGGGTAAGGCAGCACAGCATGGTCAGTAGCCCGTGATTCCAGCACCAGCCGCCCAGCCACCTAGAGGTGGAGGGCAGGCTGGTAGGGGACGTCCTAGAGGCGGAGGCCAGACAGGGAGAGGTCAGCCTGCTATTGCTCAGTCAAGTGGAGGCCAGCCAGCCGGCGCTCCAGCTAGGTTCTATGCTGTTCCAGCCAGGCCAGATGCATCGGCCTCAGATGCAGTCATCACATGTATTATTTTCGTTGGTGGTAGGGATGCTTCGATATTATTTGATCCAGGGTCTACTTATTCATATATATCATCTCTGTTCGCTCGCTTCCTGGTTATTTCTCCTGAGCCTTTGGGTGTTCCTGTTCATGTGTCCATTCCTGTAGGTGATTCTATGGTTGTGGATCGGATCTACCGGTCCTGTGTGGTCACTTTCTGTGGTTTCGAGACTAGAGCAGATCTTTTGTTGCTGGATATGATCGATTTCGAGGTCATCCTGGGCATGGATTGGTTATCTCCATATCACGCCGTCCTTGATCCATGCCAAGACTGTTTCGCTAGCGATGCCAGGATTGTCGAGATTGGAGTGGAAGGGTTCCACAGTTGATATGCCTAGCAGGGTTATTTCCTTCCTGAAGGCTCAGCACATGGTCGGAAAAGGGTGTTTGGCTTACTTAGCTTATTTTCGAGACACCACTGTAGAGCCTCCGACGATTGATTCAGTGCCAGTAGTTCGAGAGTTCGCCGATGTTTTTCCTTCTGATCTTCCCGGCATGCCTCCGGATCGTGATATCGATTTTTGTATTGATTTGGCCCCAGGCACTCAGTCTATATCTATTCCACCGTATCGTATGGCTCCTAAGGAGTTGAAGGAGTTGAAGGAGCAGCTTGAGGAGTTGTTGGCGAAGGGGTTTGTTAGACCTAGTGTATCGCCTTGGGGTGCACCAGTGTTATTTGTGAAGAAGAAGGATGGGACCATGCGGATGTGCATTGATTACCGCCAGTTGAACAAAGTCACCATCAAGAACAAGTATCTATTGCCTCGTATTGATGATTTGTTCGACCAGTTGCAGGGTGCTAGGGTGTTCTCTAAGATTGACCTGAGGTCAGGGTATCATCAGCTGAAGATTCGGGACTCGAATGTTCCGAAGACTGCATTCCGGACTAGATATGGCCATTATGAGTTTCTAGTGATGTCCTTTGGCTTGACCAATGCACCAGCATCATTTATGGATCTGATGAACAGGGTATTCAGGCCTTATATTGATTCCTTTGTTATCGTCTTCATTGACGACATCTTAATATACTCACGTAGCCTGGGGGAGCACGAGCAGCATTTGAGAGTAGTGCTTCAGACTTTGCGGGAGCTGAAGCTATATGCTAAGTTCTCCAAGTGTGAGTTTTGGCTTGAGTCAGTGGCATTCTTGGGGCATATTGTGTCCGGAGAGGGTATTAAGGTGGATCCCAAGAAGATTGAGGCAGTTCAGAGCTGGCCACGTCCTACTTTAGTGATCGAGATCAGGAGTTTCCTGGTGTTAGCAGGCTATTACCGGCGATTTGTGCGGGGCTTCTCATCTATTGCATCACCCTTGACTAGATTGACCCAGAAGGGTGCTCCTTTCCATTGGTCCGATGATTGTAAGGAGAGCTTTCAGAAGCTCAAGACAGCTTTGACTACGCCCCCAGTTCTTGTATTGCCTTCCGGTGCTGGGATGTATACGGTATATTGCAACGTTTCACATGTTGGTCTGGGATATGTGTTGATGCAGGAGGGGCGAGTTATTGCATATGCTTCGCGACTTCTGAAGATTCATGAGAAGAATTACCCTGTGCACGATCTGGAGTTGGAAGCGATTGTCATGCTCTTAAGATATAGAGGCACTGTTTGTATGGGATGCCTTGCGAGCTTTATACCGATCACCGCAGCTTACAACATTTGTTCAAGTAGAGGGATCTCAATTTGAGGCAGCACAGGTGGCTCGAGCTACTAAAGGATTATGACATCACCATTCTTTATCATCCGGGCAAGGTGAATGTGGTCGCGGATGCCTTGAGCAGAAAGGCGGAGAGTATGGGTAGTTTGGCTTTCATTCCAGTAGAGGAGAGGCCACTAGCTTTGGACATTCAGTCCTTGGCTAACAGACTTGTGAGGTTGTACATTTCAGAGCCCAGCCGAGTTCTAGCATATGTGGTTGCTTAGTCTTCGTTATTGGGGCAGATTAAGGCCCAACAGTTCGATGATCCACATTTGGCGGTCCTTAGAGAGATGGTACTTCAGGGAGGTGCCAAGGAGGTTTCTATCTGCGAGGATGGCGTTCTGCGACTCCAGGATCGTCTATGTGTTCCTAATGTTGATGGTCTGAGGAAGAGGATCCTAGAGGAGGCACACAGTTCGCGGTATTCTATCCACCCGGGAGTTACGAAGATGTATCGTGATTTGAGGCAGCATTACTGGTGGCGGGGGATGAAGAAAGGCATAGTGAAGTATGTGACTAAGTGTTTGAACTGCCAGAAGGTCAAGTATGAACATTAGAGATCAGGTGGCCTACTTTAGCAGATGCCTATACCAGAGTGGAAGTAGGAACGCATCACCATGGACTTCGTAGTTGGGTTGCCATGAACTTTGCGGAAGGTTGATTCAGTGTGGGTCATTGTGGATAGGTTGACCAAGTCAGCCCATTTCATTCCAGTGGCGACTACTTATACAGTGGAAAGGTATGCTCAGATTTATATTCGGAGATAGTCCGATCGCATGGTGTGCCGGTTTCCATCATATCAGAAAGAGGCCCTCAGTTCACTTCCCATTTCTGGAGAGCCGTTCAGAGTGAGTTGGGGACTCGTGTAGAGCTTAGAACAACATTCCATCCTTAGACCGACGGACAGTCGGAGCGGACAATTCAGATCTTGGAGAATATGCTTAGAGCATGTGTGATTGACTTTGGAGGGCAGTGGGATCAGTTCTTGCCCTTGGCGGAGTTTGCGTACAACAACAGCTACCAGTCCAGCATAGAGATGGCCCCGTACGAGGCTTTATATGGTCGACGTTGTCGTTCTCCTATCGGGTGGTTTGAGCCTGGTGAGGCTAAGTTACTTGGCACAGATTTGGTACAGGATGCCTTGGATAAGGTAAAGTTGATTCAGGAGAGGCTTCGCACAGCTCAGTCCCGACNACTATGGGGTCCTCGACCCCTCTCAGTCACTATAGACATGGCCTCTCGGGCACACTCAGCTAAAACAGGGTTCCCAACCCACAAGTCATTCTCATTAGGAGTTACCAATTTCTAAAGTCGGTTCATATTATGTTTATCAGTTAAGAACATGACTGAGGGTATGATTTTTAACGAGTAAAGTGAGGTCAACCAGTACAACTACCCCTAAGGGTTCTACAGATCGGCACAAGGCCCCAAACATGGCAACTAGCCCAGAATACAATGATATTAAGTAAATCTCAGTCAAAAATATAGTAAAATCATCAATCGGGATGGACCAGGTCCGAATCCCCAGCAATATCAGACCCCACGTTCATCATGCAGCGTGTGTCTCATCTTAACATAGCACCACCTTGTGCGAATCCGGGGTTTCAAACCCTCAGAACATCATTTATAACCATTACTCACCTCAAGCAGGCCGAAATCCTAGCTCGCTATGCCCTTGCCTCGCAAATCAATCTCCTCGAGCGTCGAATCTGCCCAAAACCGTAAGGAATACATTACAATAGGCCAAGGGGATACAACCCAACCGAAAAGACTCGAAAAATATCGAAAATCACGAAGTTGGCAAAACCCGAGCCCCGGGCTCACTTCTCGAAAAATTATAAAATTCACATCAATGGATTCCTCATCTCGCCACGAGTCTATACATATCAAAATTATCCAATTCCGATACCATTTGGTCCTTCAAATCATCATTTTATATTTTAGAAGATTTCACCAATTTTCTCCCATAATTCCATCCCAAATCATGAAATAAATGATGAATTCAATGATAGATTCATGTACTTTAGCCAAATGTGAGTTAGAATCACTTACCTCGATGAGTTTCTTGAAAAACCTTCGAAAAATCGCAAAAATCCGAGCTCTCTAGGTCAAAATATCAAAAAAGAACCCAAAACCTCGTATTTATAGAGTAGCCCCAGATTTTCACCTCCGCGGCCGCGCAAAAATGACCACGGTCCGCGCAAAACAAGTGCGGTCCGCGCTAAGACGAACGCGGCCGCGCCAACTTTGACTGCAGTGACAGGCTTCAGTATTTTGGCCATAACATTCGCTACAGATATCCAAATTTCGATATCTTAACCTTTCTGGAAACTAGACACAAAGGGCTACAACTTTCGTTTTTAAACCAACTCAAAATTCCTTGTAGATCAAAAGATATGAGCATCCGAAGTAGGACCAGCGACCTGCAGATCTTCATGACCGCGGCCGCGGTCACTTTTACGCGCCCAGCACAAGGCCAGCGCGCCCCACGCTAATAGGACCGCGCCCCGCGCGAAAATCACTGCCCCATCCATTTTCTAAGTTCCGGGATGTCCGTACTCGCTCAAAACTCACCTGAAACACACCCGAGGCCCCCGGGATCTCAACCAAAAGCACCAATGCATCCTAAAACATTATTCAACCTCGTTCCAATCATCAAAGCACCTCAAACAACATCAAATTACCCAAAACTCATCGAATTCAAGCCTAATTTTCTAAAAACTTCTGAAATACACTTTCGATCAAAAACCTGACCAAACCACGTCCGAATGACCTCAAATTTTTGACACATATCCCAAATCACCTAACGAAGCTACAGCAACTCTCGGAATTCCATTCCGACTCTCGGATCAAAATCTCACCTATCAACCGGAATTCGCCAAAATACTAACTTCGCCAATTCAGGCCTAATTCTACAACGGACCCCCAAAATAAATTTCGATCACACTCCTAAGTCATAAATCACCCCCCGAAGCTGACCGAATCATCGGAATTCAAATCCGAGCCCTCTAACACAATAGTCAACATCCGGTTGACTTTTCCAACTTAAGTGTCTCATTTCTTATTACATCCGGTTAACACAAGTGTCTCATTTCTTATCAAAACCAATCCAAATCAACTCTAACACACCACATACCGATAATGAAACATGAAGAATCATAAAATGGGGGAAACAGAGCGGTAACTCATGAGACGACGGGTCGGGTCGTCACACTACGTCGCACGGGAGATTCGCGAGCGGGGTAATAGATGTATCTATGGTTCGAGCCGTTCGACCCTTGGCAGTGCACAATTTACTTTGATGTTGGATAGGGCCGTACGTTTCACGGTGATGATCTGTGCATGATTTATTTGGCATTCTATTGTGGGTTAAACTTCATATCTGTTTAAAAATATAAAGGGATGCTCATGCTGAGAATCTAAAGGAAGAATTGTTGTTTTATACTTACTAATCCTTACGATTTGAGTTATTTCTGCTTATTATAAATTTCCCTCATTTTTCATGACCTTAGTAAGTATAGAGTCGACCTATCGTCTCTACTTCTTCGAGATTAGACGGGATACTTACTGGGTACATATTGTTTATGTACTCATGCTACACTTCAGTACTTAATTGTACAGGATCTGAGGCAGATGGATCTGGTTATCATTCTGGTGCGCATCCGTGAGCGGACTTGGGACTTCTACGGTGAGCTGTTTTTCTTCCTTGCCGACCCGCAGCCGAAGAAGTCTTTCCTTTGTAGTTTTATTTTTCTGTCTATTCTGATTCAGGCAGTAGGATAGTATGTTATTCTTTTGGGTGTTTATTCTACTAGCTGCCTATAGCTTGTGACACTAGGTTCTGGCACACACTTTGGTAGACAGTTATTTTTTTGGGTTGTATAATTACGTTATTTACGGCATTTCACTCTTCTGGCTTAATACCAAATTAAGTATCTATTTCACTCATTTCTGATTAAAAGCAACATAAGAATTTAGTAACGTTTTCGCGATGGCTTGCCTGACAGTGTTGTCAGGCGCCCTCATGACCTATTGTGGAAATTGGTCGTGACAACATGATATCGGAGCACTAGGTTCACGTAGGTCTCACAAGTTATGGGCAAACCTAATAGAGTCTTGTTGATCGGTACGGAGATGTCTGTATTTATCATCGAGAGGCTATAGGGTGTTAGGAAAGACTACTCTTTATTCACTTCTTATCATGCAGTGGTTGGGATACTAAAATTCCATCTCCTATTCTCTCACAAATGGTGAGAACTCGCACCGCTGACATTTCAAACCCGGGAGGAGCAGCTCCCCCCGTTGCTAGAGGCCGAGGCAAAGGACGGGGGAGGGCACCGGCCCGTGGTAGGGGACGAGGGCGTCCCAGAGTCGTTCCAGTAGCACCACCAGCAGATCCTGCGGGGGATCCTATCACTGAGGAGCAGGGCGAGGTGCCCGCAGCTGAGCCTACCCCGACGGATTTCATGACAGCATCGGGATTTCAGGAGGTCATGGGCCGCATGCTACGGTTCATGGACACTATGACTCAGGCTGGTTTATTTCCAGCAGACCCAGCTACTTCACATGCAGGAGGGGAAGCCCAGACACCTACTGCTCAGGCTCCACGTCATGCAGCTGCAGTATATCAGACTCCGGGGGGCACTGTGAGCACGTGATTTTTGCCCTATATAAATTACTCCCAGAAATTAAAAACAAAATAACTTTTTTCAGTGTTTGCAATTTTGTGGATTTTTGTGACATTTTCTGTTAATTGTTTGCATTTTTATTTGTGCATTTTAATTAGTGAAAAATACAAAAAAAAATATGTTGCATTTGCATTTAGGGTCTGACTTTGCATTTTTAAGAATTAACTAGTAACTAAGTATTTTATTAAAAAGGAAAAATCACAAAATAGTTTCATTTGCACTTTTGGAGTTAATTTTTTGATTTTAGTAGTTTTCCTTTTTAATTCGTTAGTGGTGGTAATTATCATTTAGGTTTAATTATTATTTTTAGGATAATTAGGTGTTAGGAATTAATTAGGATTTTAGTTTAATTTTGAAAAAAAGAAGAAAAAGAAAACAAGAGAAGCAAAGGAGGGTAAGGTCAGATTTGGGCTATCTTAATTTTGACCAAGCCCAAATATTTTTCCCCAATACCTGGACAACTGGTCTCACACCCGGCCCAAATCTGTTACTACACTTAGTCCAAGCCAGCCTGACCAAACGACGTAGTATGGGGTTGGGGCTGTGTCGTTTTGAGTTTAATAGGTTCGATTAGATCTTGGCCGTTCATTTCTTCCATCTAATGGCCCAGAACAGGTCTCCAATATCACATAAGAATGTCTGAGAAACCTCAGAACCCTTCAGTTCATCCAAACACCGCTTACTTCGTCTCCTCCATATCAAACCCTAGTCTGCCATTGTCACCGGCGTTCCAGCTCCAACCACCACCAAAATCCAGCCATGCAACCCTCACTCACTCTTGAACCCTAGTCCATCACTACTTCTCTCCAAATCCTAGCCAAATCGGACCAGTGTTGAATCTAAATCGAAGGAAGAAAATATTTCAAGTTTTCAAACTCCTATGAACGATATGGTTCGAAACGGATATTGACCGTGTGTTTTCTTCGAGAACAAACGGGTAATGTTTGTTTTGACTCAGATCGAAGCTGTAGAGTTCATCAAAGCTTTGTCTGGGCGACTTTGAAGGTATTATTCTCGTTTTTTCTCCATCGTCTTCCTCGGCGATTTAATTATCGGGGTTCTTGTTCTGTTCTGTCTCCTTCATCGCCATGTTGCCTTTTCTTCTCGTTTTATTTTCCTTTCTTTCCTCCTTGTTTCTGTGTTAATTCGGATGGGCAATAGTTTTAGGTTAATCTTGGATTAATTCTGTTTAAAGGGGTTTAAAATTAATTCTGTGTTCATAATCATGATTAATTGATCGAGTTTTCTATGGCCTTCATTTTGTGCTTATCGTTTGGGTCAGGGTTTTGGGGGGCTCAGAACACTCGTGGTTTGATTAGAGTCCTTGGGCCCTCGGTTTATTTGATTCACCCCAAGAGTAGCCCACTTAAGTCATGGGGTCAATTTGAAGTAAAAATAGAGGTTTTAAAGGTTAGTTTAGGAATTTAGCTGGTGGAATCTTTGTTGTAACAGATTGGGAAGCCCCTAGAAGCTTCTAGTATGGG
>NC_031989.1:23083396-23086817 GCF_001879085.1 Nicotiana attenuata
GATATTCGAAAGGGAAGGAGGACGGATATAGGATGAGGGAAGGACGGGGATGATTTGGTGCTAATTTGGCGTGGTTTGGACGGAGTGACATCATGGCCGGAAAACTTCAAATCAATATTCGAGCATTTCTGGTTGGATTCGAAGGACAGGGTTTGGGGGGTTTGAAAGAGGAGAACAGGGCGGTCCTAGGGTGTTCATTTGGTTGGATTTGGATGACTTTACGTCTTGGCCGGAGCTTTTTTGATCCAATATTCGAGCAGTTCGACGGTGTTTTGAGTGAATCTAAGGCCAGATATGGAAAGAGGAGGGGAAAAGGATTCAAGGGTGTTAATTTGGAGGCGGTTGGAACTCCGCCGCCGCCGTAGACGATTTCCGGCGGCGGACAGCGGCGGAGGGTGGTGGCCTGAGAATCTCTAAGGTTGGGGGTGAGAGACGGGAGACGAGGGGGTAGGGGGGTGCGTTTGGACACTTAAATATTAAGTGACCCAGGCTTCCCAACCGTCCGATCATCAAACCTCGACGACCAGGATTAATCCTAGCCAAAACTACGTCGTTTTGGGTATTGGGGCTGGACCGGATCGGGTAAGGGGCGGAACTGGGCCGGTTCGTTGGGTATTTGGGGTTGGATTTCATTTGGGCTAAACCATTTTGGCCCAGGTTGCACACCAGCCTATTTAATTTTTCAAATTCTCCATTTTTTCTTTTCTTTTGTATTTTATTTATTTATTTTATATATATTTTTTATTTTTTCTGATTTTATGAAATGCTAAAAAAAAACCAAAACCAAATTGAGCCTAAAATTATATCTCTTAAATTCCAATTACACAAATTAAGGCAAATTAAAACTAAAAATGCAAAAGACCATTTTTGTTATTTTCTTTGCTTTTCCCTTCACTACTAATTAATCCTAAGATATGAAACTAAATCCTAAACGAATGCCAAGTATTTTTTGTATTTTTCCATGATTTAAACAATAATAAACGTGCATAAACAAATACAAACAATTAACAAGAAATGCCACCAAAATCCATCAATTGCAAATAATGAAAATGAGTTGTTTTGTTTTGAATTTATGGGAGTAATTCATATAGGGCAAAAATCACGTGCTCACAGGTTACACCCTACTATTCGATCTGGTATGGTCCGAGAGGTAGAGATGGGTACAGGGTATCAGCTAGTGATTTAGATTGCTCGCAGGATTGAGGGTTATCGTTTGAGGGGTAGAGAGCAGATGCAGCAGGATAAAAGGGCTAGATTTTCAGGAGAGTTCAGAGGTGCCCCAGCTAGGGGTAGGGGTCACTTCGGGAGGGGTCAGCCCAGCAGGCCCTCACACTCAGCACCACCACCCCCTCCCCGAGGTGCCCCGGCGAGGCCTTATTTCAGTGCGATGCTGGAGGGTTCTTATCGCCCACCAGCTACTCAGGGTTCCTCCGACGGGTATTCTGGGTATCAGGATTCTTCTAGTGCTCCCTTCAGCGCCGTGCCAGAGAGTTCCTATCGTCCGCCAGCTATCCAGGGTTCTTCCAGTGGGTATTCGGGTCAGCAGACTCAAAATCCAGGGCAGCAGGCCATGGCGCCTAGAGCGTGCTACGAGTGTGGAGATTCGGGTCACCTGAAGAGGACTTGCCCCAGGCTTCGGGGTAAGGCAGCACAGCAGGGTCAGCAGCCCGTGATTCCAGCACCAGCCGCCCAGCCACCTAGAGGTGGAGGGCAGGCTGGTAGGGGTCGACCTAGAGGCGGAGGCCAGGCAGGGAGAGGTCAGCCCGCTATTGCTCAGTCAGGTGGAGGCCAGCCAGCCGGCGCTCCAGCTAGGTTCTATGCTCTTCCAGCCAGGCCAGATGCATTGGCCTCAGATGCCGTCATCACAAGTATTATTTCCGTTGGTGGTAGGGATGCTTCTGTATTATTTGATCCAGGTCTACTTATTCATATGTATCATCTTTGTTCGCTCGCTTCCTGGTTATTTCTCCCGAGCCTTTGGGTGTTCCTGTTCATGTGTCCACTCCTGTGGGTGATTCTGTGGTTGTGGATCGGATCTACCGGTCCTGTGTGGTCACTTTCTGTGGTTTCGAGACTAGAGCAGATCTTCTGTTGCTGGATATGATCGATTTCGAGGTCATCCTGGGTATGGATTGGTTATCTCTATATCACGCCGTCCTTGATTGCCATGCCAAGACTGTTTGGCTAGCGATGCCAGGATTGCCGAGATTGGAGTGGAAGGGTTCCACAGTTGATATGCCTAGTAGGGTTATTTCCTTCCTGAAGGCTCAGCACATGGTCGGAAAAGGGTGTTTGGCTTACTTAGCTTATGTTCGAGACACCACTGTAGAGTCTCCGACGATTGATTCAGTGCCAGTAGTCCGAGAGTTCGCCGATGTTTTTCCTTCTGATTTTCCCGGCATGCCTCCGGATCGTGATATCGATTTCTGTATTGATTTGGCCCTAGGCACTCAGCCTATATCTATTCCACCATATCGTATGGCTCCTAAGTAGTTGAAGGAGCAGCTTGAGGAGTTGTTGGCGAAGGGGTTTGTTAGACCTAGTGTATCGCCTTGGGGTGCACCAGTGTTATTTTTGAAGAAGAAGGATGGGACTATGCGGATGTGCATTGATTACCGCCAGTTGAACAAAGTCACCATCAAGAACAAGTATCCGTTGCCTCGTATTGATGATTTGTTCGACCAGTTGCAGGGGGCTAGGGTGTTCTATAAGATTGACCTGAGGTTAGGGTATCATCAGCTGAAGATTCGGGACTCGGATGTTCCGAAGACTGCATTCAAGACTAGATATGGTCATTATGAGTTTCTAGTGATGTCCTTTGGCTTGACCAATGCACCAGTAGCATTTATAGATCTGATGAACAAGGTATTCGGGCCTTATATTGATTCCTTTGTTATTGTCTTCATTGACAACATCTTAATATACTCACGTAGCCTGGGGGAGCACGAGCAGCATTTGAGAGTAGTGCTTCAGACTTTGCGGGAGAAGAAGCTATATGCTAAGTTCTCCAAGTGTGAGTTTTGGCTTGAGTCAGTGGCATTCTTGGGGCATATTGTGTCCGGAGAGGGTATTAAGGTGGATCCCAAGAAGATTGAGGCAGTTCAGAGTTGGCCACGTCCTACTTCAGTGACCGAGATCAGGAGTTTCCTGGGGTTAGCAGGCTATTACCGGCGATTTGTGCAGGGCTTCTTATCTATTACATCACCCTTGACTAGATTGACCCAGAAGGGTGCTCCATTCCATTGGTCTGATGATTGTGAGGAGAGCTTTCAGAAGCTCAAGACAGCTTTGACTACGGCCCCAGTTCTTGTATTGCCTTCCGGTGCGGGGATGTATACGGTATATTGCGACGCTTCACGTGTTGGTCTGGGATGTGTGTTGATGCAGGAGGGACGAGTTATTGCATATGCTTCGCGTCAGC
>NC_031989.1:23088949-23265932 GCF_001879085.1 Nicotiana attenuata
TGCTTGATCACATTGATATCGGGCCCGTATGTTGGTTCCGGAGCCCGGTACAGGTTCGGTATAATATTTTAGTTATGTCTGTGAAATTTGGTGAGGAACGGGGCTGATTTGACGTGATTCGGACGTTCGGTTGAAAAAATAGGAATTTAGGTGTTCTTGAGGATTTCATGCATTTTGGTGTTAAATCCGTGGTTTTAGGTGTTAATTATGCGATTTGATTACTTGAGCAAGTTTGCACACTGTTGTAGGACTTGTGTGAGTGTTCGGAGTGGAGCCCCGAGGGCTCGGGTGAGATTCGGGAATGGTTGGAGGTAAGAAAAAAAAGCAGTTTTGCTGGTATTTTTGCTGCTGTTGCAGGTTTCGCAATTGCGAACTCGCAATTTCGAGAAATTCTTCGCATTTGCGAAGTTGGCCGGGCTGGGCAGTGTTCGCATTTGCGAGCCATTTCTTCGCAATTGCGAACCCAGCAGGGTTCGCATTTGCGACCCATGCATCGCATTTGCGAATGAGGCGGGCTGGGGCTCAGTTCACATTTGCGAACCTTTCGTCGCAATTGCGACCTCGCATTTGCAAGCCTGGTGTCGCAATGGAGACATAAGAGGACTGGTCCGGGCTTTTAAAAAACGGGACTTAGAGCATTTATTTCATTTCTACTCTACACTTGGGAGATTTGAGAGCTTCCATAGAGGGGATTTCAACATAGCATTGTGAGGTAAGTTATTTCCATTCATCCTTAGTTTAAATACATGTATATTAGGTAGATTAAACACCAAAAATTAGATAAAATCAAAGGGGTTAGATCTAGACCTAGGGTTTTAATAAAACTAAGATTTAACCACGAAAATTGTTATGAAATGAACTAGAAATCATATATTATTGATCCTTAGGTAGTAGAGAACGATTTCCTTCGAAAAATTTCGGAATCCGGGCACGTGGGCCCGGGGTTGGAATTTAGGAAACTCATGTAAATAGTTGGGAAATGGCTTGAATAGCTAGAAATCGATCTTGTGAGCTTATATTAATTAGTTCTTACTTCATTTAACTAGTTTGAGATTGTTCGGCTCCGAATTTGAGGACTCGGGCTTGTTCTTGATATTGGAAGTGCGCTTTGGAGCGAGGTGAGTCTCCTTTCTAACCTTGTAAGAGGGAAATGTCCCCATACGCATAATAGTTGAATTGATTGTCATTGTATTCGGGGTCTACGTACGCACTAGGTGACGAGAGTCCGTGCGTAGCAACTATTATGCTAAGTCCGGGTAGTTAAGGACCCATAAACATGCTTTACGTGATATTCTAGTACAGTTTGATTAACTTGGATTCGTATGAACTCTTTTGATTAAGAAGAATGCGACTAGAGAATAATCCTTATCCTGTGGGTCCTTTAAGAGAGAATGATTGGCATTTCTATGTATGGTTACTTTTCACGTATATAATGATTGTTGTTGTTGCTTGGCAGTGAGCTTATTTCTGTTTGACCGCGTCGCGGGTGATTCGAGTCAACTTCTCGTCTCTACTTCTTCGAGATTAGATGGGATACTTACTAGGTACATATTTTTTATGTACTCATGCTACGCTTCTGTACTTAATTGTACAGGATCTGAGGCAGGTGGATCTGGTTTTCATTCTGGTGCGCACCCGTGAGCGGACTTGGGACTTCTACGGTGAGCTACTTTTCCTCCATGCCGACCCGCAACCGAAAAAGTCTTTCCTTTGTACTTTTATTTTTTTTTCTGTCTATCCTGATTCAAACAGTAGGATAGTATGATATTCTTTTGGGTGTATATTCTACTAGCTACCCATAGCTTGTGACACCAGGTTCTGGCATACACTTTGGTAGACATTTACATTTTTTTTGGGTTTTATAATTACGTTATTTATGGCATTTCGCTCTTCTGGCTTAATTCCAAAATTAAGTATCTATTTCACTCATTTCTGATTAAAAGCAATATAAGAATTTAGAAATGTTTCCGCGATGGCTTGCCTGATAATGGCGTCAGGCGCCCTCATGACCTACTGTGGAAATGGGTCGTGACAATTTGATTTGAAAGTATATCCTCAGGCATGTTTTACCTGCTTGTTTGTTTAATCCGGTTCCATTGCTCTACTTCTTAATTAATGAAAGCTGTTTGGGTTGAGTTTCAACCGATATATGTATTATATTATGGATCGGGCTGCATGCTGCAATGATACTTATATGGATCGGGCTGCACGCCGCAGCGATATGACGTTTGGACTGTAAGAGCCCCTCCGGAGTTTGTACACCCCAATGAGCGTAGTTGACTATATATATTGGATCGGGCTGCACGCCGCACCGATTATAATATATATTGGAGCGAGCTGCATGACGCAGCGATTATTATTATTATTACTATGAGCTAATTATTGAGCCGGAGTGCTTTGAGTGGGTACTGTGTGACGAGAGCTGAGTCACGAGTGACTGAGAGGCTTGCCCTAGGGGCTATACTTATGAGTGATATCTTGCCCGAGGGGTCTGTTTATGATATTTACTGTTTTCACTCTTCTTTTATGCTAAGACTCTATTGAAAATGTTGAATAAATGATTTCAAAGACTTTGATTAAACTGAAGATTTTACGAGTGAATTGACTATTGAACAACAGATCTTTGATTTGATGTTTCTGTTGAGATTTCCCGATATATGATTTTTAAATGCTCGCCACTACACTCAGACTTTATGTACTTCAGTTACTTACTGAGTTGGCGTACTCACGTTACTCCCTGCACTTTGTGTGCAGATCCATGTGCTCGTGCATCAGAGTGAGAGCTTCCAGCACTCTCAGAGTATTTCCGGAGATCGCAAGGTAGCTGCACGACGTTCCCAGCCCTGCTTCCCTCCTTCCTATCTTAATATTCTGTTATTTCAGACTTATGATGTATTATTCAGTTAGTCTTTGGGTTGTATTTCGAGGCTCTTGACCAGTGACACCGGATTTGTTGGGCTCTGTTGGTATTTTGTACTCGCTTTTGCATATTCTGTTTTATTCATCTATTTCACATGACGAATTTGAAACTTATCTGATACTAGCAAGATGATTTTTATAAGAGATTTCGTTGTGGTAAATGTTTGGTTGGCTTGCCTAGTACTATGATAGGCGCCATCACGATCGGGGTATTTGGGGTCGTGATAGATCCGGAGGGATCAATCGGACTTATCAAAGAGGGTGACTATCCCTAGAAACCTGCAATTACTCTCAACCCCATTATAGTGTAGGTACATTTGCCGGTGGAGGTCGAGGTAACAACATCAGTCCCATTTGAAGTTGAGGTAGCACCCCTTGCAGTTGCACCTATTCCATTTGAGGTGAAAGTAGCCACACCATTTACAGTGACAATATCAACCACACCGCCTTTCAGCACCGAGGCTGTACCATGGGATTATATGGCCGAAGCTAGAAGAAAAGGAAAGACCAAGATGGGGGAATCTGGTGATGCACAAGGGATGACTAGGACCGGAAGGGTCTATACACCCGAGCATTTGGGAGAGTCCAGTAAACAGGCCTCTAACAGACCTCCCGTTATTGAAACAGGTCCAGATCTGGAGGAAAGTACAAGCAAGGGAGTATTCAGTCATCGACCATCTGAACAAGACTCCTGCTCAAATATCTATCCTGTCACTGCTACAGAATTCAGAAGCACACAGGAATGCTCTGATGAAAGTATTGAACGAAGCGTATGTGCCCAATAACATCACAAGCGGAGAGATGGCTAACATGGTGGGACAGGTATTGGAAAGTCACAAAATCACTTTCCACGAGGATGAGTTGCCGCTTGAGGGTCTGAATCACAATAGGGCACTGCATATCACAGTGCAATGCGAAGACTACTTCATTACCAGGGTCCTGATTGATGGAGGATCCAGTCTCAATATTCGCCCATTGACAACATTGAAAAGATTGGGCAAAGGCCTATACGAGATACAAGAAGGGGCCATGAACGTGAAGGCATTTGATGGGTCTTAGAGGCCAACCATCGGAGAAATTAATCTCTGTCGGCAAATGGGGCCTACGTGGTTTGATGTCGAGTTTCAGGTGCTGGACATATCTGCATCCTACAATCTGCTGTTAGGACGACTATGGACACACGCCGATGGGGCTGTGGCATCAACTTTGCATCAGGCAGTAAAGTTTGAGTGGAACCATCAGGAGGTGATTATCCATGGAGACGGGAGCAATCCCATTTACACCCGTCAGACTATCCCGATGGTCAAAAATAGGAGAAAGCTAGGCGGAGAAACTTATCATCACATCGAGCGGGTCAATGCAATCAACAAAGATAAGTGGTGGGATGGCAAGATAGCAAGCATGATGAATTGGGGAGGGTATGAGCATGGCAAGGGGCTTGGTAAAAATCTCCAAGGCATCACCAAGCCAATACAACCAAAGTACCATGGTATCACTTTTGGGCTGGGATACCAATACACCTGGCAAGAATACAATAATTGGTCATCACCATGGCGAGGTCCGTACTATCCATTGGAGCAGCCTATACCGCATTTGAATTAGACTTTCCAACAGGCTGACATCATATGGGGATTAGAGGAGGAAGAAGCACTGGCAGCCTTAAGGAACCTGTTCTTGGAAGATGAGGACATGGATTTTTGTGTAATTTCTAAGGAGGAGGAGGAGGAAGGCCCTACCATCCGAGCCGTGGAGAAAGGATCATTCCTCAAGAATTGGACCGTCAGACCATCCAGGGCCCGACGAGTCCCGGGGTAGCAAGGCTGAACAGCATTGTTTTGTTTATTTTCTAAGAGAAATGATTTCCCTTTTGGCATTTTGCTTTAAATAATATTTCCAATGTTCCAAAAACGTTGTTTAAATTGTTAAATATCGCTTCTATGTTTCAATGAATTAATATTTATTATTACCATTTTTTCCCTCATATCTTTATCTATACAACATTACTATTTCTTGTCTCGATGAACCAACAACTGTGACATGTAATGAGACAACATAAAAAAAGGATAGTGATTCGGAAGAAGAAAATGTCATACCCAAGGAAATTGTCAGAGAAGTAGAAGACTTTGAGAACAAGCCCAAGTTCAATCTGAACGAGGCAGAAATAATCAACTTAGGAGACTCTGAAACTGTTAAGGAAACCCGCATTAGCATCCACTTGTCGCCATCAGAAAAAGAAGAGTACACACAATTCTTGAAAGAGTATGAGGATATCTTTGCATGGTCATACGATGATATGATCAGGTTAAGCACATCCATTGAGGGACACAAGTTTCCCACAAACCCAGTGTGTCCACCAGTAAAACAGAAACTCAGGAAGTTCAAGCCTGATATGAGTCTGAAATCAAGGAGGAGGTTAATAAGCAAATTAAGGCCAAGGTCCTCAGGGTGGTTGAATACCCAACTTGGTTAGACAACGTCGTGCCAGCTCCAAAGAAGGATGGGAAGGTCAGGGTCTGTGTTGATTATCGGGATCTCAACAGGGCCAGCCCAAAGGATGATTTCCCGCTTCCAAACATACACATCCTAATTGACAATTGTTCCAAGTATGAGCTCCAGTCGTTTGTGGATTGTTTTGCCGGTTACCATCAGATCTGGATGGACGAAGAGGACGCTGAGAAAACAACTTTCATTACACCATGGGGAATATACTGTTATAAGATGATGCCATTCGGTCTAAAAAATGCTGGGGCTACTTACATGAGGGCTATGACTACCATTTTTCATGACATGATACATAAGGAGATCGAGGTATATGTGGACGACGTCATTATCAAATCCAAGAAAGCCACGGATCATATCACCGATTTGAGGAAGTTTTTCGACAGACTACGGAGATACAACTTGAAACTAAACCCCGCAAAAATATGCATTCGGGGTTCCTGCCGGAAAGTTACTTGGGTTCATTGTCAGCCGCCGAGGGATAGAATTGGATCCGTCGAAAGTCAAAGCCATCCAGGAGCTACCGCCACCGAAGAGTAAGAAAGATGTAATGAGTTTTCTAGGACGGCTAAACTATATCACCCGGTTCATAGCCCAGTCCGCAGTTATATGCGAGCCGATTTTCAGGATATTGAAGAAAGATACTGCAACTAGTTGGACCGAAGATTATCAAAAGGCTTTCGATAAGATCAAGGAGTACTTATCAACACCACCAGTATTGGTCCCGCCAGAGCCAGGTAGACCCTTTCTACTCTACCTTGCAATGCTAAATGGAGCCTTCGGCTGCGTTCTGGGGCAGCACGGCGAGACAGGGAAAAAGGAGCAAGTTATTTACTACCTGAGTAAGAAGTTCACTCCATATGAAGTGCGGTACTCTCTATTGAAACGTACCTGCTGCGCTCTGACTTGGATAGCTCAGAAGCTGAGGCATTACTTCTGTGCCTACACAACATACCTCATATCAAGGATGGATCCCTTGAAATATATCTTTCAGAAACCCATGCCCACTGGAAAGCTGGCTAAGTGGAAAATCCTGTTGAGCGAGTTCGACATTGTTTATGTGACTCAGAAAGCAGTCAAGGGACAGGCACTCGCAGATCATCTTGCCGAGAATCCTGTGGAAGGAGAATACGAACCTATGAAAACGTATTTTCCTGATGAAGAGGTGCTATTCATAGGAGAAGATATTGCTGAGTCTTACGAGGGTTGGAGAATGTTCTTTAACGGAGCGGCAAATTTAAAGGGAGTCGGCATTGGAGCCGTCTTGGTATCGGAAACTGGCCAACATTATCCGGTATCTGCTAAACTCGGATTTCCCTGCACCAACAACATGGCAGAGTATGAAGCCTGCATACTAGGGCTCAACATGGCCATCGACATAAATATTCAGGAGCTGCTGGTTATCGGTGATTCAGATTTTCTTGTACACCAGGTACAAGGAGAATGGGCCACCAAGAATTCCAAGATACTGCTATATCTGCACCATGTGCATGAATTGAGAAAGAGGTTCACGAAGATAGAGTTTCGGCACGTTCCTAGAATTCAGAATGAGTTTGCTGATGCATTAGCCACGTTGTCATCCATGATACAACATCCCGACAAGAACTTCATCGATCCCATCCCAGTAAGGATCCATAGCCAGCCGGCGTATTGTGCCCATGTTGAAGAAGAAATAGACGGGAAGCCTTGGTTTCACGATATCAAAGAATATTTGACAAAAGGAGAATATCCGAAGCATGCAAATCATACTCAGAAACGTACGCTTCGGAGATTGTCCAACAATTTCTTCCACAGTGGAGGAACCTTGTACAGAAGAACTCCTGATTTGGGATTGCTAAGGTGTGTCGACGCAAAAGAAGTTTCTAAGCTACTTGAGGAGATACATGTTGGGACCTGCGGCCCGCATATGAATGGTTTTGTTTTGGCCAAAAAGATACTCAGAGCCGGTTATTTCTGGATGACCATGGATACATATTGCGTCCAGTATGTCCGAAAATGCTACCAATGTCAAGTACATGCCGATATGATAAAAGTGCCGCCAAATGAGCTCAATGAAACAAGCTCACCTTGACCATTCGTCGCCTGGGGAATGGATATCATTGGTCCAATTGAGCCCACCGCCTCAAATGGCCATCGGTTCATCTTGGTAGCTATTAATTACTTCACCAAATGGGTCGAAGCAGCATCCTACAAGATAGTAACTAAGAAGGTCGTAGTAGATTTTGTCCGCGATCGGATTGTTTGCCGGTTTGGAGTTCCAAAATCAATCATCACTGACAATGCCTCTAATCACAACAGTGATCCGATGAAGACCATGTGTGAGACTTTCAAAATCAAGCACAAGAATTCCACATCCTATAGACCTCAGATGAACGGAGCTGTAGAAGCCACTAACAAGATTATCAAGAAGATACTGAGAAAGATGGTACAAAATCACAAACAATGGCACGAAAAGCTACCATTCGCTTTATTGGGATACCGTACCGCGGTCGGCACATCAACCGGGGAAACTCCCTACTTACTGGTTTATGGTACTGAAGCTGTTATTCCCACTAATATGGAGGTCCCTTCTCTGAGAATCATACAAGAAGCTGAGCTCAGCGACGCGTAATGGATAAGGAGTCATTATGAGAAGCTAGCCCTCATAGACAGAAAAAGGATGAATGCAGTGTGTCATGGGCAACTCTATCATAACAGTATGTCCAGAGCCTTCAACAAAAGGGGCATACCAAGACAGTTTGCACCAAGACAGCTGATACTGAAGAAGATCTTCCCACATCAAGATGAAGCCAAAGGGAAATTCTCTCCCAACTGGCAAGGCCCTTACATAGTTCACAGAGTATTGACAGGAGGAGCTCTCATACTGCAGAAATGGACGGAGAAGTCTGGCCAAAACCGATCAACTCGAATGCAGTCAAACGATACTATGTGTAATTATTTATATTTTAACAAAATGATGTAAATTGAACTACGCTTGACCTGATTCCCGTTTAAGAGGGGATACGTAGGCGGCCCTGTGGGTTCGGTCATATCATAATAAAATTCTTATCCCCCCTCCCCCCCGAAACCAGAAACTGGGCAGAATTTTGAAGAGGACCCTCAAAATTCCGGAGCAAGTCCAGCCAACGCCATCATATGCCAGAAAGTCAGAAATCAATCAGAAACTGGGGCAGAATTTTGAGGAGGACCCTCAAAATTTCGAAGCAATTTCAGACGATCACAGCATGTGCACCAGTCAGCCGATCACAGCATGAGAGGTTGCGTTGTCTCGGATCGTGTCACAATCACTGATTCATCTAACCAATCTCTAATAATATATTTTATTACGTCTTTGAAACTAAGCATGTTTGCTTGTAAAATGACTCTGTTTAGCCAATGCTACTCCCGATGATTTGAGCAGGACCTTCGGACCAAGCAAAGCAAGCCAAGCAAGCCGATAGAGGCACGAACTGACCTCCCCTTAAAAAACTTACAATTTTTCTTTGAACGAAGGCACATCTGATTAATAGTAGCATTCGCAAATATATATACACGCAGCAAAATCACTATCAATCAGGCCACCAGACACCGAATATATCTCCAGCTAAGAAATATTCTACTCTTATTTGCTACCTGTTCTTTGCATGGGACTAAGCCCTGTCCCGAATCCTACATGAGGCTAAGCCCTGCCTCTACATCTGCATAATGCTAAGCTCTGCCTTCCATTTGCATGGGACTAAGCCCTGTCTCGAATTCTGCAAGAGGCTAAGCCCTGCCTCCATATCTGCATAAGGCTAAGCTCTGCCTTCCATTTGCATGGGACTAAGCCCTGTCCCGAATCCTGCATGAGGCTAAGCACTGCCTCCATATCTGCATGAGACTAAGCTCTGCCTCCTATTTGCATAAGACCAATCCTCGCCTTTATTTGCCGAGACTATGCACTGTCTCTCTGGCACTATCTATTTGCTCCTCTTTCGGGCTAAGATCTGCCCTCAACCTCACAAGACTAAGCCTTGTCTTGTTGATTTTAGCATCATATTATTGCATCTCATGGGCTAAAATATCGCCAACTTGTCCAAAGGCGTCATTGTCTAAAGGCATCATCCTCATAGCCGGAAGACACCATGCCATGGCCTGAGGATCTCTCAAATTTGCATATCATTATTCAAAGGCGTCATGGTTTGAAGGCACCATTTTCATGGCCTGAGAACATCATTTCATGGCCTGTGAATCCCCCACCGAACAGTTCATGGCCCAGGACATCATGGTCTAAGGACGTCATCCTCAACCGTCCAAAGACAATTCTCATGGTCTGAAGGGAATCTGCATCATGTTTAAATTTCCACACAAATATATACTTGTAGTATCTCTTTGCTTGCAGGTGACCCGATAAGCAACCGCTATGACAATAGGAGTAATCCCGCTCGAGGTCTTTCAAATTATCTCAAGTCTCTCATTATAACCATCTTTCCACCCATTCCAAAGTCTCGTGTCCATTCTTGTGATGACTTCATCGGTATATTCCGCCGATGAATCCATAACTACACATGGTCGTAAAACCAGGGATATGTAAGCAGCTCAAAGACCAGGGTTCGGCCTCTATTCTTCAAAACATCCCAATCGATCAAAATTGGCCATCATTTCTTTACCCGAAAACTCTTTCATCCTTCCCGGGTAAAGAGGGGAAGCTGTGGATACCCAATTTTTCCCTATAATACCTTTTAAGTGCATACATACCTTCAAAACTATGCATTAACATCGAATGATATTTTTTCATAAATTCTACATTTTATTAATTGATTTATCCTAGTATTTTATTTATATAAATAATTATAAAATCGCATCACAAATGACTTTATAGCATTTCATGACTAAATGCTGCTATTTATAGTTAGATTAAGTTCAAATTATTTCACAAATGGCCAGATTTACACTTTTTGATTAAAATTGCAATAGCTTTGAAACTATAGCCCATGTACATATTATTACATTATCTTGCCATAAAATGGCTCATTGTATTTTTAAAATGTTGAGTAATTAATCTAAAACATTTTTATGCATGAAAATTATTTCTATAATCTGCTAATTATTTTATAAAAAAAATTTCATAAATTTTTTGGGGTATTTAATAAATAGCCCTTTTTATTCCCAAACCTAACCCCTTTTAAACCAGCCCAAAACCCCTTAATACTAACCCAAAAGCCAGCCCAAAACCCCTTAGGCCCAATCTGCACACACCCGACACAATAGCCCCGTTTAATCGTGGCCGCTGATCATTTTGATCAACGGTCCACAATTAAACCTACCATAATTAACCCCTAACTTACCCTAACCCCTTCATTCTCTCCAGTTCCGCCGTCACCCGTTCCTCACCCCTCCAAACTCTCTCTCAACTCACCCTAACCCTAATCGTCGTCACCGGCGAGAACCTCCCTCCCACAATGTTTCTGTACCTTCTCCAACCACCCCTGGTTTCCTACACGCCATGGCTCTTCGATTTCCTGAAATACTTGAAAGGATCTCAAAAAAATCCAACTGGTTCTGGTTCGAAACTTGTTTACCGGCCGTCTCCGGTCATTTTCGTTTGTAAGTGAAGGATTCCTCCTTGTTTTGTTGAAAATTTGGGGTTTCTAAACCTATCATCTCATCTCTGCTATTTTTCTGAAAAAACCCTAGTCTATTGCCTTCGATCCTTCTCAGATCTGTATAGATCTGAGATGAATCAAGCACTATTACATTTTTTTCAAAGAAAACTTCTGGTTTTAACTAATTATTCCGATTTTTGTTTTCTAACTAGGGTTCATTACAAATTGTTTTCCAAAAGGTCTTTCTGACTTCTAAGTACTTAATCGACTCTCCTTTTATCTTCTTGACTGATTTTACCAAAGTGGTCAAACCTTAGTTGATTTTGTGATTTTTTTCTAGCCCTTGCTTCGATTCTAGGTACTTTCTATGTTACTAGTCATATTACTTTGCCTTGTTTCTGGGATCTAAATGTTTTCTTTGTCAAATCCCTTATTCTATGATTTTTGCCCTAATTAATCTCTATTAGGGTTCGCATCTGTTTTGCGGCTAATTTCTGTATTTTTGTGAAGTTTACTTAGCCTATTTTCTATTTATGGGAGTTGATATTTCTTCCCAAAAATCAGTATTATTTCAAAATTTTGGCTGCCTGATTTGCTCTGCTTGAAATTCGTGTGCATAATCCTTGATTGTTTTCTTATTTATGACCTTAATGGATCATCCCTGCCTTATTTGATTGCCCGTATAAGTTGTGGATTCTTACTGACTCTTTACATGGTATGATTAGGATTATTCCTTAATTAGAATCCATGTTGTTATCGTTTGGCTAATTGCCCCTAATTAAAGGAGTCTATTCTGAACTCCTTGTGTGATTGGATTCTGCGATTTCCTTAATTACTGGTTTCTGATTTCGTTACCTTATTTGTTTTACTCCCTAAGTACTATATATACACTCTCATTCTGCTCCTTCAACACACGAACTAAGTTAAGAATACATACACACACACTCAAACTCTCTCTTCTTTCTCTGTTACTTGTGCTAACTGTTGGTCTAGCCGGCTGAAAGCCAAGGTTAGACAGTGGAATTACACTTGCTTTACATTCTACACTTTGCTTCTCTAACTGGTATGTCTCCAGTTCAATTCTAAAACTCAAACTCTATGTGTTCCATGTTTTGCACTAGTTCGATTTGCTATGTATTTAATTTATCTTCCTGTTTACTGCTTTACTCAGCATGTCTAAATTTTGTCCTCCTTTGTTCGAATGTGCAATCAATATGTCTGGGTCTCACTTGTATGTTTGATACTTGGACAACATGTTTATTTAGTCTCTGTTTACTCTCTTTAATTGTTGTGACCATGTCAATAACTTAGTTGTCTAATGTACTTGGTTGATCCTGATTAATATGCACTTTGTCTTCAACATGGCTATTTCAATACATTCTATGCCTATGTCTTAATTGCTTCTTATCATAACTAACTTGTTGAGTCTCTGAACAAGTAGATTCATGTTTGTTCTGTACAGTTGTTGCTCTATATGCTCCCCTAGATTATGTTTATGTGCTTGAACTCTCCATGTTCCCCAACCCCCTTGGCCCCTGTTTGTAAAGTTGATTGCTGAGTATGAGCACTCTAAGTTTGTGTCTGTTCTTTTCAAAACTGCTTTCCTTTCTCAGTATTTTCTTAAACTATTTATGTTCTACTTCTAAAATTGTCTCTACACTGTTTTAATAAGTCTTTCAAAATTGTGTCAAGCACTCTCACTTTACTCTTAGACTATTAAGTTCTGCCCCTCTGGTGTGTGTACTGCTTGGGAATCCTTGAGATTCCTCTGAACTCTGGCATACCAGGGTTGGACCTTCCACACTGCACATAACCAGCTCTCTATTTTAAGAAAGGGTCTTGGTGTGACCACTGCCCGGGATCCCTGAGGTCCTTAGGGAACTCTGACACACCAGGACATATCATTGGCTATGAGACTCTTGGCATCTGAGACTGTTTGAAGGCCTGGCATCCCCGGGTTTACTTTGGGCCTAATTGAGGCTCCCTATAGTATAGTTTTCATTTATTTATGTAATTCATTCGATCTTGGTCTGTAATAATATTCTTTGTAAACATATATTGGGGTGATTAGTAAAAAGGGAGGGTTCCAATACGATTTTTTTTCGGAAAATCAGGTAGAAATCATGCTTTAGGTTTATTATATTGATTTGCAATAGAAATCATGTTTTAGGTTTATATTATGCAATATATATCATGCCTCTAGGTTTGCTATGCCTATTTGTATTAAAACCATGCCATACATCTGTGCATTAGATATCCTGCCATAGGATAATCATGTCTACTGATTTTGCCTATTAGAAAACATGTTACAGGATCATTATTTTATTATCACGAAAACTCTATTTCTGCACAAGTCATAATCACTCGGAAATTCGTTGTTAAAGTCACCACTGTAATCATGTTTAATAAAATGACCATCTCTCTCTGTGCATCAGAAATCCTGCCTTAGGACTCTGTTTGCATTTTCTTTAAATCATATCTATGTCGCTTAAATGAGTAATTATCCATAAAGAGGTTTAAAACAGCCCAACACATAGATATCATGTTCTAGTATAAATATGCATGAAATAAGCTTTTATAACATTCAACACCTAGATCAGCATGCCTATAGGATTTAATAAACTCAAGCTATTTGACTAATTCCCAGAATTCTGTTTTAGACAGCATGTTTACAGGGGTATAGCAGATTCACACCTAGGCAAGCCTTAGGTAATTAAGAGTTTCATAAAAACTGCGAAATGGTGTTGTGTTTGTAAAATTGTCCAGGCTTAACAGGTTCTAAAATCAGTAGGCAAATTGATCAGGTTATATCACTTCGCTTCAAAATAATGCTGCATATTCTATGTTTGTGATGCTCACCTAGATATCATGTTCTATGACCTTCTGAAATTCTTTAAAAATCTACTGTTTGAGACGTGCTAATTATCTATTTATGTGTGGAGGTAAATATGAGCCCCTAATTGTTTTCTTATTTGACAGTCCTATATGTTCTTTGTTGTCGCTTAGATTTTCCCTTTTAAACACCTTAGGAGGGTCTAGAACTGCCTAAGATTAGATGTTCTAAACACCTCAAGGACCATAAGGAAGCGAGGGGTAAAGCACGCTTAGAGTCCGTTAATTAAACTCGCTTATATAACCGCTAAGGGGAGGGTAATGGGTAGTAAAAGGATATGATGACATGTGCGCTAATGCCACATGTAACCCCTCTACTTGAGGAAGGCTTACCGGGTATTGTACAAATGTGATCCTATAGGCTAACCAACTTAGGACTTCCCTTCCTTTATTTGCGTATGTGTGCTTAGACTGCCTAAACTTCCTTTATTTGCATATGTGTGCTTAGACTTCCTAAACTTCCTTTATTTGCATATGTGTGCTTAGACTGCCTAAACTTCCTTTATTTGCAAATGTGTGCTTAGATTGCTTACCTGTTAGATGACTAATTCACATAATTGAGTTCGGCCGGGACCCACCGTTGTGGACCGTGAGGGATGCCTAACACCTTCCCCTCAAGGTTATTCGAGCCCTTACCCTATTCTCTGGTAATGCAAACTAGTTATATGAGTTAATTGCTCTAGATGCCCTAACGCACCTTAATTCGTTAGGTGGCAACTCTTCAAATACCCAATTTCCAAAAGGAAATGAGTTATTCCCAATGAATGTCGAAACCCGGACTTCCGCAAGGAAAAAAGGGGGCACGACACCTGTCCTACCCCAGCCATAACTCACTCAAATCTGAAAATCTGGAATATGTGCAATGATATGGTAACATCTTGGTTACTAATTTCCCTCACCTAAAGGATTGCAGATAGTGTTTTGTTTTCTAAATCAGCAAAAGACTCTAGACAGATCTGGAGCACAGATTTGGACAGCCCAATGGTGCAAAATTGTACCACCTACAAAAGAAAATAGCTTACTTAGTTCAGGGTTCAACAGACACTACAGGCTATTTCACTAAACTCAAGTGTGTATGGATGAACTTGACACTCTCAGCACTAATATGCAGTGTTCTTGCAACTGTAACTGTGGAGGAAAACACAAAATGATGCAGTTCAAGAATTGATGAAAGACTCATTCAATTCCTAATGAGTTTGAATAAGACTTATACTCAAGCAAGGAGTAATATTCTCATGATCAACCCTTTGCCTAGTGTAAACCATGCCTACTCATTACTGATGCAGGATGAAAATAAAAAAGAAGTGAATGTGACCTCACAGTTTCCAGGAGATGGATCTTCATGGCAGGACATCAGAACACTCAAATCAACAGAGGAAATCAAATTAACTCTCAGCAGAAAATTGGACACAACTCAATCAAAGGAAACAACAATTACAAAGGCAAGAAAAATTGTCAGATGTATTCCTACTGCAAGATGACCAATCACACTATTGAGAATTGCTATAGGCTTATAGGTTTTCCCTCTGATTTCAAATTCACTAAGCCAAAGAAGTTTCAAGGAACTGCAAAAGGGAATTCTGCTACAATAATGGAACAACTGGAGGGAATTCAAAACAACTCAGCTGAGGGACCTCAGTTTGCCCGGCAACTTTCCCCATATCAATTTACTCAGCTGGTCCAACTTCTGAATCAAATTCAAGTGGGACAATCAGATTTTTCATAAGTTAGTGAAAATTCAGTAGCTGGTATATTTCTTACAAACTGTCCCTCCTATTATTCAGTAGCTACCTCTAATTCTAGCTCTTGGATTATAGATTCAGGGGCTTATCAGCATATGTGCTTTAATGTCAAGTCTTTCTTGTTTCTTTTACCTCTTCATGTTCCTCTAATTGTCAAGCTGCCTACTCAACTAGGGTAAAAGTTACACACAGTGGTAGTGTTTCTATTTTCCCAGGTCTTACATTAAAAGGTGTTCTTCACATTCCCAGTTTCAGATATAATCTTTTGCCAGTTAATAGACTTTGTTGGGTATTCAAGTGTTTCTTGATTTTCACTTCTTTTGGATGCATTTTGCAAGGCCCTCTTCTAAATAGCCCTCAAGTTGGTAAAGCTAAGGAAGATCTTTACCTATTGGAGCCTCATAGGACACTATCTAAGGATTCTCTACCAAGACTCCCTTTTCATTTTTTAAGAGTTGTGTTTCTAGTTTAGTTTCAGTACCTTTACCAATTTCAGCAACAACATATTACGATGTAAGGTTTTGGTATGTTAGACTTGGGCATTTGCCTTTCAATGCAATGAAATATATCAGTTCCATTTTATTCTCATCTAATTCTCATTGTTCTTGTGATGTATGTCCTTTGGCTAGACAGTCCAGATTACCCTTCCCTAGTAGTCACATCAAAACCAAAGGCATATTTGACCTAATTCACATTGATACTTGGGGTCCTTACAAAACCCCTACTTAAAATGGATATAAATACTTTCTAACAATTGTCGATGATTTCAGTAGGGCAACTTGGACCTACTTGCTAAGTAGTAAGAACAATGGTTTTTCAGTCTTGAAATGGTTTTTGAGCATGGTAGAAAGACAGTTTGGCACCAAAGTCAAAATTATATGGCCTGATAACGCCTTAGAATTAGGTACAGGGACAACAACTTCTATTTTCCTCAAATCACAGGGTATTTTACATCAAACCTCATGTGTGGCTACCTCTTAATAGAATGGTATTATAGGAAGGAAACATATACACCTATTGGTGATTGCTAGGGCTATTGTTCCAATCTAAGTTGCCTATTTGTTATTAGGGAGAATATATTCTCACTGCTACCTTTCTCATAAACAAGTTTCCCTCTAGAGTTTTACAAGGAAAGACTTCCTTTGAATTGTTTTTTAATCAGAAACCTTCCTATCATTTCCTAAGATGCTTTGGATGTTTATGTTATGCCTCCACATTATCTCATCACAGGAGTAAATTTGAACCTAGGGCAAGGGCTTGTGTATTTCTGGGATATCCTAGTGGCCAAAAAGGTTATAAACTTCTAGATTTAGACACTAAAAAGGTCTTTGTATCTGGGAATGTCCATTTTCATGAAAACATTTATCCCTTTTCCTTCAATTCCAGTACCTCCCCACCTTTATTTCCCCTTACTTCTCCAATATCGGAACCTTCTACAACCTAACATACCTACTGTTTCACATCCCTTGCCTGCTCCTGCACCAACATCTCCTACCCCTCATACTCCTATTTTATCTCATTCTCCTGTGCTTTCTTCAACTTCCTCATCCTTTACCCCTATGTCTTCCCCTGCTCCTCGCTCTTCTACTACTACCATCCCTTTGAGAAGATCTGCCAGAACCAACCTAGGCACTCAACCTAGTTATCTCAAGTACTTCATTTGTAACATAATCTATGTCACTGATTTAACCAGCTCTTGTCTTGCCACACTCTCTTCTCCTCAAACTCTTGCCTTCACTGCCCTATCCCCACATAACCAACATCTCTTTTACTTTTTTTCTACTATCACAGAACCTACAAGCTACACCCAAGCTTGTTCTTATTCAGGTTGGAAGCAAGCTATGGACACAGAAATATCTGCCTTAGAGGCAAATCAAACATGGGAGGTTGTACTTCTTCCATATGGGAAGAAAGCTTTGCCTTGTAAATGGGTTTACAAGGTCAAACAGCATGCTGATGGTAGTATTGAAAGGTTGAAAGCTCGTCTAGTTATCAGAGGAGACATTCAAAGGGAAGGCATCGACTACACTGAAACTTTCTCTCCAGTGGTCAAAATGACCACCATCAGATGTCTACTATCTATTGATGTCAAGAAAGGGTGGGATGTTTCACAATTTGATGTAAACAATGCGTTTCTACATGGTGACCTGCAGGAGGAAGTATACATGAAGTTCCTGCAGGTCTGACCCCTCCTAGTCCCCATCATGTTTGCAAGTTATAGAAATCACTTTATGGCCTCAAACAAGCCTCAAGGCAGTGGTATGCCAGGCTTGCAGGGGCTCTCAGTTTCAAAGGGTTTTCCTCTTCTCTTAATGATTATTCTCTGTTTTTTAAGAAGACAGGGGATTTCATTTCCATTGTTGCGGTTTACATTATTGATATCTTAATTACTGGCAATCATCATGCTGAATTAGCAGACCTCAAGGCTTTTCTTCATTCAGAATTCAAAATTAAAGATCTTGGGTTGATATACTACTTCCTAGGCATGGAAATCTTACGAGAACAAGATGGTTTTATCATTACTCAGAAGAAATTTACAGAGGTCTTACCATCTGAGTTTAATTGCTCTCATCTCCCCATGGTGTCTTCTCCACTTGATCATTCTTTCAAACTAACAGCTGGCTCCAGTTCACTCCTAGCAGATGCTTCAATTTATCGGCGTCTTGTTGGCAAGTTAAATTACTTGACACATACAAGACTCGACCTTTCTTTTGCTGTTTTGACTCTAAGTTAATACATGCAAAGCCTTTTCTTGGTCATTTCATAGCTGCTCTCCGAGTTCTTTGTTATCTTTGCTCCAGTCCAGGGCAGAGGCTGCTTTTGAATTCAAAACCCTCTGTTTCTCTTTTGACTTTTTGCGACGCTGACTGGGCCTCTTGTCATGATACTTACCGGTCCATCAGTGGGTTCTTCATCAGCCTAAGGGCTTCTCCGGTCTCATGGAAATCCAAAAAGCAAGCTTCCATTTCCCTTTCCTCCGACGAGGCTGAGTATCGTTCTACGAGGCGTTTAGTGGCTGAGCTCACTTGGCTCACTCGCCTTCTTGCAATCTTTCTATACCACCCCCAATTCTGGTTCCTATCTTTTTCGATAGTCAGGCAGCCATACATATCTCACGAAACCCCGTATTCCATGAACGGACGAAACATGTGGAACTTGACTGTCACTTTGTGAGACATCAATTTCTGTCTGGTCTCATATCCCTTTCGTTTTTGCCTTCGAAATCACAACTTGCTGATTTGTTAACCAAACTCCTTTCTGGGCCTTCACATCGATCGATTCTTGACAAGTTGGGTCTCTCTTCGTTCCCCTCCAACTTGAGGGGGTGTGTTGGGAATCAATCTTTTGATTCCAAGTCTCAATGTGTTTTGATTCATGAAGAAGAAGAAGAAGAAGAAGAAGAAGAAGAAGAAGAAAGCAAATGAAAATGAAGAAGAGAAGAGAAAGTCTGAATATTTGGCGGAGAAAACAAATGACTCTCAATTTGGTCTCAAAAGGAAATCAAGGTCTAAGACACGTGTCCTCATCTCAAGCAACAAAGACATTTGTGATAGATTAGATCCTGGTCGTTCATTTGGGAATAATAAAGAGCTTCATAGGCCTGGAAGCTTCTTACACGTATAAGAAATTTCACACATATAGAGAATATTAGTTAGTTATTTGTTATGATTAGGCTAGTAGGATTCTTACAAGTGTACATCATTTCATTTGTCATCTGATTTTTTCTTAGCTAGGAATATTTGTATAAATAGACATTCTTTGTACAGTAAATGTATCAATGAAGAAAGCGGAAAATTTTCCCAATTAAACTCTTTAAATTTCTACAATAAGTAACATTAAGTTATCTTTTTTGAACTTTCAAAAAATGAGGAGTATTATGTCAAAGAGCAAGAGAGATAATTCTGGACGCAAATTACTCTCCGGATGAGGTAGAGTTTAATGAAGAGAGAGAATAAATATGTTACAAGTTCGAGTAAGATTACCAATACTGTTGGATGGAAGTTATCCATATACGTTAATTTTGGTTATGCCCAATCATATAGGGATTCTCCCTACTTTTCAGCTTTTCATTATAGAAGTAATTTGGCGTGTAAGTTGTTTAGTTGTACATTATGTAATATCTAATTTGGTTGTAACATATATAATTAACTTTTCTAGATATTGTGTTTATGAAAATTTCTTTTTGTCTTTTTTTCTCCGAAAAATGATGGGCGATCTTTACAGAAGGCGAATTCACTCTTTACTTTTTTGGTATAAATAGATCATACTAATTATACATAGTTATATATGGGTTTAAACAATTAAGTAGATATCTAATTCATATAATGGCTAGAACTTGTGTAACGGTGATAAAGAATCAATAACTCATGAACTCTAATTCAATAATCTTTGAGAGTCTTACTATTCAAGTGCACATTTCTTATTTCGGATATCATACAAGGCAATCTAGTCTACAAAAAACAATATAAATGCCAAAATAATAGACAACAGGATTAACAAGATTTTAGAAACTAATATGTTATCTGACTAGGAAATCATTATTATTACAGTGTAGAATAATGATTTTTCCCCAACTAATTAGTACACAAGCTTCTTCTTTTTTGTGTGTGTGGCTATTAGGGACAAAGGACATAAAATTTATTCAAGGAAAAATGAAAAGAAGAAGAAGCTACAGATAATGAAGAAAACACTTGATAGCTAAAAGTGGAGTTGAAATACTGTTGCAATATTGCAGAAGCAAATGGAACAACTTTAATATATAATTAAGCCCCTCTTTGTAGCATTGCTTGATACCTTTTGAAAGATTCAAGCTTTTGCAACCTCATCTTTTTATGGAATTTCCTGATAAACAAATCAGCCACATTATCGATCTCGTCTTCTAGTACGAAATTCTGTCCTTCTTCCTCTTTGAAATTCCTCACCATATCTATAGCTGATGCATTTGGATCACCTAAATATTCATCCTCTTCATCGAACAACGAATGTGTCAAATCCGGATACTTATCATCATAATCATCATACTTTTCGCCGTTGCTCAATAATAGTATCTCCTGATTATTTTGGTCGTTATACTGACAGTGTAAAGAATCTTCACTCGCTTCAGGAGCATTGTTGTAAAGTACAATGGCCTTGTTGTTTTCATTTTCATGATCTTGGGATTCTTCATCTTCTTCTTTATGGCCTAATAGTGAATGGATCTTGTGAGAAATGGCCTTAGTTCCTAGCCCTGAAAAAGAGAGTTTCTTGGATTTCAACAATGATAGGACTTCTAGCCTAGTTTTTAGAGCTTCAGTTTTGCTTTTGATGGCTGTTGATTTTGATTTGGCCATTGTGGTTAGTACTGAAATCACATGCTTTAGGTACTTAATTGCTGCATTGTTCTTCATTTTGTCTTTCTATTTGGAATCAAACACCAGTTGTGACCTGAAAATTTATCAATATGAGATACGTTTAGTCAACATATATATACATAAAGAAGTGTATGAAAATTTAGGTACTCAAAATTGACATAATAATTAACTGTCTTGTGGAGTAAGAGGATCTTATGACATATTACACTTTAATTCTACAACAACAACAACAACAAAAACAATAACAACAAACCGAGTGTAATCCCATAAGTGGGGTCTGGGGAGGATAACGTGTACGCAGACCTTATCCCTACCTTGTAAAGATAGAGAGGCTGTTTCCGATAGACCCTCGACTCAAGGAACAGTGAAAAGGAAGCAACAAACAATAGCAACAACAAGGTAGTAGTACAACGGAAGCGAAAGGCCCGTGTAATAACAAAGATCTAAGAATAAGAAAATATATACAGATAAAACTAGGAGAAAAATATCTCTGTATATGAATGAGCATTAGTCTATCAAATGTGTGATGATAAATTAGACAATACAAGATTTTACGACTATGAAATTGATAAGTATAAATGTGCAAAACATACAAAAAACATGGAAGAAGAGTTGTCCACAAATCTTACCTTAGAAATTGCTAAGCAACAAGCCAAGAGCAAACCTATTTTCCAAATCTCAATTTGTACTTGCCAATTTTACTTTGAGATGACCTCACCTAGATTTGTGTAAACAGCCAAATCTTCTTGCTTTTCAAAGTTTGCCTCACAACCTTTTCCTTAGTTAGCCACTTTTCCTTTCTTCTTATGTCACATAGAAAAGTATTTCTAGGATATTGTATGATCTCTTCAACTTCAATATATAACTTGCTACTTTGATATTTCTAGGAAAGTACGTAACCTTCAACTTCCTCACCACCTTACACTTTTTAGAGTGTTAAAACTACTCTTTACAACTCTTTTCTCAAAATACTTCCTAGCTTCTTTTTTGTGTGTGGATAACATTACTTTTTGAGTTAGCTCGCGTGCATTTTAATTATTCCATTAATTACCTATCACCTTTCACTAACACATGTATTGAACGTATAAGATTAAGGTACATAAAAAAAAAATTCGCTTTATGTTTTTTGTTTTTATTGATATTTGGACTTTATATCTCTAGTAATTTTCACTCACTTTATTAATCGTTGGGTCTGATTTTATGTTATATTCATACTATTTTTTGTTTTGCATAGTATTGTATTATTGCCCTTCCACTTATTTGCTGTCTCTTACGATGCTGATATTATTTTTCTGTTTTCTTTTGTTGTTACGGATCTATTCCTTTGTTCTTTTCTGATATTATGTTTTCTTCTGTTAAGCCGAGGGTCTTCCGAAAACAGCCTCTCTATCCTTCCAGGGTAGGGATTAGATCTGCATACACTCTACCCTCTCTACACTCCACTAATGAGATTTTACTTGATTATGTTGTTGTTTATTAATCGTTGGGTCATAAGCTTTGTACTTCTTAGCTTCTTCACTTCTCATGCCCTCTTTTAACTTTTCATTTTTCTCACCACATGCTATGCACTTCACCCACAAAGCAACTTTACCATTATTTGTCTATTTGCTTAAACAAAAGCAGTATCTTTTCTCCTTTCACTACAATCTTCTACTTAATAAAAAGCAAAGTTTGGCATAGTTACATCAATAACTTTTCCATGAAGTAACTCAAATCTCCTAAGTTTTAATTTCTTATTGGTTGACACATGCCCATACCTAAGAAAAGTAGCACCGACTCTCACTGCCAAAAGAAGAGAAGAGAAGAGAAAAAGAGAGAAAGAGCTGTTAATAGGGTAGGGAAAAAAGAAGATTCTTGCTTTATCTAAAAGGGGAAAAAGTGTAAATTAACGGCTTAATTTGAAAGGCCACTTGGTATTAGCACATAATTAGAAGCTAATCGACAGGAATTATATGGCAATTTTAGTATATAAAATAGGAAATATTATAGTGCATCAGTAAAAATTTCTACTTTCGTACACATGCTAAAAAGATATATAAATCTCAATTGTGGAATCCCCTATGCGGTTTCTTTTTTTCTTTTTTCTTGTTTCTTTGGTTAGTGATGAGTCACCTATATTAGAATTGAACGTTCAGCTTTATTTTGTGCTATATTGGTCAATTTGAGTTCTTTAGTTTTCTTCAAAACATTAGGGTAGTAATATGGCTTTATTGGATCGAATGTTATATTCAAGGTTTACAACTTTGTTCTTTTAAGGGTTTTCCACCCCGGTGTCTAATATTCATATTGTTGCCACGACTAATTCGAATTTGCGTTACGTGAGGCTCAAGAGGGAAGCACTCTGTATAAGGATTTTTTTAAAAATATTTTAGGGCTCAAAAAAAGACCTCAGATTAAGAATGAGAATGATCTTATCCATCCCTGTATACGGTAGAAATCGAAGCTATCCGATTTCATTCTTTGGTCGGGGTAGGAACATCACGTCGAAGAGCTGGGACGTCGAGTCCGGATCGAGGTAGACATCGATTGCGACAAGAAAGAGGCAAACTTCGAGTGGCATCGGCGTAGCCTGATAACGAAAAAGGCGAGATATCCGCGATTGGCCAAGGATCGTGGAGTGAATCTCGGAATGGATCAATCTATAGCGGTTAATTAGATGCTAATATGATTTCCTGCTATAATTAAAGTGTACCTTAGTTAGGACTCCCCTATTATATAAAGAGGGATCCCATTCATTTGTAAGCATGATTATTCATTGATAAGAATTTATACACTCATTACTTTCTTGCTATTTCATTTACTGTTTATCAAAGTTACTTTATCATTTGCTATCCCACCTCGAGGCTATCCGAAGTCAAGGTCGAGACCTGGCGAACACACTGGTTTGATTAACTTCATTCTCTGATTTATCCGTTTATTTTCTTTCTTATCAGTTGGTATTGGACGAAATCACATATCCTGAAAACCACAATATAAGTTTAATTGTTACTCGAATTTTAGGGTAGACAGTTTGGCGCCCACTGTGGGGCTAAGATAATAGTGATTGTTCGGTATTGATTCTGGTAATAGTGATTGTTCGGTATTGATTCTGATAACACACATTATTTTACGCTTGTTCTTGTCAAGTATTTTTGCTTTCAGGTTAAAACATGTCAAACTCACACAACGCACCAACACATGGTGACGATGGTCTCAGGCTTCACGCGGAAAATGACATGTAATTGCTCCAGGAGTCGGGGTGCCACCGGCTAATCTCGGGGGAGAACCGGTTGCCGACCCAGTTGATGTCAGTTCGCACATTGCTTTAAATGCGGACCTAGGCGCGGACCCCGAAGGGAGTGTGCGTAGGGAGGGCCGACCTGGTGGCCAATACAGGGTATAGGAGACGGGGGAGTTAGTCTCCAGGTGATATTTGAGATGCTGCAGTTGCTCAACTTCAAAATCAACACAGAACTTCGAGTGGGGTCGAGTCGGAAATCACTCTCCGTACCGAGCCAGTGCCAGAGAGGCCGAATGGTAACGAATCGGGGACCGATCCTGCAGTAATGAAAATGCTCGAGGAGCTCACAAGAGAATCGAGTCAGGAGAGAAGAAAATCGAAACTAATGATAAAAAAGTGGAGACATACAACTCTTGAGTTGATCAGATACCGGGGCACCACCAATCTTGAAAGGGATGGATTCGAAGAAGTTTGTACAAAAGTCGTTTCCTCAAAGTGCGGCTTCGAAGCCTATTCCAAAGAAGTTTTGTATACCGGACATACCCAAATATAATGGGACCACCGATCCTAACGAATATGCTACTTCATATACATGCGCCATCAAGGGTAACGATTTAGAAGGTGATGAGATCGAATCTGTGATGTTGAAAAAGTTCGGAGAGACCCTTTCAAAGGGAGCAATGATTCGGTATCACAACCTACCGGCAAATTTCATCGACTCATTTTCCATGTTAGCAGATTCTTTTGTAAATGCACACGCCGAGTCCATAAAGGTCGCAACAAGAAAATCAGATCTTTTCAAGGTAAGACAAAGGGATAACGAAATGCTAAAGGAGTCCGAACCCCGATTTTAAATGGAACGCATGGAGTTTCCACCGGTCACAGTTGATTGGGCCATTCAAGCTTTCACCTAAGGGTTGAACGAGTGGAGTTCGGTAGCATCACGTTAGTTGAAACAAAATTTGATCGAGTATCCAGCTGTAACTTGGGGAGATGTGCACAATCAATATCAATTGAAGATCAAGGTCGAGGATGACCAATTAGGAGCCCCTTCCGGTTCAGTACATCCAAACAGGTCGGCAGTTAAAACCTAGAGGGACGTCGACAGGGAGCCAAGGTCGAACAAAGAACAATATCAACCATATACCACAGATCGAAGGAACAATAGTTCAGGACGCAATTCCGCACGGAACGATCGAAGAAGTGATCGAGGATAGAATTCTCAGGGACTTATGAGTAAAAGTGGTTTTGAGAAGTACGCCGATCCCGTAGAGGCACATCGATTGTCGGAATATAATTTTAGTGTCGATGCGTCAGGCATTGTATCGGCAATTGGGAGAGTCAAAGATACCAGATGGCCCAGGCCCATACAGACCGATCTTTCCCAAAGGAACCCCAATCTGATGTGTAAATATCATGGCACGCATGGTCACAAGACCGAAGACTGCATGCAATTAAGAGAGGAGGTAGCTCGTTTGTTCAATGAGGGCCACCTTCGAGAATTCCTAAGTGATCGAGCCAAGAATCATTTTAAGGAAAGGGACGCCAACAGGAAAAATGAACGGGAGGAACCACAGCATGTAATTCATATGATCGTCGGAGGGGTCGATATTCCACAAGGGCCCGTATTCAAATGCACTAAGGTATCAATTACTAGGGAGAAACGGACCCGGGATTATGTGCTCGAGGGCTACTTATCATTCAATTACGAAGAAGCAGAAGGCATTTCTTAGCCCCACAACGACGCTCTGGTAATTTCTATCTTATTAAATAAAGTTCAAGTTAAGCGTGTTTTAGTGGATCCAGGTAGCTCGGCAAATATCATCCGATCGAGGGTCGTGGAGCAGCTCGGCCTACAAGATCAAATCGTACCCCAACTCGGGTCCTAAACGGCTTCAATATGGCCAGTGAAATAACTAAAGGGGAGATTATTCTACGGGTAAACGTGGCTGGAACCATTTAAGATACCAAGTTCCACGTAGTTGAGGGAGACATGAGGTAAAATGCACTACTCGGAAGGCCTTGGATCCACAATATGAGGATAGTCCCTTCGACTCTCCACCAAATGATGAAATTCCCGACGCCGGATGGTGTGAAAATAGTATACGGGGAGCAGCATGCTGCAAAGGAAATGTTTGCAATTGATGAGGTAACACTAATATCGACGTTATCTACCTCGGAAAGGTCGAGCATCAAAGGTAAACAGGACGCCAAATAGCAATCACAGCCACCAGCCTCGACCGAATCGGGGAAGCAGGAGATGGAAGAAGAAGAGGTTTTCTAACCCCTCGAACTTTTATTGTTCCCGAAGATTCTGACGCCACCAAATCAACGGTCGAAGAGCTGGAACAGGTTATATTGATTGAGTACTTGCCCGAGCGAAAGGTATACCTAGGAATAGGATTAACCCCCGAACTCAGGAAAAAGCTTATTCAATTTCTTATTGATAACATAAATTGTTTTGCTTGGTCCCATTTAGACATGACAGGGATCCCACCGGAGATAATGACGCATCGGCTAAGTCTGGACCCTAGGTTCAAAACGGTAAAGCAAAAGAGAAGACCCCAGTCCGAGGTAAAGTATGCATTCATAAAGGACGAGGTAACTAAACTTCTCAAAATAGGGTCCATTCGGGAGTTGAAATATCCTGAATGGTTAGTCAATATAGTCGTAGTCCCTAAAAAAGGGAACAAACTTAGAATGTGCATATATTATAAAGATTTAAACAAGGCTTGCCCTAAAGATTCTTTTCCACTACCTAACATCGATCGCATGATCGACACCACGGCTGGCCACGAGATCCTTACCTTTCTCGATGCCTATTCCGGGTACAATCAAATCCAAATGAACCCGGAAGACCAGGAAAAGACTTCATTTATCACCAAGTATGGAACATATTGTTATAATGTAATGCCCTTCGGGCTAAAAAATGCAGGAGCTACTTACCAACGCCTAGTAAATAAAATCTTCGAAGAATAAATAGGTAAGTCAATGGAAGTTTATATCGATAACATGCTAGTTAAGTCCATACACGTAGAGGACCATTTGCATCATTTGCAGGAAACATTCGAGATTTTGAGGAAATATAACATAAGCTCAACCCCGAATAATGTGCTTTTGGGGTCGATTCGGGCAAATTCCTGGGCTTCATTGTATCGAATCGGGGAATCGAGATCAACCCCGATAAAATCAAGGCTATCGAAGACATCACCGTCGTGGACAGTGTAAAAGCCGTGTAGAGGCTGACTGGACGGATAGCTGCTTTAGGGCGATTCATCTCGAGGTCGTCGCATCGAAGCCATAGATTTTCCTCTCTACTCAAAAAGAAGAACGATTTCGCCTGGACCCCGGAATGCCAACATGCATTAGAGGAATTAAAGCGATACCTATCGAGCCCGCCGTTGCTTCACACTCCAAAGGCAGATGAGAAACTTTACTTGTACTTAGAAGTATCGGAAATTGCGGTAAGCGGTGTCCTAGTTCGAGAAGAGCAAGGTACGTAATTTCCCGTTTATTATGCAAGTCGAACCTTAGGAGAAGCAGAAACTAGGTATCCATACTTAGATAAATTGGCACTTGCACTGATAAGCGCCTCTAGAAAGCTAAAACCATACTTTCAGTGTCACCCCATATGTGTGTTAACCACTTACCCACTTTGCAATATCTTGCACAAGCCCGAACTATCGGGCCGATTAGCCAAATGGGCCGTCGAACTCAGTGGGTACGATATCGAGTATCAACCCCGAATGGCCATCAAGTCTCAAATTTTAGCGGACTTCGTGGCCGATTTCGAGCCAACCCTCGTACTCGAAGTTGAAAAGGAACTCTTGTTAAAATCGGGTACATCATCGGGGGTGTGGACCCTTTTCACAAACGGTGCTTCGAGTGTGAAGGGATCCGGGCTAGACATCGTTTTGAAGCCGCCCACGGGTAGCCTTATTAGACAATCTATCAAACCCCTAAGTTGACTAATAATGAGGCCGAGTATGAGGCCATGATTGCAGGTCTCGAGCTGGCTAAAGGTTTGGGTGCTGAGGTCATCGATGCCAAGTGTGATTCCCAGCTCGGGGTTAACCAGGTCAACAAAACATTCGAAGTCCGAGAAGACCGAATGCAAAGGTACTTGGATAAATTGCAGGTAACCTTACAACGGTTCGAAGGATGGACCCTACAGCATGTACCTCGGGAATAGAACGCCGAGGCCGACGCCCTTGCAAACTTAGGGTCATCAGTCGAAGATGATGAAATTAGCTCGGGGACTGTCGTCCAACTCTCGAGATCCGTGGTCGAAGAGGTCACACTGAGATAAACTCCACAAGCTTAACTTAGGATTGGAGGAATAAATACATCGAGTACTTGAAAAATGGAAAGCTCCCATCGGTCCCTAAAGAATCGAGGGCCCTACGAACCAAAGCTGCTCGATTCACACTGGCTGAAGATGGAACATTATACAGAAGGACATTCGATGGACCATTAGCAGTATGTTTAGGACCAGGAGACACCGATTATATTTTACGAGAGGTCCATGAAGGCACTTGTGGGAACCACTCCGGCGCCGAATCACTGATTCACAAAATCATTAGAGCATGATACTACTGGGATAGCATGGAAAAAGACACTAAGGAGTTTGTACGAAAATGTGATAAATGTCAAAGGTTTGCACCGATGATCCATCTGCCCGGAGAACAACTTTATTTAGTCCTATCCCCATGGCCATTCATGGAATGGGGGATGGATATGTAGACCCTATGCCAACGGCCCCAGGTAAAGCTAAGTTCATTTTATTTATGACTGACTATTTCTCTAAATGGGTTGAAGCACAGACATTCGAGAAAGCGAGAGAGAAAGAGGTGATAGACCTCATCTAGGACCACATCGTATGTCGATTTGGGATACCCGCCGAAATAGTGTGTGACAATGGAAAATAATTTATCGACAGCAAAGTAACGAAATTCCTCGAGGACCACAAAATAAAAAGGATATTATCAATGTCGTATCACCTTAGTGGGAACCAACAGGCCGAATTGACGAACACGACTATCATTCAAAACTTAAAGAAAAGGTTGAACGACGCTAAGGGGAAAATGGAGAGAAATTTTACCCGAAGTCCTTTGGGCATGTCGAACAACATCAAAGTCCAATACGGAGGCAACCCCCTTCTCCTTAGTATATGGCTCCGAGGCCTTGATTCTGGTCGAAGTTGGGGAACCTAGCGCCAGATTTCTACATGCAACGGAAGAATCAAATCATGAGGCTATGAATTCTAGCCTCAAACTATTGGATGAAAAACGAGAAGCTGCTCTCGTTCGGATGGCTGCGCAAAAACAAAGAATCGAGAGATATTATAATAGAAGAACCAACCTTCGCCACTTCAAAATCGGGGACTTAATTTTGAGGAAAGTAACCCTCAATACTCGAGACCCAAACGAAGGGAAGCTAGGCCCGAATTGGGAGGGACCATATCGGGTCCTCGGTCTCATCGAAAATGTGTCTTATAAACTTGGCACAATGGAGGGCGAACAATTTCCAAACAATTGGAATATATCACTCCTCAAACGATATTATTGCTAAGATATGACTTTCTCCCTTTCCATTTGTATTTGATACTAACTTATTGCAGGTGGTCGATCGAGGACGTCAAGAAGCTCTTCAACATGAGGACCTTAGGTTTCAAATCACGTGTTGCACTCTTTTTTCCTTAGATCAGTTTTTATCCCAAATGGATTTTTCCGGTGAGGTTCTTAATGAGGCAACAATTATGTACTACCTGAGGAAAATTCAACAGTATCCAAGACTTCTTTGCAATCAACCTCGAATATTGGGGGACATCACCCTCGGATGTTCTATTTTCGAGGAAAGTACTTCATGTCAAAGGGTCCCGATAGGGAAAACTTTATAATGGGCCAAACGGTCGAATGAACTGTGTCCATATAGATTAGTCAAGACCCGATGGCAAACCATGTACCCATGTATAAATTATTCAAAGAAGCATTCTTTCTATATCAAACATTTTTGTGTCTCAAAGAAAATTTCTACAATACGAGCTCCATACTTATGATTTTGTGAGAAATGGCTCAAGGGCCAAGCACAAACATGCCTCGAACACTCGGGGATTGTCGTTGACGATCGACATACTCGAGTTATCTAAACTCGAATTCATAAGACCTCAAAGAGGCACCCCTCGATATATAGGCCAAGGCCATCATTCTCGGGGACTAACATTTTGAACAAGTTCGAAGTGTTATTGGGGAATAAGCCCGAGGCATACCCAAAGGCTACGGCCAAATTAATGCGGCTCGGAGACGTTCGAATCCCGCAATAAAAATAGGCCTTCGAATTCTTTGAAAAAACGGTTAAAAAAAAGGCTACCCTCGAAAAATAATCAAAAGGGCTTCGATAAAATCAGCCCAAAAAAAACCTTAAGAGGTATCAAATTATCTTAAAACAAACGTGCTAAGGCACAAAAAGCAGAAGGGTTTCAATCAATATGTCACGCCCCGAACCTGGACCTGGATGTAACACGACACTCGGTCCCTAACTACATGTGACCGAGCGAACCAACTAGCTGGCTGAATCAACATGTGATATCATAACATACTGAATGCGGAAGATAAACTAACACATGCTGATATACTGAAAGTCTGGATGATATAAATCAAAGTGAGGAAATACTAAAACAAGTCTGAAACATATATGTAGCCAACATTGCTTAACATGAAAAGCCTGAGACTCTGTCTAACTGTTACTCTAGTCTATGAAGCCTCTAATGAAGTACTAAAAACACTGACTGCCTGTAAATATTGAAGGACTATAAAGTAATGATAATTCCCCGAAAGAACTGGGGATCACCAAACAGCTGGTACGAGAATCCTAGCACTCTGAATCATCAACCTGTAAATCATTACCAGCATCTCCCCGGGCAAAAGGGACGTCGGTACATTTGAATTGCACTGGTATGTAAAGCAACAGAAAGAAAGAATTAAAAATGCTGAAACTGAAACCAAGTTGATAACTGAGAATTGATAATTAATAATTGAAATGAAAACTATTGAAACGGAAACTGAAATGATAACTGATAACTGATAACTGAACTGATAACCGGTAGCTAAAATGATAACTGATAACTGAACTGAACAAAGGAAGTAAGGATATGAATACTCCCTCTTCTGAATGATGAACAACCTGTTTATCTGAATAAGCTACGGCCTCGGGCCCAATATATATGTGCACAAGCTACGGCCTCAGGCCCAAGTATACGTATACATAACTACGGCCTCAGGCCCAAAAATGCATAAAGCATAAACTACGGCCTCAGGCCCAAACATGCATAAAACATAAACTACGGCCTCAGGCCCAAACATGCATAAAGCATAAACTATGGCCTCAGGCCCAAGTATGCATAAAGCGTATAAACTACGGCCTCAGGCCCACATATAGGTGTTCAACATTCAGGAAAACTGCAATAAATGATAGTGAAATACTGAATCACACTGAGTTACATGATACTCGAATACTGGATCACACTGAGTCACATAATTGTGGAATACTGAATAGGACTAGACTAAGACATGTATTCTTGAATTGATTTTGAACACTGAAACTTCAACTGTTTATGGCATACTGAGTAATCTATATTAAGACTCGGGGGTATCAAACCCAAGTCTATATTGAATATGCACTGAGCTCACAACGTTCAGAACAAAAGTCATGAACGAGTTATGAAGCTAAAGAATAGAAGTTCTACAACTATTCAAGGAACTAGGCTAAACTATATTTCTGAGGCAATTAGTAACGTCGTAAAAGAAACGTAGTGTAGGGAGAATCGATAAAATTCCCAAACGTAGAGAGTTAGCCTCACATACCTTAACTTCCTACTCTTGAGCGTAATACAACGTTCACCAACCCTTTCAACTTTAATCTATATCAGTACAAATCAAAGGAATTCCATATTAGCAATAATTCTCATGTTTTAGTCACTTAAGAATTTTCTCAAACACTTGGTGATATAAAGCTTCATAGTCCTTATTAATGGTGTCTCTACACCCAATAACCCATTCTCTTGCTCCTAGATAAATTCTAAAGTTTCAAATGGTTATAATCAACCTTATTCTTTATCACCCATAAGGTAAACAACACCCTTAATCAATAATCAACAATCAACAAGCCAAACCTATAATTGTTCATGCTTTTCTATCAAGCCCATCAACTCATATCTCATGAACTTGTAGTCTACAATCATTAATCCAACGCTATAATCAATTAGAGGGTGAAGATATTACCTTCTTGACGTTCAAACCCTTTGAATTCGAGTTCTAGGCTTCCTTCTCTCAACAATGATATCCCAATCGAATATCTAATAATATGGAGGGTTAACCCATGTTAATAAGATGTTGGAAAATTGAAATTAACTTAGAATCACCATTAGAACTTACCTTGGGTGGTGGAACGACCCTTAAGGAGTTAGGTTTTTGAGAGTTCCCCTTTCTAGAGCAAGTTTTTATGTTTTGGGGATGTGGGGGACAAAATATGGCTTTAAAACGACCCCCCACGAGCGCGCCTGCGCACCTGAAGACCTGGTCGCGCTACTGACCGCGCAAAACGGCAGTAACACTGCCTCAAAAGAAGCGCGGCTGCGCTAGGGGCGTGCTACAGGGCGCACATATTGCATACTATTCTGTAAAATGCACATAACTTTTTGCAAAGAGATCCGTTCTGGCTCCATAATATATCGTTGGAAAGCTATTTCTAAGGCCTACAACTTTTGTGCTTTGGGTTTTCCCAAATCCCTTACACATTTTCACTAAAACCTGCTGGAGGACAGACCTTCTGCAAACTTAGTCGATTTTGTCAAATCTATGCACCTCACTTTCCATCTTGATTTTGAAACAACTATTTTACCCATAATCATCCCGATGGGACTTCACATGTCCAAAATATAACCTTACTACTCCTTTAACTCATTCATACCTAAGCCAAATTTACGGGGTGTTACATTATCTCCCCCTTGGGATCATTCGTCCTCGAATGATTGTCATGACTGTAACTTCTGCTAACTCCGGACCTTAAACGGGTCTGGTGGAAACATGAACTTTCATTGACACTTGTATACTAAACTAAATGAATACATGATTACTGAACTGTTGCGATACTGAACTGAATGACTACTGCATTGACTGAATATTGGTCTGCCATGGATACGTGAATACTGAACTAACATGGATATATGAATATTGAACCGGCACGAATATTTGAGTAATCTGAGTACTAAGCTGGCATGAATGTCTAAGTATTGGACTAACATGAGTAGCAAGTATTGAGTTGACATTAGTATCTGAGTACTGAACTGACATGAGTATCTGAGTACTGAACTGACATGAGTATTTAAATACTGAACTGACATGAGTATCTGAGTACTGAACTGACATGAGTATCTAAGTACTGGAAACTTGAATGTTATAACATGATACGTGAAATATTGGTTGTACCACCGCTAATTCTGGTGGCAACTCCAACTCATAAGCTATTTGACCGATCCTTTGTAGGATCATATACGACGTGATATATTTGGGACCGAGCTTTTCTTTCTTCCCAAATCTCATAACGCCTTTCATAGGCGAAACTTTCAGAAACACCCAATCATCAACTTGGAACTCTAACATCTTCAAACGCTCTTGAATCAACTTAACTTTCTCTATAGTCTGATAGACCAAATTTGGTCCCAACAACTCCTTTTCACCAACTTTGAACCAACCAATTGGCGATCTACACCTTCGCTCGTACAGAGCCTCTCACAGTGCTATCTTGATACTAGAATGGTAGGTGTTATTATTAGCAAGGTCAATGAGAGGTATGTGATCATCCCAATTACTTTTAACATCAAGGATATATCCTCAACTGTTTGAATAATGCGCTCTGCCTGGCCATCTTTCTGAGGATGAAAAACTTGTGCCTAATCCTTTCTGAAAGAACTTCTAAAAGTTCATTTTAAACTGAGCACCACAATCCGAAATGACGGACAACGGAGTCCCATACATCAGACGATTTCCTGAATGTACAACTTGGTATAATCTTCTACTTAATCTGTAGTTTTTACTGGCAAGAAGTGTGCTGACTTGGTAAGTCGATTTACAATCATCCGATCAAATCATGCTTTCAAGATGAGCAAGATAATCCTGTTATAAACTCCATATTTACCATCTCCACTCAAAATATATGTATTCTGTGTTAAAACACTAGGCTTCCTGCTGCTCGACTTTCACTTGCTGACAATTCAGACAATTGGCCGCAAAGTCTGCGACGTTCTTTTTCATGTCGTTCAACCAATGAATCCCCTTGGTCAAGATACATCTTTGGGGAACCTGGATAGAAAGAATACCTGGAATTATGGGCTTCTAACATGATCTTCCCTCTTTAAATCCATCTATTTCTGGAACACACAATCTGTCTTGGTACCTCAAAGTACCATCATCCCCCCCTTATTCAAAAGCCATCGTCTTATACTTGCGAATCTCCTCTTCAATTGCAACACGTATGGATCATCAAATTATTTCTCCTTCTCTTCGGCTACTAAGGGGGAACAAGTCCTGTTCTAGACAACAACTCCATCATCTTCGGAGTCCGAAGTCGAACTGCTATCTTGGCTAAGTGGTGAACTTCTTTCACCAGAGTTCTCTTATCTACCTCAATCATGAGTTATACTTTTCACACTTTATCTTCTTAAGCACTTCCTGAAAACACTTATAGCATTGTTGTGACCCAAGTCTTTGACCAGTACTCCGAAGACTAGAGTCTCGTGCAATGGCACTACCCTCGTGGCACATAAATAGGCATGATTTTATAGCTTTTCTGTGATCACTTTATCATCAATAACTAAGCTCGGTGATCATTCTACTCACTTTGTGTTTCTTACACATGCTATACATAATCCATGTGGTAATTATACAATTTTCCCTCATTACCGAACTGATTTTCTTTTTCATATCCCATGCTAACTATTAGAGTTTCAAATCTCCATATGGACTTACTGATGGTTTTTACATCACCCCTTAGACTAAAGGTCTTATACTTGTGGATCCTTCTCTTTCTGTTGGGATCCAAATAACTTTCCTTATCTTCTGCAACTCTTTGCACCTTACGTCAATGACCACTCATCTTCCGACTTACTTTTGAGCAATCTTCCTTACTAAGAAACACTAAATTATTCACTTAACGGAAAGCTAATGTATTCACAACTATCATACACAATCTTAATAATTTAACTCTGCTCACACTGTCAATCTTGGGGAGACCCATTTTCGATAATTCTTAAAGGCTATTCTTCTATAGTTTGTGCTCTCACTGCTAGCTGATTTTTTTCCCACTGCCACTGTACTTCGGGTTTAACTTAAACTCTCTGGGTTCTAACATACATTCGGTATTTCAAACTGTCATCCACTCACTAGAGTTAACCTGGCTAAGTAAATCAAATTGTATCTCTAGTAGCTCTGCTGAAATTTGCTAATTCACTGTATCAACTCAAACATACTAACTATTCTTTTACTAACTACCTGCTAGCGTCATGTGTTCATGTTTTGCTTTGAATAACTAAAGTGAAGCATAAGGCTATTTCTAATTTCCCTCATCATCCAACCCTATTCTATGGTCGCATACTATCCTTTTTTTTTCTATACTATGTGCATAGATCACAGTTAGGGAATTCATCTGTCTTAAACAAAAATTAGAATATCTAACCCCAAACTTTCTATATAATACAAAATTATATCATACTATAAACATCCGCGATAATCACTTAGTCACATAACCTAAGGGGGAACTGCCATATCTTTTATCTTACATCAATAGCTGCTTCTTATAGTAGCTTACTAACGTGGTACTTCTAGTTCTGATTTGAATAAATCTAAACAACTTAAAATCATTCCCTGATATTCAATATTGGCTGCTCTTGGTTCTCATTGCATACATCATATCTTCTAGTCATTTGCATGAGTTGTACGAAATCACATCTTTGGTAAGAACAAACGTTTCTGACTCCTAGGTATTTTACCCTTAGGCTCTTTTCTGTCGAAAACTATACTGACCAATGTTAGGGTGTGACATCTGAACTATCATCATCCAACGTGTGGCTCCATTCCCAAGAATTACATAAAGTTGTTCTAGGAGGTAAAATACATACAAATACACTACAATGCATAAACTTATCCTTCAAAGTATACCATCATCTGATAATTCACTTCATGTGCCATCCGGTGAGTCTTGGTCTTAATCCGGTCCTAAAACATGCGAAGATTTTGCTATGATCACTGTTACTTACATTTTCTTTTAGCACCCATAGGCATCACTATATTACTCACCAGTCACCAGAATTTTGATACACTGAATATTGGAGATCTGGCAAATGAATAACTGATAACCGGCATCCTGAATAACCATAAACTTGCTAACCGAAAGATTGTATAACTGGTAACTGAGGTAAGCTGATAACCATAAGACATTATAACTGCTTTTGTACTTTCTGATAAGGTTATGCTTTAATCTGTACTACTATCCATTGCATCCCACTTTTAACGTCCTCTCAAGTCTCATATTTACCAACCTGTACTCTATAATTATACCCCAATGGGCAATTATCCTCTCTAGGACCTTAGGTTTCTCCTGCGCGTCGCTTGGGCATCCAATACGTTTGGAATTCGATAGGAAGAGAAGGTTACCTATTGCTCTAAGTTTCATGGCACGATCTAGAGTAGAAAGAAATGAGACAATCCTGGATGTCTTGGTAGTTAACCGTTTATATGAGTGGCCGGCACACACATATAAAGGAAACTCCACTAGACACGAATTCATAGACTCCCTAAGACTCTTGAACCTAGGGCTCTGATACCAAGCTTTGTCACGCCCCGAACCTGGGCCTGGACGTAACATGGCACTCGGTACCTAACTACATGTGACCGAGCGAACCAACTGGCTGGCTGAATCAACATGTGATATCATAATACTGAATGCGGAAGATAAACTAACACATGCTGATATACTGAAAGTCTGGATGATATAAATCAAAGTGCGCAAATACTAAAACAAGTCTATAACATATATGTAGCCAACATTGCTTAACATGAAAAGCCTGAGACTCTGTCTAACTGTTATTCTAGTTATGAAGCCTCTAATGAAGTACTAAAAACACTGACTGCCTGTAAATACTGAAAGACCATAAAGTAATGATAATGCCCCGAAAGAACTGGGGATCACCAAACAGCTGGTACGAGAATCCTAGCACTCTGAATCATCAACTTGTAAATCATTACCTGCATCGTGAGATGCAGGCCTGGGGCAAAAGGGACGTCAGTACATTTGAATTGCACTGGTATGTAAAGCAACTGAAAGAAAGAATTAAAAATGCTGAAACTGAAACCAAGCTGATAACTGAGAATTGATAATTGATAACTGAAATGATAACTATTGAAACAGAAAATGAAATGATAACTGATAACTGATAAATGAACTGATAACTGATAACTGAACTGATAACTAGTAACTGAAATGATAACTGATAACTGAACTGAACAAAAGAAGTAAGGATATGAATACTCCCTCTTCTGAATGATGAACAACCTGTTTATCTGAATAAGCTACAGCCTCGGGCCCAATATATATGTGCACAAGCTACGGCCTCAGGCCCAAGTATACGTATACATAACTACGGCCTCATGTCCAAAAATGCATAAAGCATAAACTACAGCCTCAGGCCCAAACATGCATAAAGCATAAACTACGGCCTCAGGCCCAAACATGCATAAAGCATAAACTATGGCCTCAGGCCCAAGTATGCATAAAGCATATAAACTACGGCCTCAGGCCCAAATACAGGTGTTCAACATTCAGGAACTGAGAATCAAACTGCAATAAATGATAGTGAAATACTGAATCACACTGAGTTACATGATACTCGAATACTGGATCACACTGAGTCACATAATACTGGAATATTGAATAGGACTAGACCGAGATATGTATTCTTGAACTGATTTTGAACACTAAAACTTCAACTGTTTATGGCATACTGAGTAATCTATATTAAGACTCGGGGGTATCAAACCCAAGTCTATATTGAATACGCACTAAGCTCACAACGTTCAGAACGAAAGTCATGAACGAGTTATGAAGCTAAAGAATAGAAGTTCTACAACTATTCAAGGAACTAGGCTAAACTATATTTCTGAGGCAATTAGTAAGTCGTAAAAGAAACGTAGTGTAGGGAGAATCAATAAAATTCCCAAACATAGAGAGTTAGCCTCACATACCTTAACTTCCTGCTCTTGAGCGTAATACAACGTTCGCCAACCCTTTCAACTTTAATCTATATCAATACAAGTCAAAGGAATTCCATATTAGCAATAATTCTCATGTTTTAGTCACTTAAGCATTTTCTCAAACACTTGGTGACATAAAGCTTCATAGTCCTTATTAATGGTGTCTCTACACCCAATAACACATTCTCTTGCTCCTAGATAAATTCTAAAGTCTCAAATGGTTATAACCAACATTATTCTTTATCACCCATAAGGTAAACAACACCCCTAATCAATAATCAACAATCAACAAGCCAAACCTATAATTGTTCATGCTTTTCTATCAAACCCATCAACTCATATCTCATGAACTTGTAGTCTACAATCATTAATCCAACGCTATAATCAATTAGAGGGTAAAGATATTACCTTCTTGACGTTCAAACCCTTTGAATTCGAGTTCTAGGCTTCCTTCTCTCAACAATGATGTTCCAATCGAATATCTAATGATATGGAGGGTTTACCCATGTTAATAAGATGTTGGAAAATTGAAATTAACTTAGAATCACCATTAGAACTTACCTTGGGTGGTGGAAGGACCCTTAAGGAGTTAGGTTTTTGAGAGTTCCCCTTTCTAGAGCAAGTTTTTATGTTTTGGGGCTGTGAGGGACGAAATATGGCTTTAAAACGACCCCCCACGAGCGCGCCCGCGCACCTGAAGACCTGGTCACGCTACTGACCGCGCAAAAAGGCAGTAACACTGCCTCAAAAGAAGCGCGGCCGCGTTAGGGGCGCGCTACAGGGCGCGCATATCGCATACTGTTCTGTAAAACGCGCATAACTTTTTGCACAAAGATCCGTTCGAGCTCTATAATATATTTTTGGAAAGCTATTTCAAAGGCCTACAACTTTTCTGCTTTGAGTTTTCCCCAATTCCTTACACATTTTCATTAAAACCTGCTGGAGGACAGACCTTCTGCAAACTTAGTTGATTTTGTCAAATCTTATGCACCTCACTTTCCATCTTGATTTTGAAACAACTATTTTACCCATAATCATCCCGATGGGACTTCACATGTCCAAATTATAACCTTACTACTCCTTTAACTCATTTGTACCTAAGCCGAATTTACAGGGTGTTACACAACATCGAACCCTAAAAAAACCCAATGGGTAAAAAATACATGCTGAGGCATAAAGAAATTTTTACTAAGTATTTTAAGCCAAAAGAGGGGGATAATAGCCATCTTTTAGAGGCCATATTGGCCCAATATAAAGAGCCTAAGGGCCAATATACTTAGAGTTCGAATCTTGTTCTCACTCCATCCGAACCCAAGGGTCGACTATTCCGAGCCCAAATAAAAAATGACTCGGCTATGGCTTGGGGACTTGTAATTATCCGACACAAACCCTAAAGGATCTATGCCTCAAGTTCGAACCTTATTCGAACTCGACTGTGGTGACTTCGAAGAAGCCAGCCAAAACCAAAATCTCGAACGCACCGTTCAAAGCATAAGATTGTGCTAAAGTTTTACAAGGCACAAAAAGATAAAAGTCGAGAAGGCATTCAAAAGGGAAAATTTCTTTATATATATAGGCAAAACCATGTACAAGGGATCGACGGGGGTCTTACAAAAAAAAAGGAAAAATAAAATCCTAACTATGCCCGGGGTTGGTTTCTCCCTCATGGGTAGCTTCTCCTTCGAGCCCCTCATCTTTATCGGACCCGCCTTGGCTGCCTTCATCATCATCATCATCATCGAAGGAGAAAGCAACCTGGCATCAGCTTTAAGCGCCTTAGCTTGAGCTATCACTTTGGAAAGGTCAAGACCTCGAGCATGGATTTCCTCGAGGGTCTCCCTTCGGGATTGGCACTTCGCCAAGTCATTGATCTGTCGCTCTCGGTCAGAAGCCTCCCTTAGCTACGTTTGAGCAGTCTCGGCATCATCCAAGTACACGGCTATGGACTTGTCAGCCTTGATCTTCGTCTTCTCGACCTCCGTCGTGGCCTCAGCAAGCTCGGCTTCAAGCTCCTCGATCCTTTTGGCCTGGACTGAGCTTTTCTCTTTAATGCTCCGAAGTTGGACCTCGGTCGATGACAGTTTTGCCAAGGCAGCCTCTTTCTCCGCAGCAAGGCGGTCCATGTTCTCCTTCCACCACTCACAATCAGCTTTGATTTGATCGATTTCCCCTGGAGGAACTCGATCCTTTCCAGCTTTTGCTGCAACTGATATACAGAAGTATTATCCTCCACCGTTGGGTCAAGTTCGTACTCTTTCAAAAGGATAGTTACCTGCTCATCTAGCTCGGCTTCTTCCTTACGAGCCTTGGCCAAATCCGCTCGAAGGTCCCTGAGCTCTTCATCATTTTGACCACAATAGAGCTTCAAAGCCTTCCTCTCCTCCGAGGTGTTCTGGAGCTCGACCTCGCATTGGCTCAGGTCGTCCCGAAACTTGGTAAAAGCCTACATAAAAAGAAAGATATAAATTAAGGGAGAAGAAGAAAAAGAAAATTGCAACAACGGGGATTAGTACTTACTCGAGATAAAAGGCGTTGGGCCTCTTCAAAAAGGTTAGATGCATCATTGAGATCAGCGGCATCATCAACCCCGGTAAAACAATCCCGAAAGGGATCCTCTTCACTAGGGACTCCGCCTATGTTAGGGATCTTTAAAGCCCGAGCACCCCTTATAGCCTCCTCAGAAAAGGCTGGTAGAGAAGGAGAGTGACCTGTTGTTATGGCCCCGACCGAATCGCTCGGGGCGCTCTATTCAGCCTTGGGGGTCTCACAACCGGCACCCTCTGGCATGTTTGTCGTTGGCCGAGCGATAATCTCGACCTCGGGCGATTCGGGGGCTTTTCCCGAATCCTTCTTCGAAGCCTCCTCATTACGAGGCAGGGTCTCGATAGTCACTTCCCACTTGGAAGGCTTGGCGACCTCGTTCGGCTTCTTTGCTCGAACCACCACCGCCGAGTCGTCACCCTCATCTTCGTCTTCATCTTCATCTTCTCCCAGCTGGCAGGCCGACTCTATAGTCACAGGGATGAGATTTCTCCTGCGTCTTCGAAGTGGAGCCCTTTTAAGTTGGGGGTCCTCGGACTCCGAGACCCTCTTTCTCTTGTTATCTTTCCCCAACTTCAGAACCGGGGACTCGACCTCTTCCCCAAGCGGGGCCGGCCTTATTTCAACAACATCCCGGAGACCTGTATAAAGGGGATTCAAGTATAAATAAAAGGAAACTCTTGAGAGAAAAGCATCGAAAGTGTACGGGATAAGCTTACCATGATTCTTGGCCTCCCATCGGCCCCTCGCTAAATCGCTCCACGAGCGCTCAGCATGTGTGAAAGTCAAAGCCAGCTTCCGAACCCAACCTTCGAGGTCCGAAATTGCTCCGGGCATCCAAGCATTCGCTGCATAACAGATGAAAGCATTACATAAAGCAAAAAAACCGAGCACGAAGACTAATGGGTAATACGTTACTTACGATCGGGGTTCCATTTCTCGGGTAACGGTAGTTTCTCCTCTGGCATGAGATCGCAGGTCCTTACCCTCACGAGCGTTGGAGCTTGATCAACCCTCAAAAAAGTCGAGTTTGATATAACTGTATGAGGTGGTCAAGAGTGAACTCCAGCCCCTCGGCCTTGCTGGAAAAGTAGCGGAGCATGATCACTATACACTAGAATGAGGGGTGAACCTGGCTGAGGGTGACCTGATACCTCTTGCAAAAGTCAACAATGACTGGGTCGAGGGAACCCAGTGTGAAGGGGTAAGTGTAAATACTTAGAAACCCCTCCACATAGGTGGTGATGCTCTCTTCAGGGGTGGGGACTTGTACCATGACCTCGGCCCCCCAGTTACAGTCTCTCTTCACAGCCTCGAGACTACCCGTTGTTATCGAGCAGATGTATCTCGATACATGTTCACATCGGCCAGGGACCGATGGAGGGTTCTCGACTTTGAAGTCGGATTTCCAGACACAAGGGCCGGGAACATACTCGTGAGGAAGCGGTTCCACCGGCGTTTTATCACCGGCCGGCCGGGAAGAAGAGGAAGAAGCTTTCTCCTTTTGTGGGACGTTCTTGGAGGTTTTCGCCATTGATTCAGGTAGAAGGAAGCAGAAAGAGATGAAATTTGGTATTTTTGGTACTAACTAAGTTGACTCAATGGGTGGTGAAAGAGAAGAGATTGAAAGAGTAAGAAACTTAGAAAATTTGATAGAGGTGAAATCTTGATTCAACCAAGGAGCCTGTATTTATAGACTCACGGCGACGCTCGGTGGTGCTAGTGGTCGACCGTCCACTGGCAAGCATTAATGGTTTAGGGAACTGTATCGACGCGACGTTTTGGCCACTGCGATCGTTTACGCCACGGGGATGACATCATTATCAGGGTCTCCAGAAAATCGAGGCTCAAGTCGTTTCTTATCGTTTTACTCTAAGAAACGAGGGGACTATCTGTATACGGTAGAAACCGAGGCTACCCGATTTCATTCTTGGTCGGGGTAGGAACATCACGTCGAAGAGCTGGGACGTCGAGTCCGGATCGAGGTAGACATCGACTGCGACCAGAAAGAGGCAGACTTCAAGTGGCATCGGCGTAGCCTGATAACAGAAAAGGCGAGATATCCACGATTGGTCGAGGATCGTGGCGTGAATCTCGGAACGGATCAATCTATAGCAGTTAATTAGATGCTAATATATAATTTCCTATTATAATTGGAAGTGTACCTTATTTAGGACTCCCCTATTATATAAAGAGGGATCTCATTCATTTGTAAGCATGATTATTCATTGATAAGAACTTATACACCCATTACTTTCTTGCTATTTCATTTACTGTTCATCAAAGTTACTTTATCATTTGCTATCCCACCTCGAGGCTATCCCAAGTCCAAATCCACTACTAAAAGGTAAATGGACACGGCCGCATGCAATATAATATACCCAACTATTAGTCGGGGTCGAATCCCACAGAGAACAATATGTAGGCGATTAAGAATGTAAGAGAATTATCGCTTGTTATGCAGTGCCAAACACTTAGAATTGATTTGAGAAAATACCTATACCTAAATGCGGAAATGTAAACTAACCTAGAAAGCAAGTAAAATGATCAATGGCTACAAGTATGGTTGCATCGGGAATTACACTCAAGTAACGATCCAATGTATTTCATGATTTTACAAATATGAGCGAGTTTATGTTAATTAGCCACGGGTAATAATTCTATATTAACTTCTTCCGAAGACTAACAAGACTTCCTAATTGAATTATCCCTAAAACAATTAAGAGATTAAGCACCCCCGGATATGGATACAAGTAGTTCAATCCTATCCCTAGGTAGAATCTATAAAATGAAGGTTAACGCCTCAAGTTCTTGTAATTAATCTTTCCCAACCCCAAATTATCTTTTCCAAAATTAATTCAGAGTAAATGGGCGAGTCCTAGGGTTAGTTTATTCCTTTGGAAACATTAAAGAACAAGAATAATTAAAGAAACAACAACTCACTTCATAAAAGGATAAAAATCATTCGATATATAAGCACAACAAGGTATTTAATCCATACTTTAAATATGAATATTCCCATAAACAAGATTAAGTGTTGGAAATAAATACTACACACTTAAATATTCAATATAAAGCAAGGAAATGAAGAAATAAACATAAATGGGTAAGAAATCCTTAACCACAAGCTTGAAATCTTCAAAACCCAAGTGTGTGTGCAAACCCTAGCTTCCAAAACTTGTTCTTTCTCTCTCTAGGAACTGAAAATAAGCCAAAGATCTGCCAAAGATCCTGCTAGGTCAAGTATTAAAGGGTTTGGGGATTGAAAACGTAAAATTCCATTTTTGCCCAGAACTGCCCAGAAAATACACTATGCGATCGCATATGTTCTCATGTGTTCGCGTTGAATGTTTTCTTCAAGCTATGCGATCGCATACAGTGTTCGGCGTTCGCATAGCTCAGTTGACCAGCCGCTGACCAGGCTTTCTTCTTTACGTTCGCACCTATTCACCCGCGTTCGCAGTGCTATACTATTGTTTACATATGCGATCGCATACAGTTCCCTGCGATCGCACAGGGTAATAACTGGGCAAACTTTGTTTTTTTCCATTTTAGCTCCTTTTTGACTTGTTTTCACTTGGTTTCTTCACCATTACTTCTAAATCACATACAACCTGTAAAATAGAAGTAAATGACATCAAATACACAATTTTATCACTCAAACATAGAAAAAGTATAGGTTTAAAGACAAGGTAAGTTGGTAAAATACCAACTTATCAAAGGTCGAGACTTGGCGAACACACTAGTTTGATGTGACGACCCGGCCGGTCGTCTTAAGAATTAACGCCCGATCCCCTATTAACTGCTTTTCCCAAGTCTATTTTCTGCTAATTTGAATTTTTCGGGATGTTCGGTTTTGAACTTCGGAGAGTTTTGGGACACTTAGTCCCTAAATGAGAGCTTAAGTGTTGGAAAGTTGCCCGTAGTTAGAACTGTGTGAAGACCGCCTCGGAATGGAAATCCGACGGTTCCGTTAGCTCCGTTAGGTGATTTCGGGGTTGGGTGCGTGTTCGGAATGTATTTTGGAGGTTCCTAGCTAATTTAGGCTTGAAATGCCGAAGTTTGAATTTTTGAAGTTTCCGGTCCGATAGTGAGTTTTTGATCCGAGGGCCGGAATGGAATTCCGGAAGTTGCAGTAGCTCCGCCATGCCATTTGGGACGTGTGTGCAAAATTTCAGGTCATTCGGACATGTTTTGGTTAGGTTTTGATCGAAAGCGTGTTTTGATGAAATTTGGAAGTTCATAAGCTTGATTTTTTGGTTTGATTCGTCGTTTTGAGGTTGTTTTAAGTGATTTGAAACTTCGAGCGAGTCCGTGTTAGGTTATATGACTTGTGTGTGTGATTAGACGGGGTCCCAGAAGCCTCGGGTGTGTTTCGGATGGGCTACGGGTTATTTTCTTCCATTTTTGAACTGCTGAAACTGTTGCTTCTGATACCCTCCTTCGCGATCGCAAAGCATCTCCCGCGATCGCGATGCCCTACTTTGCCCACCTGGATATTTCCTCTTCGCGTTCGCATAACTCCTCCCGCGTTCGCGAAGCCCAGTTTATTTCCTCTTCGCGTTCGCATAGACCACCTCGCGTTCGCATACCCCTGCTATGTCCGCTCTTTGCGTTCGCGGACGCTTTCACGCGTTCGCGTAGAGCAACTTCAGGACCTCGATATTTTCCTTCAACGCGTTCGCGTTCATGCTTCCGCGATCGCGAAGCACTATTTTTCTCTTCTCCACGTTCGCGTTCTCATCATCGCGTTCGCGATGTACATTTATGGGCCTTCTCGAATTTCCTCTATGCGATCGCGGTCGTTGGGCAGACAGAATTAAATCCCAAATTCGAGGGTTTCACCTATTATCACATTTTGACTTCTAGAGCTCGGCTCTTGGCGATTTTTGAAGGGATTTTCACCTGCGCGACTTGGGTAAGTGCTTCTCACTCGATTTAGACCAATTTCCATGAATCTCCTCTTAATTTCATCCTTTAATTTCAGATTTTTAATGAAAAATGGGTAGAACTTCATAGATCGAATTATTGAGTTTTGAGGGGGTGTTTGACCTCCGATTTGGGAGATTTTTATATGGTTAGACTCGTGAGAGTACGAGGGTTCTGAAAATGTAATTGTTATCCGATTCCGAGATGTTGGCCTGAGGGGCATTTTGGTCATTTTGCCTAATTTCGCGCTTTAGCTTTGAATTAAATAGTAGGATCAGCTGCTTGAGATGTTATTTACAACGTGTGATTTAATTGAATAGATTTGGGCCATTTGGAGTCGAGTACTCGTGGCAAGAACGTGGTTGCTAGTTGATTTTAGCCGGTTCGAGGTAAGTATCTTGCCTAACCTTGTGTGGGGGACCTCCCCTTAGGATTTGAGTCTTCTTTGTTGATTGTATTCCTTGTGCGCGAGGTGACGAGTGCGTGCTAGGATTTATTTGTGGAAAATTGCCCCTTTTAGGTTCTTAGATCCTTGTAATCACCGAATATGAAGTTGTTCTTGATACGATTGAGTTTCCTGTGATTAGTTTCACCTCTACATGACTTACTTGAAATTTATCTGCCCTTTTTGGTTATTCTTGTTGCCTAATTGACTTTTACTTGTTTAACTGTAGACATTTACCCTTCTATAGTCATATTATCATTCCTAACTGCTTGTTTTTATCTGAAAAGTATTATTTCTATCTCTCGTGTAATTAATTGGTCTTAATTGGAAAGAAGTTGGATATCCTATGTTTAGTTGATATTTCCTTAATTGTAATTATTTGATTCATGTTAACTTCCTTGTTGTTGAACTGAGTGTTTTGGAATTGTTGTTTCGTATTATTTCTCCTTGTTGAGTTGTTCTTATTGCGCTTAGTATTTCTCTGTTACGGTCATTCCTTATGAGTTAGTTGTGATTCTCTTGCTTTGTTCCCGTATATATTGTCATTTGTTGTGTGGTATTTGAGACTGTGATGCACGAGGTTTCTACCGTGCGGTTGTTGATACTGTGATGCACGAGGTTTCTGCCGTGCGGTTGTTGATACTGTGATGCATGAGGTTTTTGTCGTGCGGCTGTTGGTACTGTGATGCACGAGGTCTCTGCCGTGCGGTTGTTGTTGAAGGGTTGCACGAGGTCTTTGCCGTGCTATTGTTGCTATTGATGTTTTGCACATGCGGCGTAATAAGGCGGGATATGTTATATGCTTATATGTGGGTTGCGCATGTGGCGGAATAAGGTGGGAATATTGTGATGCACGTGTGGCAAAATAAGGCGGTGCCTATTATATTATTATTTGCACACGTGGCGAAATAAGGTGGGCTATGTCAGGGGTTGATTGTAAAGAATTGTGACGGCCTGTGGAGGCATTCCTATTTGTTTTATATTGCGATTGTGGGTTGCTTACCTGTATGAGCGTTACCGCTTGGAAGTTGTGAGGAAACATTCGTACGTGCGTTCTGTTCTACTTTTCATGTTTTCTAGTTGGTAGAATTCTTGTTAAAAGCACTCGCACAAACATTCACGTAGTTGGGCACCGCATCAGAGGTGAATTCCTTCCGATTTTGCTAAGGGTGGAGATACGCCCTCGTTTATCCATTATATATGTGAGAGTGGCCCTAGCTAGCCAGTTAGTTGTCAGCATGACCATGAGATTGATGGGGCACAGGATGCCAAGTGTTAGGTTTCAGATGCCGGGTCTTCGTGAGTTGTGGTTTGTCCGAGGCTTGGTAAAATCGTGGAAAGAGTTGAACAAGACCTTATGTGAACATCATTGTAGGATATGAGTTATTGACTTGTTTTTCCCCTTGTTGTGTTGTGGCCTTAGGATTTGGATTGTTGTTCTGCCGTCATTTTCGTATCATCATTTATTATATTTTCGTTGTTACTTGTTGCCCTTTTCCCTTATTGTGAGTTGTAGCATTTTTTGGTCATTCATGCAGTCTTTACATATTTATATATCGGTTCCATTATTCCTATGATTATACTGTTTATTCACCGGTAGGTGCCTTGACTGTTCCTCGTCACTACTCCACCGAGGTTAGTCTTGATACTTACTGGGCACCGCCGTGGTGTGCTCATGCTACTCTTCTGCACAATTTTATTGTGCAGATACAGGTACTCCCACTCAGTTCTGTCAGCCTTGGAAGAGGGCGTATCAGTAGAGACTTCGAGGTATATCTGCTACGTCCGCAGACCGAGGAGTCCCTTTCCAGCTTTCTGTAATAAGTATAGCTCTTTCAGCATTTCTCCTTTGTATAGATATTCTTGAGTCAGAGCCTCTTATGTATCCCTTAGCTTGTGATTTGTGAGTTTCCGGGTATTGGGAATGTTGTTAGCTTCGAGAATTGTTGTGGTATGTGCCGAGCGGCACCTTAAACACCGTTTTGTTTTACCAGTTCAGTTTTATTTACTTTCTTCCGCAATTATGGTTTATCTTCCGCATTGTTAGGCTTACCTAGTCGTAGGGACTAGGTGCCGTCACGACATGTTCACGGAGGGCGAACTGGGGTCGTGACAAGTTGGTATCAGAGCTCTAGGTTCATAGGATTCACAGATCACAAGCCGGTTTATTAGAGTCTCGTGGATCGGTACGGAGACGTCTGTACTTATCTGCGAGAGGCTATGTAACCGTTAGGAAAATTCCACTTCATTTGATTTCCCTGTTGTGCGAGATTTTTGACATCTACAATCCTAAACCTCTGTCTTCTACTCTCACATAGATGGTGAGGACACGTACTACCCGAGGTGATCAGGCACCCGCGCCCCCTGCTGCAACAGTCGGAGGTCGGGGCCGGGGTAGAGTTCGAGGACGCGCACGTGGTGCAGCGAGAGCACCTGCGCGAACTGCCGCTGAGGTACCACTAGCAGATCCAGCCGGAGCCCAGGAACCTGACACGCCTACTGCTACTACTACTCCAGCCCTACAGGAGACTTTGGCACAGTTCATGAGTATGTTCACCACTTTGGCTCAGGCAGGATTGATTCCCCTTGCTACCGCCACATCCCAGGCCGAGGGAGGAGCACACCCGCCGCTCGCACTCCTGAGCAGCGAGCGCATGTTGAGCAGGTCCCAGAGATTATTCCTGCGCCGCCTGCGGCACCAGTTCAGCCCGAGGGCATGGTAGCGGCTTCCGAGCAGGAGCAGATGAGACTAGAGAGGTTCAAGAAGTATGATCCTCCGGTGTTCAGTGGATTAGTATCAGACGATGCCTTGGGGTTTCTTGATGAGTGTTACCGTATTCTCCGTACTATGGGTATCTCTGGATCGAGCGAGGTTTCTTTCACTACTTTCCAGCTTCGAGGAGCCGCCTATGATTGGTGGCGCACCTATGAGTTAGACAGCCCAGACGAGGCAGCTTCACTGACTTAGACCCAGTTTTCAGATATGTTTCTGAGAGAGTTTGTTCCTCAGAGCCTCAGGGATGCATGGCGCACGGAGTTTGAGCATTTGCGCCAGGGTGCTATGACCGTCTCGGAGTATGCTGTCCGTTACACCAGTTTGGCTAGACATGCCTCAGCCTTGGTTTCTACTGTTCGCGAGAAGGTTCGCCGGTTCATTGAGGGGCTCATTCCTAGCATCAGGTCCAGTATGGCCCGTGAGTTGGAGATGGATATTCCGTATCAGCAGGTGGTGAATATTGCTAGGAGGATAGAGGATATGCATGCAAGAGAGAGAGGGGGCAGGCAGGGTCATGAGAGAGAGCAGCCGAGACCAGGAGAGAGAGCTTGAGGAGGCGAGGAGGCCTCGTAGACCGGGGAGGTATACCGGTCCTTATTTTGGAGGCAGGGTGCGTCATGGTAGAGGTTTTGCGGGTCAGCCAGTTCAGTTCGCGCTTCAGGCTTTGCATGGTGACTCAGGTGCTCATAGGTCTCGGAGTACCCGTATCGCACAGTTCCCACCGCCTTGTCAGCAGAGAGGGTGCTTTGAGTGTGGAGATAGTAGCCACATGATGAGAGATTGTCCCAGACTTCGGACCGGTGTGTCCCAGCGAGGTATTCAGGCAGGTAGAGGGCGCCCAAGAGGGGGAGGCCCGGCTCGTTGATGTGTTTCATATAGTAGGCTTGAGGCTGATGCGCCAGTTGAATGTTATTCAGGTATGGGTTCGGCTCGTTATAGAGGGGCACTATCTGTAGTTCATCACAGTTCTGCTTATCGGGGTGAGTTCCCTTATTTGTTGTTCCATTTATGAGTGTGTTTCATGATTGTACTCTGTCTACGTGATTATTCTGTTGGGAGGTTCTATGAGTGATAGTCGTGTCTATCATCCGTTCCTAGCTGTTGTCGAGAGTTATGAGGCTAGTAGTAAATTCATGTTGTCTGTTTCGGTAGGTTTGATATGATCTCTGAGTATTCTTGGTTACGAGCTGTGGTTTCTATGCTCCACCGGTGTGGGAGCCAACCTGTGTTGTAATTGTAGACGGAATTGATCTAGTGAGAGTCTCTAGATGGGTTGATGTGTGCCCTACTTGTGATTCAGTAATGAGGGCGGGACCCTCGTGATTTCAGGTGATTTGATATGTTGAGACCGGGTGGTGTAATGCGGTGAGAAGTTATATCAGTATAAGATCATTGTGAGTCTTTTATATGCTTCCATTCTTTCTTGTTAGATGTTTTGTGGATTTGTGTTTTAGAAGAATTTGTGCTAGTTCGACTTGTTTGATAGTCCCCTTATGTGTTTTCCCTTCCCATAATTGTTCATTTTGTTCTAACTTCTTGAGTATTAGCTTGTGGGGTGTGTACTCGTTGGTGTTGGCTGAGATTTGGTTATTCGGGTGTTTTGTTATGCGGTTTTTGTGGTTATTGTATCATCGCCAGTGTTGTGGAGGTTTGAAAAGAGTTCCTGTTGAATATGAGGCTTATGGCCGGTACGGATTTGATCTCAGGCAAGTATTGCTATCAAAAATGATATTGTGGGCCTATGGGTGATGTGTCATATTGTGTGGTTGTACCTTGTGTGTGTTGGCTTGTATTGCAATAGCTGGTTAAGACTGATGCCGGACATGGATTTAGGATTGGGTCTTTTAGAAATAGATGGAAGGTGAGAATTCTGGCTTGAAGGCCTATTGGTATTGCTAGAAAGGTTAAATTTCAGTTGAGATGGTGTCGTCAGGCTTAAGTGGATTGGGGTGACGTGGGATCACCCGCGGGTGTATGTTGGAAGTGTGCACTCAGTGACTTGAGGACTTCAGGTATGTCTCTATGCTCGTTCGAGGACGAACGAATGTTTAAGTGTAGGAGGATGTGACGACCCGGTCGGTCGTCTTAAGAATTAACGCCCGATCCCCTATTAACTGCTTTTCCCAAGTCTATTTTCTGCTAATTTGAATTTGCAGGAATGTTCGGTTTTGAACTTCGGAGATTTTTGGGACACTTAGTCCCTAAATGAGAGATTAAGTGTTGGAAAGTTGCCCGTAGTCAGAACTGTGTGAAGACGGCCTCGGAATGGAAATCTGACGGTTCCGTTAGCTCCGTTAGGTGATTTCGAGGTTGGGTGCGTGTTCGGAATGTATTTTGGAGGTTCCTAGCTAATTTAGGCTTGAAATGCCGAAGTTTGAATTTTTGAAGTTTCCGATCCGATAGTGAGTTTTTGATCCGAGGGCCGGAATGGAATTCCGGAAATTGCAGTAGCTCCGTCATGCCATTTGGGACGTGTGTGTAAAATTTCAGGTCATTCGGACGTGTTTTGGTTAGGTTTTGATCGAAAGCGTGTTTTGATGAAATTTGGAAGTTCATAAGCTTGATTTTTTGGTTTGATTCGTCGTTTTGAGGTTGTTTTAAGTGATTTGAAACTTCGAGCGAGTCCGTGTTAGGTTATATGACTTGTGTGTGTGATTAGACGGGGTCCCGGGAGCCTCGGGTGTGTTTCGGATGGGCTACGGGTTATTTTCTTCCATTTTTGAACTGCTGAAACTGCTGCTTCTGATACCCTCCTACGCAATCGCGAAGCATCTCCCGCGATCGCGATGCCCTACTTTGCCCAGCTGGATATTTCCTCTTCGCGTTCGCATAACTCCTCTCGCGTCCGCGAAGCCCAGTTTATTTCCTCTTCGCGTTCGCATAGACGACCTCGCGTTCGCGTACCCCTGCTATGTCCGCTCTTCGCGTTCGCGGACGCTTTCACGCGTTCGCGTAGAGCAACTTCTGGACCTCGATATTTTCCTTCAACGCGTTCGCGTTCATGCTTCCGCGATTGCGAAGCACTATTTTTCTCTTCTCCGCGTTCGCGTTCTCATCATCGCGTTCGCGATGTACATTTCTGGGCCTTCTCGAATTTCCTCTATGCGATCGCGGTCGTTGTTCCGCAATCGCGATGAACAAATCGCTGGGCAGACAGAATTAAATCCCAAATTCGAAGGTTTCACCATTTTATCACATTTTGACTTCTAGAGCTCGGCTCTTGGCGATTTTTGAAGGGATTTTCACCTGGGCGACTTGGGTAAGTGCTTCTCACTCGATTTAGACCAATTTCCATGAATCTCCTCTTAATTTCATCCTTTAATTTCAGATTTTTAATGAAAAATGGGTACAACTTCATAGACCGAATTATTGAGTTTTGAGGGGGTGTTTGACCTCCGATTTGGGAGATTTTTATATGGTTAGACTCGTGAGAGTACGAGGGTTCTGAAAATGTAAAAGTTATCTGATTCCGAGATGTTGGCCTGAGGGCATTTTGGTCATTTTGCGTAATTTCGCGTTTTAGCTTTGAATTAAATAGTAAGATCAGTTGCTTGAGATGTTATTTACAACGTGTGATTTAATTGAATAGATTTGGGTCATTTGGAGTCGAGTACTCGTGGCAAGAACATGGTTGCTAGTTGATTTTAGCCGGTTCGAGGTAAGTATCTTGCCTAACCTTGTGTGGGGGACTTCCCCTTAGGATTTGAGTTTTCTTTGTTGATTGTATTCCCTGTACGCGAGGTGACGAGTGCGTGATAGGATTTATTTGTGGAAAATTGCCCCTTTTAGGTTCTTAGATCCTTGTAATCACCGAATATGAAGTTGTTCTTGATACGATTGAGTTCCCTGTTATTAGTTTCACCTCTACATGACTTACTTGGAATTTATCTGCCCTTTTTGGTTATTCGTGTTGCCTAATTGACTTTACTTGTTTAACTGTAGACATTTACCCTTCTATAGTCATATTATCATTCCTAACTGCTTGTCTTTATCTGGAAAGCATTATTTCTATCTCTCGTGTAATTAACTGGTCTTAATTGGAAAGAAGTTAGATATCCTATGTTTAGTTGATATTTCCTTAATTATAATTATTTGATTCATGTTAACTTCCTTGTTGTTGAACTGAGTGTTTTGGAATTGTTGTTTCGTATTATTTCTCCTTGTTGAGTTGTTCTTATTGCGCTTAGTATTTCTGTGTTACGGTTATTCCTTATGAGTTAGTTGTGATTCTCATGCTTTGTTCCCGTATATATTGTCATTTGTTGTGTGGTATTTGAGACTGTGATGCACGAGGTTTCTGTCGTGCGGTTGTTGATACTGTGATGCACGAGGTTTCTGCCGTGCGGTTGTTGATACTGTGATGCATGAGGTTTCTGCCGTGCGGCTGTTGGTACTGTGATGCACGAAGTCTCTGCCGTGCGGTTGTTGTTGAAGGGTTGCAAGAGGTCTTTGCCGTGCTATTGTTGCTATTGATGTTTTGCACATGCGGCGTAATAAGGCGGGATATGTCATATGCTTATATGTGGGTTGCGCATGTGGCGGAATAAGGTGGGAATATTGTGATGCACGTGTGGCGAAATAAGGCGGTGCCTATTATATTATTATTTGCACGCGTGGCGAAATAAGGTGGGCTATGTCAGGGGTTGATTGTAAAGAATTGTGACGGCCTGTGGAGGCATTCCTATTTGTTTTATATTGTGATTGTGGGTTGCTCACATGTATGAGTGTTACCGCTTGGAAGTTGTGAGGAATCATTCGTACGTGCGGTCCGTTCTCCTTTTCATGTTTTCTAGTTGGTAGAATTCTTGTTAAAAGCACTTGCACAAGCATTCACGTAGTTGGGCACCCCATCAGAGGTGAATTCCTTCCGATTTTGCTAAGGGTGGAGATACGCCCTCGTTTATCCATTATATATGTGAGAGTGGCCCTAGCTAGCCAGTTAGTTGTCAGCATGACCATGAGATTGATGGGGCACAGGATGCCAAGTGTTAGGTTTCAGATGTCGGGTCTTCGTGAGTTGTGGTTTGTCCGAGGCTTGGTAAAATTGTGGAAAGAGTTGAACAAGACCTTATGTGAACATCATTGTAGGATATGAGTTATTGACTTATTTTTCCCCTTAGGATTTGTATTGTGGTTCTGCCGTCATTTTCGTATCATCATTTATTATATTCTCGTTGTTACTTGTTGCCCTTTTCCCTTATTGTGAGTTGTAGCATTTTTTGGTCATTCATGCAGTCTTTACATATTTATATATCGGTTCCATTATTCCTATGATTATACTATTTATTGACCGGTAGGTGCCTTGACTGTTCCTCGTCACTACTCCACCGAGGTTAGTCTTGATACTTACTGGGCACCGCCGTGGTGTGCTCATGCTACTCTTCTGCACATTTTTGTTGTGCAGATATAGGTACTCCCACTCAGTTCTGTCAGCCTTGGAAGGAGGCGTATCAGTAGAGACTTCGAGGTATATCTGCTACTCCGCAGACCGAGGAGTCCCTTTCCAGCTTTCTGTAATAAGTATAGCTCTTTCAGCATTTCTCCTTTGTATAGATATTCTTGAGTTAGAGCCTCTTATGTATCCCTTAGCTTGTGATTTGTGAGTTTCCGGGTTTTGGGAATGTTGTTAGCTTCGAGAATTGTTGTGGTATGTGCCGAGCGGTACCTTAAACACCGTTTTATTTTACCAGTTCAGTTTTATTTACTTTCTTCCGCAATTATGGTTTATCTTCCGCATTGTTAGGCTTACCTAGTCGTAAGGACTAGGTGCCGTCACGACATGTTCACGGAGGGCGAACTGGGGTCGTGACATTTGATTAACTTCATTCTCTGATTTACCCGTTTATTTTCTTGCTTATCAATTGGTATTGGAGAAAATCACATATCCTTAAAACCACAATATAAGTTTAATTGTTACTCGAATTTTAGGGTAAACAATCCCACTGCAACGCTTCCTTTTGCCGTGCTGCAATTATACTTTGCGTATCACATGAAGTAGAATAAAAAATGTTTCGTTCCTTTTGTGTGGATATAATAAGAAATTGAAGGCTAGACTGTCGTATGTGCATATTTAAATTATATTTTAAAATAAAAGTTAAGAAAGTTTTTTGAGACGTCTCTCTAACCATTTTCAGATTTGTGATGACAATAGATGAGTTGCACAAAAGAGAGTTGTATTAGCTTAAACGCATATTTATCACCTTTTAAACCAAGATTATTATTTTTTTTTAACCCAAAAGATATGATTCTATCAACATCATAAAATCGAGATTGCTTCGAAATTGTGTGTTCACGTGTGTAATATTACGCGGCGCCTTCCTGAGATTCCTTGGAAGGGCGACGTAAGGCTAGGCAACTGATGTCAGTGCAGTTGTTGTCCGCCAACTGAGGTCCCCTCGTACGCTAGACGATTGTCAGTGCCGTACGGGAAAACCAATGTCAAGAGCAATTGAGAGAACAGAAATGAGAATTCAGAATGAAAGAAAGCTTGATTGCATTAATGAAAGCTATTACAGAAAAGCAACGCGGTGTCGAGGGGGAGAGACACCAGTACAGAGAATTGCTTGCTTGCTAGAAAGTTTTGATTGCTTGATCCCCCCTAATAGTACTTAAAAAAAATAATCCAAAGTTACAAGACTAGACTTGACTAAGCTAGAGAAACATAATGGAAGTACATGAAATAAAAATACTCTATATTTACAATGAAAATGACTTAGTTTTCTATAAGGCAGCAACAGGTCCGTTGTCAGCAGCAGTGTCTTTGGCATCACGGTCTGCGCGCGCGGCGCTGTCTGCGCGCGCGGCGCTGTTGGCTTCTGCCTGCGGCTTGGCGCTCGCGAGAGATATCGGTGGGGCGACAGAGGCACCTGCGCGCTTGTCACTTGGCGCGGCCAAGACGGGGCCGTCCGTGGCGCTAGGCATTGGGAGGTTTGCTAGGACGCCACGGGGCGCGCCCAAGGGGTCATGGGGCATGGCTGGAAAGCCGCCCATGACATTCTCCCCCACCTGAGCTGGCGACGTCCTCGGCGCCTTACTTGCAAAATAATCTTCAATGAGGCTCTTGTAGGCTTTGAGGTTTGTTCCCCTCTCCCAAGTATTCTCTTCTGCATCACAGCCCTGCCAATTCACCAAAAACTCTTGGTGATCTTTCCTTGAGGCATGAATCACTCTGTCATCAAGGATAGCTTCAACACGCCTTTTCCCAGTTGAATTGGGACCTCGAATACTGGGTATTGTGAGCTGGCTCCTTCAAGGATCCTCCGTGTTTTCCCGAAAAGGTTTCAGGAGACTGACATGGAAGACAGGATGAATTTTCCACCAAGCTGGGGTATCCACCCGGTATGCAACCTTCCCAATACGCTTTTCAATGGACAAGGGTCCAATGTATTTTTGCAATAGGCGAGGGTCATGGACCCCTGCAAATAAGTACCGCTTTGGAATTTTGACCATCACTTTGTCTCCTACTTGATATTCAACAAAGCGACGATTCTGATCAGCATGCCTCTTCATCCGCTTTTGGGCTTTGACAAGGTAGCTCCGCACTATCTCCAAATTCCGCCTCCACTCTTTTGAGAAGCTGGCAGCTCGAGGAGATTTAGCCATGTTTGGTGCATTCACAGTGTGTGGGAGTAGCGGTTGTTGTCCGGTAACAATTTCAAAAGCGCTTTTGTTGGTACTAGAGCTCTTTTGGGAATTGAAACACAGTTGAGCAGCATCCAGAAGCTTCACCCAATTCTTCTGCGATCCGGTTACAAAGTGGCGGAGGTATTCCTTCAACATACCATTGAACCGCTCCGTCTGGCCATCAGATTGCGGATGAAAACTTGAGCTGTGACTCAATTTTGACCCAAGGCACTTGAAGAGTTGGGTCCAAAAAGTTGCTAGTGAAGCGCGAGTNCCCCCTAATAGTACTTAAAAAAAATAATCCAAAGTTACAAGACTAGACTTGACTAAGCTAGAGAAACATAATGGAAGTACATGAAATAAAACTACTCTATATTTACAATGAAAATGACTTAGTTTTCTATAAGGCAGCAGCAGGTCCGTTGTCAGCAGCAGTGTCTTTGGCATCACGGTCTGCGCGCGCGGCGTTGTCTGCGCACGCGGCGCTGTTGGCTTCTGCCTGCGGCATGGCGCTCGCGAGGGATATCGGTGGGGCGACAGAGGCACCTACGCGCTTGTCACTTGGTGCGGCCAAGACCACAGGGCCGTCCGTGGCGCTAGGCATTGGGAGGTTTGCTAGGACGCCACGGGACGCGCCCAAGGGGCCATGCGGCATGGCTGGAAAGCCGCCCATGACAGTAAGCATGCATTGTTCTTGTCTATTCTTGTTGAAGTTTCTCTGGTTGTAAGCCTGTATCTCTTTTTTACTTTTCTTTTGTGTTTTTAATTTGCATAAGAGTTCAACTAAACTTTTCCTATATATGTTGTTTCTGTGAAAGAAATTGAGCATTCAATCAAAAAATTTAAGGCAATGAGTGACGTGGTCCAAGATATTATAAACTCGTTAAACATCGGATGAGGGACAACTATATTTCTCTATTACTTTCAACAAAGTATATAGCACGATAAGCAAAAAGGAGACCTAAATTTGGGTAGAGTAGTGATACACACAAGGATAACACACATTAAAGAGGAATGTTAGCGCAAAATTACTACTGACCCCAATTAAGTACGTCGAGTTTGAGCTGTAATTGATTGATTGACGTCTCATCGCTCGTGCATAATTTCTCAAGTCTTACACTTTCAAATCATTTACACAGTAGCGAGGCGCGGATCTAGTGGTGTAGATACAGGTTCATTTGAACCATAACTTTTAGCCTAGATCTGAACTTACTTTTGTAAAATCAATTACAATTAATGAAACTATTGAATTATATATGAACTCATACTTCAAACAAGGTGATGGTTTTTGTTATTGGAATCTAAAATTTGACCCTATAGAATTAAATTCAGCATTGTTGAAGTCCATAAAGAGAATGAAGAGCAAAAGCCCAAAGACCCAAAGTCACCGGCCCATATTTATTACATTGATCCGACCCGGTCCATTTGTAAATAATACAAATAGAGTATTTCCTATTATTTTTTGTACAGATACACTTTCATTCTTTCAGCTATAAAGATATCTTCCTCTTTGCTCTCGTATTCCCTAATCTACTGTAAGCGTCTAGATGTTTCTTCTCCAAACTTATGCATTGTGAAGAATCCGTTAGTTTTCATGGTATCAGAGCCAAGGATGACGTAGCTCGCATGATTTCCGGCGGATTGATGTTAGCCCTATTTGTTCTCTGAAGTTTTCAGTTTTTCCCACGACGATGTTGTGGTGATTCAATATGTCTTTCCGGTGAAGCTCGGAGGTGGAGATTTTCCTTTTATCTTCCAATTGAAGGTTATTGCCTTTCAATTTCACAGAAAATTTGGTAATTTTCTTCCAATTATAACTGTGTTTTCACTGAGTTCTAGTTTGGTGAATTTCGGAACCCTAATTTCTCGAAGTAACTTTGCTATGGCCCCTAATGTTGATGCTTCAAATGTTACCACTACTGCTTCATCTAGTATTGTTGAGTCGTCACATCCTTTATACCTGTATCCCTCTGATTCCCCTGGTACAGTTTTGGTTACAAAATGTTTTAATGGGACGGGGTATGGAGGATGGAGAAGAAGCATGCTGATTGGTTTGTCATGTAAGAACAAGTTGGGAATTATAAATGGAACTATCCCTAAGCCTAGAGCAAATTCTGTTTTGTTCGAACCATGGATTCGTTGTAACGATATGGTCACTGCTTGGATACTAAATAGCTTGGATACAGAAATTAGAGAGAGCGTGATGTATACTGAATCCGCACAAAAACTGTGGCAAGAGATTGAGCAGCGCTATGGCAAGGCAAATAGTACTAAGCTGTTTTAAAGTAGAAAGGATCTTGCATCCATCTCCCAGGGATCCTCCAGCATTGCATATTATTTTAACCGTATTAAGAAACTTTGGGATGAATTAGCGTACTCTATCTCATATCCAGATTGCACTTGTGGATGTAAGGAAGCATTTCAGAAGATAGAAGAAGAGCAAAAGGTTCATCAGTTCTTAATGGGGCTAAATGAGTCTTACACTGGAGTTAGGAGAAATATCTTGCTTATGAAGCCCTTGCCTGATATTGACAGTGTATATGCAATGTTGATAGAAGATGAGAGTCAAGTTGAGAGTCTGTCCTCCAATCCAGCCTTTATTTCAGATTCTGCTTCTTTTGCTACTGGAGTTCAGAAGCCCTTCAGTTCTGCTTACAATTCAGAAGCTACCATTCAGAAGCCTTTTAATTCAAGGGTAAATTTTGACTCGGCAAATAGGGGCAACTCTAATTTGATGTGTAGATATTGTAAGAAGCCAGGACATCTCATTGATAAATGCTACAAACTACATGGGTATCCTTCTGGTTTTGGAGCCAAATTCAAGAGGTCTGTAGCTTATGTTCATGTGTCAGAACCATCCAATATGGGACAACCTGATAATTCTGATTCTGAAGGATCTAAAGCAATTCCACTCGACATTGGAGGGAATATTTTGACAAAGGAACAGTATGATCAGTTGATAACTCTACTTCAACAATCCAAGTTTTCATCCACTGCTCAGGAGAGCACATCTGCTTCAGCCAACTTTGCAGGTTTGATAACTAATACTGCTTTTGATAATTGTGGTTTTCACACTTGCAATCTGTCTAGGGTAGAGGACAGTTTTTGGATTATAGACTCAGGTGCAACTAATCATATGACTCCTCATGCAACACTACTCACTGATATTAAAACTCTTCCATTACCCTATCTTGTTACACTTCCTAATGGCTATAAGGTTAAAGTGACCTGTACTAGTACTCTTTTCCTTACCAACACAATGTTTCTTCCTGATGTTTTACTTGTTCCCTCTTTTCACTACAATCTCATTTCTTTGCATCAATTGTTGGTACAACTTCAGTGCAATGCTTTCTTTACTCATTATGCTTGTGCTCTATTGCAGGGCCCTTTTCTGAAGAAGCCACTGGTTCTTGGTAAGCTTCAGAAGGGGCTATACATTCTTCAACAAGCTGCCCTTAGTAATTCCAATTCTTCCCCTTCTTTTCTTGTAAATACCATTACTGATTAATGAAATGAATAAGAGCAGTTTTCATCCTTCTGTTCCTGTGTGTGCTGTTTCTGGGAATAATATAACTGGTTCTGGGAATAATATAACTGGTTCTGATATTCTGTCTATCTCAGAATATCAGAACCAAAATGAAACGCATATGGCACCTGAGATTAGGACATGCCCCTTTTGCCAAAATGAAACGCATACCCTTTCTTTCCAACAAGTTACCCCACAAACAGTCTTTTCTGTGTCCAATATGCCCTATGGCCAGGCAAGAAAGACTCCCTTTCCCTGAAAGTTCTATTCAAACTACTGCTTCTTTTCAGTTAATCCATGTGGATCTATGGGGGCCCTATCACACTCAAACATATAATAGATTCAAATATTTCTTAACTATTGTAGATGACTTTACTAGGGCAACATGGACTCATCTCCTATCTTCTAAAGCCAATGCCTTTACCATTCTAAAATCATTTATCTTTATGATTCAAACTCAATTCAGTTCTCATGTTAAGGTAGTGAGATCAGATAATGCATTTGAATTAGGGGCAGTTCTGAGGCTATTTCATTCTTCTCTGCCCAAGGAATTCTTCATCAGACTTCTTGCCCACATACTCCTAAACAAAATGGTGTAATGGAAAAAAAACATAAGCATCTTCTTGAAACTGCTAGAGCACTCCTTTTTCAATCTAAACTTCCACTTAAATACTGGGGAGAATGTATTATAACTGCTACTTATCTCATAAATAGATTCCCTTCCCCTCTACTTCATCATAAATCCCCTTTTGAATTGCTGCATGGTTCCTTCCCTTCTTTTAAACACTTAAGAGCTTTTGGATGCTTGTGCTTTGCTGTTGTGCCTAAGCCATATTGAGATAAATTCAAGTATCGGACAATTCCTTCTATTTTTATTGGATATGCTCCAGGAAAGAAAGCCTATAAGTTGTTAAATTTGTCTAACTCATCCATTTTTCATTCTAGGGATGAGGTGTTTCATGAGAACCTATTTCCTTATTCAGATTCATCTACTACTCATCTATTTCCTCTTGTATCTCCTTATACTGATGATGCACATGAATTTCATTCCACCTTAACAATTCCTCATTCCTCTCCTCCTTTGCCATCTGCTCCCTCCTCTAGTTCTACACTTCCTCCTTTTAATTCTGATCCTCCTCTCAGAAGATCTGAAAGACCATCTAAAACCCCTGTACACCTAAATGATTATGTTTGCACCTTAGTTACTAGTTCTAAGAATTGCTCTCCTACTCCTGACTCAAGCTTGGTGGAACCTCAATTTTTTCATCAAGCTGTTTCACATCTTGCATGGCAGGAAGCTATGTTAAAGGAGTTTCAGGCCTTGGATGCTAATAACACTTGGACTATTGTGCCACTTCCTTCTGGAAAGAAAGCAATTCCTTGTAAATGGGTCTACAAAATTAAACAAAAGGCAGATGGGTCTATTGAAAGATATAAAGCCAGGTTAGTCATTAGAGGTGATAGCCAACAGGAAGGGGTTGACTTTACTGAGACTTTCTCCCCTGTAGTTAAATTGACCACAATTAGATGTTTGCTGACTATAGCTAGTAAGAGAAATTGGACAGTGTTTCAGTTAGATGTGAACAATGCATTTTTTGCATGGAGATCTTGACGAAGAGGTATACATGAAAATTCCACCTGGTTTGTGTGTTCAATCCACTTCTTCTGGACTTGTTCTTGCCTGCAAGCTTAATAAGTCCCTATATGGTCTTAGACAAGCTTCCAGGCAATGGTATGCCAAGTTGTCATCTGCCCTTCAATCTAAAGGTTTTCAACCAAGTATGAATGATTACTCATTGTTTATAAAACTGCATGCTAACTATTTAACTGTCATGGCAGTCTATGTAGATGATATCCTTATTACAGGTGATGATTTGTTAGAGATTACTACTTTGAAGAGTTTTCTAGATAATCAGTTTAAGATCAAGGATCTTGATGAGATACACTATTTCCTTGGTTTGGAAGTTCTGAAACAATCTAATGGGTTTTTGATTAACCAGCATAAGTTCCTTGTGGATCTTCTTTCTGAATTTCACTGTTCAGCTGTTTCTCCTGTGGTCTCTCCCCTTGATCCTCACTCCAAGCTCTCAACTGATGTTGGAGATCTACTGTCTGATCCTTCTGGATATAGAAGATTGGTGGGGAAATTGAATTTTCTCCAACATACTAGGCCAGACATTTCTTTTACCGTCCAATATTTGAGCCAATTTATGTCTGCCCCAATGATACCCCATTTGGATGCAGCCTATCATGTGCTTAGGTACTTAACTGGGACACCCACTCTAGGCTTGTTGTTGTCCAGTTCTTCTGATCTTACTCTTCATGGGTTTTGTGATTCTGACTGGGCCAGCTGTGCTGATTCTCGAAGGTCTGTTAGTGGTTTGATACTCTTCCTTGGTGGTTCTCCTATTGCCTGGAAATCTAAGAAGCAGCCCACCATTGCCCTATCCTCTGTTGAGGCTGAGTATAGGGCCTTGCGGCTGCTTGTTGCTAAGGTGACTTGGGTTCTCAGATTGTTGACTGAGCTTGGTGTTGCTAATCTTGCTCCTGTTGATATTTATTGTGACAGCCAGTCTGCGATCCATATTGCGAAGAATCCTGTTTTTCATAAACGGACGAAACATATTGAAGTGGACTGTTATTTTGTGAGGGATGCTTTGAAGTCAGGGGTTATCGCTTTACACTCTATCTCTACCTCCCTACAAGTTGCTGACATTTTTACTAAATCTCTGTTGGGTGTTCATCAAAAGGCATTTATCTCCAAGCTTGGAATGGATTCCCCTTCCAGCTTGAGGGGGGGTGTTGAAGTCCATAAAGAGAATGAAGAGCAAAAGCCCAAAGACCCAAAGTCACCGGCCCATATTTATTACATTGATCCGACCCGGTCCATTTGTAAATAATATAAATAGAGTATTTTCTATTATTTTTTGTACAGATATACTTTCATTCTTTCAGCAATAAAGATATTTTCCTCTTTGCTCTCGTATTCCCTAATCTACTGTAAGCGTCTAGATGTTTCTTCTCCAAACTTGATTAAATTCGTGAATCCGCCTCTGATTCAAAGATGCGAAAGCAGAAGAAAAAGAAGTTGTCATCAACCATGAAAATTCATGCATCTTTGTGCAGTACCAGTTACCCGTTACAACGAGAAAAACTAAAATTCCATTTAAGAACTGGCAAAAAAGCTATAAACTGTCAATTGTAATCATCATTATATATTTATATTAGTCTTGAGCACACTTCAAGTTTCTTTCCTAAGTGATGGAGCAAGATGAAAATGGCTAGACAAATTTTAAAGAACTAACAAAGAGCTTACCTTATGTTATAAAAAGAAACTTGAGAAAGGGCCGCTCCTACTATAACCCTAAACTACAAGCTAGCGCGCACAATACTGATAAGTGATAAGTCATTTTGTGTTGGCTGCTTACAGGCTCGAAAGTCTCTTTTTTTGCATCTCCTCCGTCTCAATTATGATTGATTAGCTTCTTTCTTTGCACAAACGCGTGATTTACTTGCATAGTTTAATATGTTTAACATGTTTTACCATTCTGACTGCAACTCATTCTTGCTCTGATGATGCCTATATTGTTCCTTTGTGATTTCAAGTAATCCAATCCAACCATGTGCCCATTGTATTTTCTTTTCCTCTCATTATAACTTGCCTATTATCACCAGCATTGTCACCAGTTGCTACCCCTAAAAACTCAACTTTTAGTTTCTCACTTCCTCCCACACTACAACATTATGCATCTACAGCTACGAATTCTTTGCTACGAATAAAAAAAGCGTGGCTATTATCTAGCAATAGCCATAAAAATTGAAATTTCGTGGCTGTTCACAATTTGGTGAAATTTCTTAGCTACAAAAAGTAAATTGGCAAAGCTAATTCCTACTTTTTGCTATAGTTGGTTAGTATCGTGACAATAACTGCGAAAATAGCTACACATTTACTGCTACATTATAAATTTGTAGCTAATTGTTAGTTTTTGCCACGCATTTAATTTATTATAGCAACAATAAATATTTAGCCACAATAAATTATGTCAAATAAAATATCGAATATATTTGCTTCAAGTTATAAAAGTCGTGGCAATAATTAGCTCAATAGCTACGATGAATATCATGGCAAAAATAAAATAGCCACGAATTTATATAGCTACAATAAATATTGTAGCTAATTCTAAGTTTTGCTATGCATATGAAGTCATTGTAGCAATTGTAATCTTCTAGCCACGATACATTTGTTTGCACATAATTTCATAGCTAAAAAAAACTAGTCTTGCTACAATTTCCAAAACTTAGCTAGCAAACTCGTTGGGTACATATGTGCTCAGGAAAAACTCAACTACGAGAACNGGTTGGTTAACAGACACGACCAACAACAGATACGAGCAAGTTAAATGAAGAAGGCACGAGCAGTCATACAAATAGTCAACGCTCGTACCTATTCAAGACATTCAAAGGTCAAAGATCGAGAAGAGTCAAAGGAATGAATCTGACAGCAAAAAAGAGCTCAGATACAGCATTTAATGAGTATTAAATACTAGAAACGTTAGAGAATATGTATTTAATGTATATGATTGCATAACGTAACATTTAAGGTCATTAATTACCCATAATTATCTTATTATGACAAAGGTAAAGTCTGTATTCCCAAAACAGCAATAAAAGGGAAAGTCACACACTACAACATTATGCATCTACATCTACGAATTCTTTGCTACGAATAAAAAAAGCGTGGCTATTATCTAGCAATAGCCATAAAAATTGAAATTTCGTGGCTGTTCACAATTTGGTAAAATTTCTTAGCTACAAAAAGTAAATTGGCAAAGCTAATTCCTACTTTTTGCTATAGTTGGTTAGTATCGTGACAATAACTGCGAAAATAGCTACACATTTACTGCTACATTATAAATTTGTAGCTAATTGTTAGTTTTTGCCACGCATTTAATTTATTGTAGCAACAATATTATTTAGCCACAATAAATTATGTCAAATAAAATATCGAATATATTTGCTTCAAGTTATAAAAGTTGTGGCAATAATTAGCTCAATAGCTACGATGAATATCATGGCAAAAATAAAATATCCACGAATTTATATAGCTACAATAAATATTGTAGCTAATTCTAAGTTTTGCTATGCATATGAAGTCACTGTAGCAATTGTAATCTTCTAGCCACGATACATTTGTTTGCACATAATTCCATAGCTAAAAAAAATAGTCTTGCTACAATTTCCAAAACTTATAGCAACTGTTGGGACATATGTGCTCAGGAAAAGCCTACACGAGACAACTCAACGAAAAATCTATTTTAGAAGCTTATTAAAAAATTTGACACGCAAAGAGCATCTAAAATTATAAAACTTCATAATAGATAATTTCTTAATTGGGTTTTTCCTTATCAAGAGATATAGATACATTTGTATTTATAAAAAGAGGACAAACATTTTACACGCCTTGTGACAATTATGAAACAAAATTATAAAGAGTAGGAAGACAGAGGTTTAGTCACTAATTCATTAGTTGGAATGAATGCAAGGGACTTTGGTTGAATTTGTTAGAGTTTATAAATTCAAGTGTGAAATTTATTAAAATTCTTATAATCACATAGCTATTCCTAAATCAAGTGTCATGCATCGAGAATCTATTTCTATAAACAACTATGCTATGTTTAACAATATTTATTTATTAATTTAATAAAAAATTCGCCATAGTTTCCCCTAAGCATCCATCAACGTAACACCTTGTAGAAAAGATCATTCAACTCAATCCAACTAAAATTATCAAGTCAACACTATTGAATATTAACTCATATTCAATTAGAGTAATTCATCAATATAATAAAGTAATACATAAATTCTTTAAAATAATAAAGAACTAAACACCGTCTCAAATAAATAAGTAAAAGTTTAACATTACTTGAGGATAAACAAATATGCATATAAGACTTCTAAATATTTTACAGTAATAAATCTTCATCCTCAGTTTCAGGTTCTGATTCGATGTCTTCAATAATATCATCATCTAAGGTAACATTAGTGCTGATAACGTCAAGATCATTTCTTTTCCAGTTCATAAAGTCTTCATCTTCCTCAAATGTACACGCGAACTCTTGAGCATTTTGTTGAAAAGTTTCTTCACTGAGAGCACCACCAGTAAAATAAGTAGAATGATCATTCAATACAATGGACCAATTGGGATGAAGACTATCCTTGACATAAAAAACTTGTTCTGCTTGAGATGCAAGAACAAATGGTTCATTTGTTGCTAGCTTTCGTTTAGTATTGACACTAACAAAGCCATGTTTATCTATCTTCACTCCTTTTCCAATGTGATCAACATCCAACCAATCACATTTAAATAAAACAATCCGTTTACCTTCAAGATATTGAAGTTCTACTATTTCGGTCAGAGTACCATAATAATTTATATTTTGGCCATTCATTATTCCTCGTACTAAAACACCACTATTTTGCTTCACCCTATTTCCTTCGAGTTGTTTAGTATGAAATCTAAAACCATTTATCTCATACCCTTTAAATCTTTGGACTCCATCAAAAGGACCTCTAGCCAAAGAATACAACTTGCAACTTACTTGTGAATTTCCTTTCTTGCGCATTTGCACAATCTGTATAATAATAAATAAATAAAATAATGATGCTAAAGAAGTATTACAAATAAAAATTAACAATGTAATGAAAACTTACTCGATGGAAAAACCAATCATCGAAGTTCATGTTCCTATTATTCTGCTCGTACTCACTCTCGTACTCACTGTTTAAAATAACCATAATAATTGAGAAAAGGCTAACAAAATCAAGCAGAAATGTACAATGGCATAAAAAAACGTACCGCAAAAATGGTTGAACTTCTTCACAATTTCTCAAAACATAAAGATGAGCTTGTTTTCGCTCAAGCTCTTCAAGATTTCTGGATGTATCTCCTAATAAAGGGCAACCCTTTTGTTCAAAAATTGATAATCTACTGAATGGCTCAACCTGATCACCTTCACAATTTTTGTCCACTGGATTATTCTCTTTCCCACTTCCATGTAAATACCTTGAACAAAATATCAGACTTTCTTCAACAATATATCCTTCTGCAATAGATCCTTCAGGTCGACATCTATTACGAACATAACATTTCAATTTTCGCAAGAACCTACATGATGATAATAATAGTAATAGGCAGTTAAAACGCTTAGCATGATAAATTAATAAACCACAATAAATTGAAATTATGAAATACAAAAACATACCACTCTATTGGGTACATCCACCTGTATTGTACAGGCCCAGCAATCTTAGCCTCTCTTGGAAGATGAATGACCAAGTGCACCATAATATCAAAAAATGTTGGTAGGAATATTTTTTCTAATTTGCTCAATGTTATTGGAATTTGAGTTGCAAGCTGATCTAACACATCAACTGTTACTGTTTTCGAACATAACTCTCTAAAGAAAATACTTAGCTCAGTAATAGCAGCATAGACATTGCTCGGCTCAACACCGCGTATTGCAAAAGGAAGCAGCTGTTCCAAAAGAATATGAGAATCATGACTCTTCAGTCCATAAATTTTACGATCCTTTAACTTTACGCACCGTGATAGATTCGAAGAATAACCATCTGGAACCTTAATATTTTTCAAAAACTTGCATACTTTAGACTTCTCCTCTGGTGATAAAGTATAGCATGCTGCTGGATAATACCATGTTCCATCTCTTTGAGTTGGATGCAAATCTCTTCTTATACCCATTTCCTTCAAATCACGACGAGCATTCAGATTATCTTTTGTTTTTCCTTCCATATCTAATAACGTCCCAATAATATTGTCACACACATTTTTTTCAATTTGCATGACATCTAAATTATGACATATTAAATTATTTTTCCAATAAGGAAGTCTGAAAAAGATGCTTTTCTTCCTCCAGTTAGGCAGAATAGCCTAGAAGACACTTATACTTGTCTCACTTGGTCATGTCGGTCCCTGTACTCTATTGCTTAACAATTGAACACTTATACTTGTTCAAACTCTATATATTAAACCCTTATGACCGTTGACTAAGACTATATGGCTGACTTGGCTTCAGTGCGTGACTCACGCGCCTTTTAGGGGTGTGAGACCTTTTAGAAAGCCCTAACAATAATATTTCCCCTTATTTATTGGTCTTCTTCTCGATTCTCCATTGTTGAACCTACCTGGAGCTCTCTTTCGGCATTAGCAAAATTACCTTTTCTTTCCCTTAATTTTTTCCAACTCTTTCGTCCTTGTTTGGAATCTCCCCCGATAAAATTACACCTTTAAGGGACTCCGTAAGAAACAAACAAAAACTCCTAATTTTTTATCTGAAAAAGCATTCAAGATTCCTCCATCTTCCCCAAAAATACCATAATATTCTGATATAACTTGGTGACCACAATCCAGAATGGAACCCAATCAGTCTGCCAGTCATTAGCTCCTGATAGAGTAGTGATTGCAAAGGTACTAACGGGCCTTGGCTGCTAACAATCATCTATCTCACTCTCTTCATCTTATTATAAAAAATTACATTCAAAATCTTACGAAGCTTAGTAAAAACGCATGAAGATGAAGGAGAGATGGAGAGTAGAAGGAGAAACGAAGATGAAGCGTAGAAGGAGAAATAGACGATGAAAGAGAAACAATCTGTGTAAAATGAGGGAAATAGGGTTTGGGGGTTTTTTATTTAATTTTTAACATATTATTTCTTATGTGGCACCAAATAATGACGCGGAGTCCAACGTGGAGACGATTGTGTTGCACGCACCATTGACCTCTTCAGAAAAGGGTTTAATATATAGAATTTGAACAAGTATAAGTGTTTAATTGACAAACTATAGAGTACTGGGACCGGCATGACCAAGTGGGACAAGTACAAATGTCTACTAGGCTATTCTGCCCCTCCAGTTATGAGTGGCTTTACCCTTTCCGTGCCTTTGTTTCTTCTGGGTCTTACCAAATTTAATGTCTTCCAAGCTAGCGAACTGATTTAAAATATCATCACCAGAGAGAATGTCAGGAGCATTCAGATTATCTTTTTTTTTTTTTATTGTTATTGCAGCCTGTGGAGGAGTTATAAAAGCATCAAGGTCGACGGGCACATGAATAATGTTTTTCCTCTTGTCAAAACTTATTGATATGTTTCAAACAATGTTTTAATATTTGGAATGATATTGTTGAACCTTTGTTAAATTTTGTTTATTAATATATTGTGTTTATTACGTAATTGAAGATCTTATGCTACAGTTGCCTATGTGTTTCACTGTCAAAATTTGATTGTATTTCTAAATAGGCTTTATATGAATTATTGTGGCTAATAATGCTTGTGGCAACTTTTTAATTAGTAGCAATAAATTTTTAAATTTGTAGCTAAACATATATATTGCCACATAATAAAAACGTAGCTATATATTTTTATTTCCATAGCAAAAATGAAGAAAATGTATTGCTACGATTTTATGCTTCATGGCAAAAGAGAATGGAATATTAGCTATGGGTTTTTCAATTTGTAGCTAAACATATACTTCTACAATAGCCACGTATCAAGAACACGGTTATTCATTTTCACTTTCCGTAGCAAATGATGAAAATCATTTGCTATAGTTCTATATACTTCATGGCTAAAAATATGGAATATTAGCTACAATATAAAAAGGTTTATGGCAAATACTTCAATTCATAGCTACGAAGTTTTCAAATTGTAGCTAAACATGAGTATTATTGTCACGAGACTAAGCTCTAGAAATAGCCACAAAATTTGAGTTTGCATAGCAAATAAATTAAATCTTTTACTATAACACAACATTTCGTGGCTACAATATGAAGATAACTACAAATTTGTTCATCGTGGCAAAAGAATAAAATCACTTGCTATAAGTATATTTTTTGTAGCAAAAACCTTTTACCATCATCGCTACAACGTAAAAAATTTCCGTGGCAATAAGTATTAGTCCTTAGCCACGGATCATATAAAGTTTGTAGCTGACTTTTAGCTACGCTACATTTTGCTACGAATGCTACGGATAAAAATATTGTAGCTAAAGTGTTTTGCCACGAAAATTTTCATATTTAGCTAAAGTATTTTTCATAGCTATAGATGCGTAATGTTGTAGTGCCATGACGGACAAAAAGACCGTTCAATCCATGGTTTATATTTTATTCCAGAATCTTATATATAATACTTATCTATCTATATCTATATCTATACTATATTAAAAGCACGAAGGCCCTTATCGAAATCTTTTTTACCCTTTTAAAATAGAGTTCACACTAGACGAAATAGTCACTTATTTATTTCCCTAATATTTAGAATTTTAGAATTAATTATAATTTTAATCATTAGAATATTTCCTTATTTAAACTATATAAGAATTAAATGCTACTACTTAGGACTTTAAAATCATTAAAGTTTTATGGTTCCAAATAAGATATGTTCTAATCAAATTTGAGACAGAAATCAACATGCAACAATTTCAAACTATATATTATTGGTACGTTTTTATCTTTTTATTGTTCCTCTCTTAATTTATGTCCACAACTTTGTGCATACTAGTTCTCCTTCTACTATCTCATTCGGCACAAAAATTTGGACAAAGCCAAAAATTATTTATCACAAAAAAGAAGAAGAGGATTTGTTGTTCAAGAAATTAAACCTCCCAAAAAAATAAACGATATACAAATAGGAGATGTATCTAAAAATTATTAAAAGTTTTTATCTGTCAATGCTTTTAAGTTGAATATATCTACTGAGATGATAGAGAACCTCTGTGGGATATAATTTCTTTCTTTATTAAGTTAGTTAAAATAGGATCAACATTTATTATTTTCAAGAACTTACACTTTAACTTTTAATTTATATATAACTCAAATATAATTTTTAATATAATAGTTATGTGATGTTTTAAAGCTTTATATTCATGGAGATTAAGTACACACGCGACGCGCGTAACAAAAGACTAGTACTACAAAATGTAAGAGTTTATGGACTTGCACATGTATTTCGTATTTATAATAATTGTATATTAGTTGCTAGTTTCCAAATAAAAAGTGATCTGCTAAGGTTTAAAGTTAAATGGGTCTATAAGACACCTCATAAAGTATGGGGTCTTATGTGTAGATACCCGGATGTAACTTCTAATTTAATGATGGGCTAGATTAGAATTACATAAATATGTGCAACTATAAATGGATTATGGTCCCCAAATCAGATGTAGGGTTTCTTTTCTGATATCCCAGTCGTTGAAAAATTTGAGAGCCACCCACGTCTTGGTTTGGAAGACCAATAACTTGCAAGACGAAGGATTCCATCGTCTCTCATGGATTCAAGTACGCTTCTAGCTTTTATTTGTAACGACCCGACCAGTCGTTTTGAGCTCTAGCGCGTCATTCGCGGTTTGAGGCCATGAGCAACTTCACTTCAGGTATTATGACTTGTACGCATGGTCGGAATCAAATTTCGGGAAGTTCGGAGTTGATTTGGAAAGAAAAGTCTCATTTCGAAAGCTTTAAGTTGGAAGAATTGACCAAGTCTTGATTTTTGAGTAAACGACCTCGGAATCGGCATTTGAAGGTTCCAACAGGTTCGTATGATGATTTTGTACTTGGGCGTATGTCCGGATCGGGTTTTGGATGACCTGGAAGCGTTTCAGCGCCTACTGTGGAAAGTTGGTATTTTGGAAGAATTTCATAAATTTGGATTAAAGTGCATTTCAATGTTATCGGTTTGGGATTCCGAGTCTAGGAATAGCTCCGTATGGTGATTCTGGTATTGGGAGTGTGTCCGAAAGTGGATTTGGAGGTCCGTAGGTCGTTTCAGGGTCATTTGGCGAAAGCTAGAAATTTGAAGGTTTTGAGAAGTTTGACGGGGAGAGGACTTTTTGATATCGGGGTCGGATTCTGATTTCGGAAGTTGGAGTAGGTCTGTAATGTCGAATGTGACTTATGTACAAAATTTGAGGTCAATCGGATGTGATTTGATAGGTTTCGGCATCGAATGTAGAAGTTTGAAGTTCTAAAGTTCATTAAGTTTGAATTGGATTGCGATTCGTGATTTCGATGATGTTTCATGTGATTTGAAGGCTCGACTAAGTTTGTAATGTGTTTTGGTACGTGTTGGTGTAATTGGTTGAGGTCCCGAGGGCCCCGAGTGGATTCCGGATGGTAAACAGATTGAGTTTGGGCTCGGAAGAATGTTGGGGCTGCTGTCATCTGGTGTAACCGCACTTGCGAGGTTTTGGTCGCAGGTGCGGAGCCGCAAAAGCGGCCAGGAGGGTCGAAGAAGCGATGTTGGGTGAGCTGAGCAGGAGCGCAGGTGCGAGGGAATGTCCGCACCTGCGAAGGCGCAGATGCGGAAGGAAAGGTGCAAAAGCGGAAGCGGGCAGCTGGGGGCATCTCCGCATAAGCGGAATATTTGCCGCACCTGCGGAACCGCAGAAGCAGTCAAGTGACCGCAGGTGCGAGAAGTCGCTGGGCAGAAGGATTCTTTAAGAATGGGGACTTTGGCCCATTTTCTTCCATTTTTCTCTTGGTTGGGGCGATTTTGGAGAGCTTCAAAGGGAGGATTTTCATCAAGCAACACAAGGTAAGTGATTCCCACTTATTATAAGTTAAATACATGGTTTGTATAAGGATTTAAACATGAAAATTTGTATAAATTTAGGATTTTTGAAGAAAAACCTAAAAATATGTATTTTTGGATTTTGACCACAAATTTGGGCATGAAATTGGAAATAAAATATATATTTGAGTTCGTGGGGCTATGGGTAAAGTTTATCTTCAAAAATTTTCGGAATCCGGGTACGTGTGCTCGAGGGTGATCTTATCGACTTTTCGAACGAAGTTGGAAATTATTGTAAATTGGATTATAATGAGTATTAGAGTATATATTTATGGATTTGCATATTTATTGACTAGTTTCGGAATATTGGGCATCGATTTGAGTTGTTGGAAAGGCTTGGAGCCAGTTATGGAATTTCGGAGCGAGGTAAGTCTCTTTTCTAACCTTGTAAGAGGGAATTAACCGCATAGGTGAACTAAATTAATATGTGCTTCTATATGTAGGGGCTACGTACGCACGAGGTGATGAGATCCATACGTAGCTACTAGCTATGCCTATGTTTGGGTAGTTTTAGGTTTACACCATGCCTTGTTGATATTGTTATTTGATTTATGTTTATTATTTGCCTTGAGAAGAAGCGAGATTTAGTTGCTTATTAATTGTCTTGAAAAGAGTTGAAATTGAGGAATTTGAGATTTTAAAAGTTTTCGTTTGAACTTCGTATTTTTGAAAAGAATTGAGGAATATTATAATAATTTGAGAAATCTATGTTCAACCGCGTCGCAAATATATTCCGCGAGCGGGATAGATTTTCACTACTCTTATGGGAGCGGGTCGTTCGCCTCGGCAGGTTAAATAGATGCAACTATGGTTCGTGCCGTTCGACCCTCGGCAGTGCATATTTTATATTTACATGTTGGTTCGTGTCGTTCGACCCTCGCCAGTACACAGTTTATATTTATATGCTGGATCGAGCCATACGACATCGGCATGACTTGCGCTTGATAACTCTGTGGAACTAATAATAATTGAAATTGCTCTATTGGCTTAAGATATAAATTGTTAAATGATGAAAAATAAATTTGATAATTTCCATTAGTAAAAGAATTATTAATTATTTTCGGTTATTAAATTTTCAGCTTTGTTATGCATTCCATGCTTAAATATAATATCGATATTTTATTATTAGCCCATAGTAAGTGTCGGAGTCGATCCCTCGTCACTACTTCTTCGAGGTTAGACTGGATACTTACTGGGTACGCGTTGATTTACGTACTCATACTATACTTGCTGCACATTTTTGTGCAGGTACAAATATGTCCAGTGGCTTTGTGAGAGCAGAGGCGTGTTTAATGCGGGGACTTATGTGAGCTGCATTTCATATTACGACCCGCAGTCAGCAGAGTCTCCTTCAGTGTATTTATATTTGTCCTGTCCAAATTGTATTCCGGACATATGCTATATTTCATTTTACTTCCTAGTTGATGCTCATGCAATTGTGACACCGGGTTTTGGGGATGATTATGGATTGTTCAGTATTGAAATTGTAAAAAAAAATTATTATTTACTCTATAAATTTCATCTTTTACTATTTAATTGAAGGAAATTATGATTTCAAAAATATTAAAATGGAAACTAAATTAAGTATTTATTGTTGGCTTGCCTGACAGCGGTGTCCGACGCCATCACGACCTTTAATGGATTTTGGGTCGTGACATTATTCTCGATGATTTGACATGATAGTTCTTGAGTAAAAGATGATACTCTTCATCTTTAAAGTAATTTGGTTCTAACAATTGGTATCAGGAGCCAGGAGGGCTCAAGCACATACGGGGCCTAAAGCCAAAGTTTAATACGAGGCCTAAATTTTCAAAAGAAAGTTATAAGATATGTTTTTATTTGAAGTCTATTCTTCTAACTTTTTGAGATATAAAGTTGTTAATAATTTTTTTTTATAATGGATTTTCTCTGATAATTCTTGCTTGATTGATAATATAGCCAACTAATTTAATCTTTCTTGAGATATTGTTGCTCTTAGATAAGATTTTACAAAGCAATAAAAGTATAGAACTATTAGAAGCTTACAAGTATTGTTGAACACTTGTACTAGTGAAACCTTGGAGAAAGAAGGTGAGTAATGAAATCTTGGAGAAAGAAGTGAGTAAGAATATCAAAGAGAAACACAAAAAATATATAGGATTTTCTGAAATATAAAGAGGTTGGAAAAAAAAAAAGATTGACTTGGACAAATTAAGGAAGAGAGGGCAAATTTTTTAATGAAGGAGTAAAAAATAAAAAAATAAAAACTAAAAGTTATGAAAATTATTCAACTACTCATTTTTAAGTAAGTCAAATTATTATTTTATTTATATATCTAAAAAAATTTATTTCCTCTATAATAAAAACTCTAGTTTTGTATTAAAAATACTAAATATTATTTTTTAAATACCTATAAACGTATTATTTAAAAAAAAAAATGGGGCCCCCCAAATTTAGGGGCCTAAGGCCATCTCCAACCTTACCCCATTTCCCCATAATGGGGGCAATTTTTGGGGTAATAAAGCTCCAACTCTCCTCTATTTTTGCCCCCAAAATGGGGGATGAATAGTATTCCCTCAAATATGGGGGTACACTATTCATCTCCCCCATTACTATTCATGTATATTTTATTATTTAATCTTTTAATTTATCTCTTTATATATACCTAATTATATTTATGTAATATCTTTATAATATTAATTATACATCTTAGCTTTGGCGTATAATTTTGATAAATTAATTTTCGTGCATTTATTATTTTTATGTAAAAGTGTAAGTTAATTTTATTATAAGTTATAATTGTACAAAAAATATATAATCATCTCAAAAAATGAATGGTGCAAATATAAAATATTAGATGTTGCTAAAATTGAAATGTGCGTATACCAAATATTAGATGTTGCTAAAATTGAAAGGTGCGAATATAAAATACTTAGTTAATCTTGTATCACAATGATTTCACTTTTGTTTTAATTATTAGTTAATCTATAATAATTGCTTACAAATTATATTATTTAAAATTTTATGAAATTGTTTTAATGAAAATTACAAATTAATGAAAATAAAAGATGGAATTTGTTTAATGAAAATTAAAAAATAAAATTGAAATGAAAGATAATAATATAATATAGAAGAGAGAGAAGAATATAAAAAAGTTTGGGGGAAAAAATGGGGGAATGGTTGGAGTAAGTTGTCCCCAGAATGAGGAAATCCCTATTTTGGGGACCAAAAATGGGGTAAAGGTTGAAGATGCCTCAAGACACAAGCCTTACTCCACATAAGGTTGGAGCCGGCCCTGTCAGGAGCCTATATCATGATAAATTGTTGAGATTAATTTTCAAGTATATTTTATTATAAATATATAAATAAAAGTGGCCAGTGAAGTCGCTGTTGTTGCGACAATAGTTTTCTGTTAAAAGGATTGCTGTGTGCCATTTTAAGGTTTACTATGATGAATATTGAATTAAGGCTAAGGGTTGAAAGTTTTGAATGCTACTACTGATTCTAGTATTAAAGAGAAAGGAAAATTTACGGATTGTTGCTCTTTTGCACGTTTGGATCTTGCTAAACGCTGTGGCAGATTTTGTTTGAGGCGAATCCTTCTTCTTCCTTATTACTTGGTTAAATAAAAAGGTGGTGGCGTGAATATGGTATACGAAATGGAGATATAACCTCCTTTATTCATGTATTTGATATTTTGAATTTTTTTCGTAAGAGGAAAAAAAATTAATGTTTAATACTATATTGTTCTGCGGCACATGTACATATCAATTCTTGATGTTCTTTCCTTTTATTCTGGGCAATTTTAAAAAGGAAAGAAAAGGAAATACAAGTTAGTGTTGTGTCATACAACTCTTGAAGCGCCATTATTTTTACGGCATAAGGAAACTGGTTAGTTCAATCTCTCTTATACATGTGTTGCCAGAAAAGGTATTTTGAGTTTATGAAATTATTATAATTTTATTCTTTGATAAATTTTATACTGGCTGACTCACGTTTTAAGGTCAAAAGCTAAGCTTACAGATTATGAAATTTAATTTAGAGCTACTATTTAGTTATTTTTGGTTTGGGAATTTAGAGCCGTTTTTGCGGCATACTTACTGCTAGAAAAGTTTGAGTAATTTTTTAATTCAGTTTGGTGTATTAATTTTTAGATTCATCGTTTTTAAGTACCGACAGTTATTGTTTGTGGTTAATTCATTTTGGGGCCCACCATAACTTAAGACTTATATATCAATGTTTTTTGGAAAATTTAAATTTGAATATTAAAAAAGTTTGTATATATTTTGAGATAAATAAAGTCGAAGCTTGATGTTGCCAAAGTGACCTCTTTTGTGGAGATATATTTATTTTGAATATAAAAGGTTGTGCAAGCGTAACCTATGTGAATATTGATCGGCCCAAAGGAAGGTTTAACAGAATTGCATGTACATTTTTGTGGTAATAAACACGTGGTGATTATTTGGTTTTACGTGTGAATAATAAATCGGCATTAAGGAAGATTTACTATTCGACATGTTCTTTATTGTCAATGTTTGATTACTATACCTAGATATCACTTACAAGTTAATATCTTGTCCAAAGATGAAATATTAATGGAGTGTCCGGTATCTTGAGATGGGGTTTACCTTTATTCAAATTTATTTTCATTTTGGTTTTAAGTATTATGTGAGCTTATTTCGTTGTTTGTTGTTCTCTTATTCAGTTGAAATTACTCCTGCAAATATTACTGTCAACATCAATTCAATTCCTATGTTGAATGGCACTAACTTCAAGTCATGACAAGAAAATCTCAACATAGTTCTCAGAATCATGGATCTCGACCTTGCATTAAGGGTTGAGTCTCCACCACCTCTTACAAATAAGAGTACCTCTAATGAAAAGAGGGAGATGGAAAGGATGGAGATGGAAAGGTGGGAGAGATCAAATCGCATGTGTATGATGATCACGAAGAAAGCCATTCCAGAAACATTCAGAGGCACTATGCCCGATAAGGTTAAGACGGCTAAGGAATTTATGGCTGAAATTGAAAAGGTATTTGTCGAGAGTGAAAAGGCTGAGATTGGTACAGTCTTGAAAAGTCTGATTCCAATGAGGTATCAAGGCAAAGGTAACATCAGGGAGTACATCATTCAAATGTCTCATCTTGCTTCTAAGCTGAAAGCACTTAAGTTGGACCTCTGTGAGGACTTGCTAGTGCATTTGGTTTTGATATCCCTTCCACCACGGTTAGCCAGTTTAAGGTGAGCTATAATTGTTAGAAAGAGACTTGGTCTGTAAATGAGCTCATCTCATACTGTGTTCAGGAAGAGGATAGACTGGAGCAGGGAAAGATAAAAAGTGCTCACCTAGCCGATGTGCCTAAGGACAAAAGGAAGGACAAGAAGAAAAAGAATAAGGAAGTTGCGGATATAGCAATACAAAAGAAACAACATCGGGAACCAATTACAGATGGTTGTTTCTTTTGAAAAGCTGCAGGTCATAAGAAGAAGGATTGTACCAACTATCACGCATGGCGTGCAAAGAAAGGTACACCTCTTAATTTAGTTTGTTCTAAGGTTAATTTGACTTCGGTATCAAGACACGAATGGGGGATAAATTTTGGTATAACTACTCATATCACTGCGTCTATGCAGGGTTACCTGAACTATCGAAAGCCTAGTAATGGTGAAAGATACATCTACGATGATGAAGGCAAGTCGGTGGAAGTCGAAGCAATTGGAACTTTTAGATTATCGTTAAGAACTAGTTTTATTTGAATTTGAACGAGACTTATGTTGCACCGATTTTAGATGGAATTTGATTTCTGTTTATGTATTAGACAAGTTTGGTTATTTTTATTTATTTGAAAATAAAAAAATTAGTCTCTTCATAATCCAAAATTGGTTGGTCCTCGTTCTTTATCACGTTACAATACTATATACTTACTTGATATGATTGCTTCGTTCAGTGAATCTTGCATGTTAACATAATTGGTAATAAGGGTAAATTATCAATCTAGTAGTCAGCTTCTTTATGGCACGAAAGATTAGGTCATATCTCTAAAGGAGAATTAAGAGACTTTTGTCCAATAATATTTTCTATCCCTTAATTTTTCAGAAATTTTTATCTCACTACTACCTCATTTGTTTTTTTTAAGATTAAGACGTCTGAATCTGAATACATATCTGAATATGAAAATGTAATATTAAGATTAAGACATCTGATTCTGAATACACCTTTGAATATTAAGATGTGTATTAAGATCTGAATACTAAATGATTAAGAATGTTTGCTTTTTTAACATCTGAATATATAAAGTTTATCTTTATTTAAAAAATTAATAAACATAAAACATAAATAAAATAATAATTAATCTAATGGTAGTGGTTTTAGGTAGTAGCTAATGGTGATTGGTAGCGATAGCAATCATGATAGGGGGTGGTGGTGGTGGATGGCGATAGTTAATAATCGTGGGTGGTGATGGTGGTTGTGGTTGTGGTTGTGTTGAGGAAGGCGATGGTGGATGGTGGTAGTTTATAATGGTGGGAAGTGTCGCTATGATTATTGATGGTGAAGGGGTGGTTGGTTGTGGTAGTTGAGGCGGGTGAATGTGTGGTTATGGTTGAGAATGATGGTGGGGGTGGTGGTATTTGATGATTGTAGGCAATGGCGGCAATTAATAATGAATGTGGATAATAGCATCTTAATGAAATTAAGTCTTTGTTATAGATCTTAATCATACAGACCTATGCAGACCCATTAAGTGGTTGTGAAGTAAAAAAAATACACTTAATTATTAAGATCTATATGGTTAAGATTCAGACTTTAAAAACAAACGCACTTAAATGTCTGAGATCTGAATGATTAAGATTCAGACCTCCATTAAGTGGAATCAAATGAGGCCTTGTCAAAAGCTTTCTGGCGGGCTTCATCCCATTTTCCTGCTAAATTTTAATTTATTTTGGAATCTGTATATTATGTGGTAATTGCGTTGAGTATTGTCCAACAAATTGTTTAACAATGACCGAAGAATATGAACTTTCTACTTATGATCGTCACAAATTGAATTATAATCAAATCGCTTTGGGTCGCTTACCAACGTCAGTAATTGATGATTACACAATTCGAACAATTTCGAATTTACCTCAAATAAAAAATGAATATACCCTAAATTCGGAAAAAAATTCCGAATTACGAAGGCTTAGTTCGGATCTAAAAGAATGATATTTTTGCTTGGTCAATTCAAACTAGTGGTTGGTTAATGAGACTCCTAGCTTAATTTCGATTGAAAACAAAACGGATTTCTATATTATAGTTATAATAATAGTAATGGTTTCACTTCGGGTAGCACCACTAGATCTTCAACAAAGTGGAAATTCTCGTATTCCGTATGTACATGTTCCTGCGACTCGGATGAGTATTCTTGTTTATATCGTTACGGCTATAAACACTTTTTGTTCCTATTAACAAAATATCCCCCTTTTTTTCGCTCTTCCGGAACCGGTACAGAAATAGGTGCCTTTTCTACGTTGTTTACCTTAGTTACTGGGGGGTTTCGGGAAAAACCTATGTGGGGCACCTTTTGGGTGTGGGATGCTCGTTTAACCTCTGTATTGGGAATAACAAGAGCATCTCTCAATACTCAGTTTCATATCTGAAGCGAGTTTTCAAGAAACTGCTCGAGTTTTAGCAAAAGCGGCTCTCCGGGGTCGTATAAATTGGTTGAAAGGCCTGAAAGAGAACGTTGTTTGGGGGGGGGGGGGTGATACCCGTTGGTACCGGATTCAAGGGATTAGTGCACCCTTCAAAACAACATAACAACATTCCTTTGGAAAAAAAAAGAATCTATTCGAGGAGAGATAAGAGACATTTTGTTCCACCACAGAAAATTATTTGATTTTTGTCTTTCAAAAAATTTCCACGATATACCCGAACAATCATTTCCTAAGGCTACTTTTTCCAATAATGTGTGGCTCTTTGAGGATGTTGAGTTTGCGGGTAGAGAGAGAGAGTTAAGGACTTTGTCTTTGAAGAGGAACATATTGATATTTTTCTAATTCTTATTGTCAATGCTCAGGAACAACTTTCTATATCTGACATTATTCAAGAAATAAATTCGGATCAAAGACTATCATTCAACCCATCCTTCAAGAAGTATTCCCAAGAACAAACTCTACAACCTCAAGAATAAATTTCAATAAAGAAAATCATCTATGGACTTAATAAAGTGTCTCATTAAAAGTATTACTAATTTCATCAAGTTATTGTCTCATTTGGTTTCGAGATAAATCTTGTTAATCATTTTGTATATCATAAGTTTAGCGGCAGTAAGTATATTTTTTATCGTCTGATGTATGATCAACTTTGTGTGAGTCTGAATATCTCATTTAATTTAGAGATGTTGGACAGATATTTAATTTCATAAACTTATCTTTTGAAAGCAGCTTAAAAGCTCAAAAGGTAATTACAGAAAACAAATATTTTATGTTCACATAAAGGAAGTCGAAAAAGTTAATGATAATCAAATATTCAGATATCGACTTCACTAGATGCTGATATAATATGACATACTTGGTTGATGAGCTATATAAGGAAGAGTGTTAAACGAACACTCATAGCTCTTTTCGCATGTTAGTTAATTTATAACACATTATGTAGCATCCGATTATTGAATATGACTGCTGAATTTTGTCACTGGCTGCGAATTTATAGATAAAGTCAAAGTACGTTGACATAAAGCTCCTGGTTGTTAAAAAAAGAGTTCGGAGTGATTATGTGTCTATAAAATATATTAGTACAAACTCCATAGTTGTGGATCCACTTGCTAAGGGACTACCACTCAAGGTCTTTCATGGGCGCACTGCTCATATAAGTGTCATGTCATTTAAAAATATTCAGTTTCATTGGGAGTTTGTAACTATTTATATGTTCTTTACAGACACAATTTGGTTTCAGTTTAAGGTTTCGGGTTATGATTTCAGTTTAAGGATATTTGAGATTTTTTCTGCAAAAATAAAGTATTCGTTTATTTTTGGGAAAATGCATAAGTAGCCCCATGACCTATACCCGAATTCTCAACTACACAATCTACCTTTGCTGCGGGTTTTTTATTACCCCCTAAACTATTTTAACGTAGAATTATTTGCACCCTTAAAACTGACATGGCAGAGTGTGTGCATTTCACTCTCCCAAGGAGAGTGAGAAGCAAGAAAAAACGATTTTCAGTTTTTTTTTTTGCTTTTTTTACCTTTTTTTCTTACTTTTTTCCCCTTTTCCTTGTCCTTTTTCTTTGTCTTTTTCTTTTATTTATTTTTTCGTTTCTTCTCTAATTTCGGCGGATATTCATTCACCGTCGACTTTGTCTAACCGTTTTTCTTTTCCTCTTTCTATCATTTTCACAAACAAATTAAACTCTCAAAAAGATCTATTCATAAGCATAGCAAAATACACTCAGATTTGGGTGTGGGGGGGGGGGGAATTCATCATCGGAAAATTTTTCCATGCCGGAAAAAATTCTTCTCAGCTTATATTCATTTTTCTTTCTTTTTCTTTTTCTCTTCCTCCCACACATAAATTACACTTTCAAGATATATATATATATATATATATATATATATATATATATATATATAACAAAACACACTTAGATCAGGATAAAAATCTGTTGCCGGAAAAAAAAATTCGCCAGAAATAATGGTGTCCTTGAAATTCCGACGACCAACATTTTATGCCGCCGGTGACCAAAACAAAAAGAAAGAGAATGAAATAACAAAAAAATGAGAATAATAAAAAATAAGAAAAAAGGATAAAAAAAGAAGAAGAAAGAATAAAAAAAGTACTAAATATACATGTGGCAGCGCGTGTAGTTCACCACTTGCCAAGAGTTTGGTTGTCTAGTTTTAGGGTGGTATTTATTGGATTTAAAAAAAGTTTAGGGGAGTAATAGGATTCCCGCAAAGATAAAGTGTGTAGTTGGAATTTCGGGTATAGGTCAGGGAGGTACTTATGCATTTTCCCTTTATTTTTCACTCTAACTTATTTTTCAGTTGGACCAGTTGAAAATAGGCATTCTTGGATCACATTGCATGCAATTTTCATGCTATGCATCCATACTTAATCTATGTCATTTGGTTATGTTGGTATTCATGATCAAGGAAGGTTTAGTTACGATAAATGTAACAAAAGCCGCTTTGGTCCAATATTGGCATGATTGGTAGACGAGATTGTTTCGAGGTACTTTGGTTTATGATAGCAAATATGTTTGAGCTCATAAGGTGACATACAATTATAAAGTTATATGTATGTGTATATATATATATATATATATATATATATATATATATGTGTGTGTGTGTGTGTGTGTGTGTGTGTGTGTGTGTGTGTGTGTGTCATCCAAGTGGGAGATTGTAAGAGTTTATGGACTTGCACATATATTTTGTATTAAGAATAATGTATATTGGTTGCTATCGTTAAAAGGTTGACCCAAATTATAAGTGATCTGCTAAGGTTTAAAGTTAAATGGGTCTATAAGACACCTCTTAAAGTATGGGGTCTTATGTGTAGATATCTGGATGTAGCTTCTTATCTAATGATGGGCTAAATTAGAATTACATATACATGTGCAACTATAAATGGGTTATGGTCCCCAAATTAGAAGTATGGTTTTCTTTTCTGATATCCCGTCGTTGGAAAATTGAGAGCTACCCACATATTGGTTTGGAAGACCAATAACTAGCAAGACGAAGGGTTTTACCGTCTCTCATGGATTCAGGTACGCTTCCGCACCTAGCTTTTATTCTCGATGATTTGACATGATAATTCTTGGGTAAAAGAGGACAGTCTTCATCTTTAAAGTAATTTGGTTCTAGCACAAAAATCTTTTGTTGATAATGAGTAAAATAGAAATTGAGTAAATATAGATGCATGAAGTGGCGAAGCTAGATATTTTTTTAGGGTGTTCAAACTTGAAATAAGTAAAAGAAATTTCCGATAAAGAGTGTTCGATATATGTTATATACCATTAAAACCTAATATTTTACCTATATATACATCGTAATTTTTCAACAAAGGGTGGTTAGTTGACCACCCTTGAGCCAGGGCGGATTTACATATAAAAATTGGGTGATCGAGCACCCATTAAACTCAACACGAAGTATGAATAGTTATATAAAGAATTTAAAAAAGGAATTTTTACCTCCTATAACAAAGGTTAACACCTTATTTATTTTAAATAAATACCATTTAAAAAAATTATATTCTATAGATACCTTTTAAGGTTTATAGCAAAAAATTTAATTTTGGTTACCTCCTAGCCCTAAGCCACTAAATACGCTAATCAGTTACAATATTTTCTTTCTCTCTCTACTTTGATACATCCCATTCTCTTCCCCCATCCCATTAAAATTTCCGATTCTCTTCCTCTTCATACTCCGAATAGCTGCTATTATCTCCAAAAAAGAAAAATCGTTTCAATTTCTTTGCAATTTGTTGGTAGAAGAACACAACTGCAAGTAAGGTTAAATAACTTAACCAAAATTAATGTGTTCCGAACCTGACAATGGGGAAATCGAGGGTAAATCTTAAAAATAGCCAGATTTACAACTGGTCGTTTAAAAATAGCCCAATTTCAAAAGTAATCGAAATTTAGCCACTTGTTATATAAAGATAAATCTGAGCGAAAACACTGTTCAAAACCCGAAAAATACTCCAGTATATTATGCTGGAGTTCCAGCATAAGTATACTTGAACTCCAGCATATTATACTGGAGTTCCAGAATAAGTATGTTGGAACTCCAGCATAATATGATGGAGTTCCAGCATAAGTACACTAGAACTCCAGCATAATATACTGGAGTTCCAGCAAGTATATTGGTCCAGTATAATATACTGGAGTTTGGAGCACCGGTGCTCCAGTCTCCAGTATATTATACTGGAGCCAGCAAAGTATACCGGTCCAGCATAATATGCTGGAGTTCATACACAAGTGCACCGAACTCCAGTATATTATGCTGGACCGATCTCTATTGCAGCAAAATAGTGGTTATTTTTCATTAACTTGGAAAACGCTAGCTATTTTTGATTGACCAGTCCGAAAACTTGCTATACCGTGCTATTTTTACAATTTTATAGCCTGTTTGGCCAAACTTCTTTTTGGCCAAAAGTGCTTTTTTTTTTGGCCAAAAGCACTTTTGGCCAAATATTGAGGTGTTTGGCCAAGCTTTTGGAAGGAAAAAAAGTGCTTTTGAGGAGAAGCAGAAACAGTTTTGGAGAAGCAGAAAAAAGTAGCTTCTCTCCAAAAGCACTTTTTTGAGAAGCACTTTTGAGAAAAATACACTTAGAAGCAGTTTTTTAAAGCTTGGCCAAATACTAATTACTGCTCAGAAGTGCTTTTCAAACTAATTAGCCAAATACAAACTGCTTCTCACCAAAAGTACTTTTGAGAAAAGCACTTTTGAAAAAAAGCACTTCTCAAAATAAGCTGATCTTTGCAGCTTGGCCAAACGGGCTATTAATGCTTTACTTTGTGCCTTAAATTGACAGTTCGCATTATTTTCATGTATGTAGTATCTTCTATATCCACTATTATTCTCTTTTAACAGCATTTAGAATTTTTTGGCGAAGCGATGTCTGATGATACACTAAGCTAAGAGATTGTCTACTATACAACATGACATTCAAATTACCAAGCTAGTCGAGTCATTTCACTATTTCCTCCCATAATGCACTACAACTTTTGTTGTTTGCCTTTATGTATTTGATAATTGTGGTGTCCGGGTCAGCTTGTACGTACTTCGACTAATTTCATAAAATATCTATCACCTCCCACCAGCAACAGGTATCAGGTAACTCTATCCACCAAGACTTGAACAGATGAGAAGAAATCATCTAATATTTTACCTCCGCTGGAATTTGAAGTTGAGACCTCATCGTTCTTACCCATTGTTTCAATGAAACAATATTTCCCACAACCACGGTAGTGTTTGGATTGGGCTACAGTCTGGATATGATCATAAACATAGTGTCCGCATTTTCCTCCTAAGCAAAAAGAGAGAAAGCAAAGTGCTATACTTGCAACTAAGTGCCTGTTTGTGGGCCTTGCTGAATTGGGTCAAATGTCATTTATGGGCCTAGAGTATTTGTCCAAATCAGTCCTAGGCCCATTATAACAATATAAACACTACTACTTACGTTTCATTTTATGTATCATATTTTCATTTTGATTGGGAATGGAAATTAAGAAAAGTATATCTAAATGGTATATAAAAAAATTACGGGTAAAGAATAGTACTTGTTTTACTCTTGAAATCCAAAAACTATCACTTTAATTGTGCTGGAGGGAATAATTCCTTTTATCTTTTTGTCAAAAAATAATATTATGAAAAATTTCAATAAAAAAACACATGTACCAAGCTCCTTATAAGCTTTACAAAAGAAGCAACAAAACACATTTGGACATTCTAATTTATTAGCTGAATCTTTTCACAGGAAAGTAACAAATCATATCAATTTTTTTTCTTTCTTTTGAAATAAAAACACCAAAGCTATAGGAAAGCCGTTTCGGGTAAATACAATAAATCGTAACGGGCAAATCTGTCTCATGCTTGATTCACCAAACGGTAGATTTTCGCGGGAGTCTACGGAAATGGCGGTAAAAAGCCTAACAGACAAACACGTGTCACTTTCTGATTCGCTATTTCTCACACCTAGTCGGCTATGTATGGACATTAACATTTAACATCACCTATGTACGTTTTCCCGCGCTAAAGTTAGGGTTTATAGCTGCAGAACAGAACAAATAAAAAAAAGCAAAAAACCAAAGAAAGCTTTAGAGATAGAAAGAGAAAGTGAAAATAAGAACAAGGAGAAAATTAGGCTTCTTTTTGGCTTGTGTGAAATTCACTAATTCACATCTAATTCTTCAGATCTGATACATAATTGTTCCCTTTAGTGCAAAATTTTCAGATTTTGGGGTTGTTTTTGCAATTATTGATAAAGATGGTGGAGCTGAATAATTGTTCTAATTCTGAAGAGAATGGTGGTATTGATTCTCTTGAAGTTCGATTCACAGATTTCTGCAAGGTTTGTTTGTTTGTTTGGTTGGTTTTGCTTCTCTTGTTTATTTTGTTTGTTTTAATTCCAATTTCTTTGATTTTGATTTTGGAATTTGACATTAGTTTCCAAGTGCTTCAGTTAAAAATTGATTCTTTTGTTTACTTTCAAATTTTGTTCTTGCTTCAGTTAAAAGAACTAAATTTGTTCTTTTTTTATTTAATTATTTGTTGTTACAAGGTTGTTCATTTATTTCGTTTTGTAATTCTTATAAAGTTTCAGTGAAACATCATACACCCAATTACTTTCTACTTTTTGTTTTACAATTATATTCCATTATCCATATTTTTATTTGAAAAAAGACCTTCTTTTGGTTATTTATTTTTGCAATTTGTCCTTTTCTTGTATTCTGTAATTATGAGGAAAAAAAACTTTTTGTGATATGGTGTGATCAAATTAATTCTTTAAGCGGGGTTTCTTATTTAATATTTTTGTTTATTTTTAACATTTATTGTTTGATTTTACAGAATGGATTGTCCATGGGTGAAAGCTTTGTGACTGAAGCAACAAAGCTGTTTAATGACAGTAAACATCTTTTACTGTCAAATAATTCTACAATCGGAGTTATAACGGTAATTCCTGTGATATGCTCTCTTTGTTTTGCATATCGTAAATTTGTTTGATTACCCGAATTTTATATGAAAGTGCATACTATGAATTGATTTTGAGTTCTTGATCAGCAGGAGGGAGTTGAACGGTATTGGTTTGTGTTTGTTCTGTACTCGGTAAAGAGATTAAGTGAGAAGGAAGCGGGAAATTCGAATAATGGGAATGAAGGAAATGCATTTTCTTTGTGCCAGATTTTACGAGGGGCGAAACTCAAGTGGGTATTTTTTTTCTTCTAATTTTCAATATCCTATTTGTTATCGTGTAGAAGTCTTGATTCATCGAGATTCTTATTAATTATGTTTCGTTTGTTGTAGTGTTGTAGACTTCTTCAAAGAACTTCCGCAATTTATTCTAAAAGTTGGTCCAACATTAAGCAATCTGTACGGTTCAGATTGGGAGAAGAGACTTGAGGTAATGATGTTGTAGAGGATTAGTCTTGTGTTCTGAAGCTATTTAAGTTTCTGTTGGCTCAATTGAAATCTATCTGCAGTTAGTAATATGTTATGTTTTTGTTTGTTGTTTTAAGCATCTATTGATGGCTTTTTATTTGTTTAAATTGTTGTACTAGGCAAAGGAATTGCAGACCAACTTCGTGCATTTGAGCCTTTTAAGCAAGTGGGTACTCTTTCAAGCACTAGTTTCCTCTACTTATGAAGCTTTTTGGTATTTTACAGTATCGTAAATGTTGGTAGATTAAGCAATTCTGCTGCAGAACTTCGTAATCTTAATCTAGTTTGATATAAGAAATCTTTTGAACGTCATATTTGATGCAGTATGTCAAGTATCCTGTCTGGTTTCTCCTGGTGCTTAGCTTGTATTGCTTGAGGGGCATGATAGTATTTTCCTATCTTAGCGTCTTCTCTATAATACAGAATGTGCCCAGATGACTAAGATAAGAGTATGAATGAGCCAGCTATCTGAACCCAACCTGACCTCCCATTTCCTTATGTTTTTAGGTACTACAAGCGAGCGTACCAAGAACTGTTTCTGGCTAGTGGTAACAACGAAGATAAGCCCTCTGCTACTTCTAATTCTGCTATCCACTTGCCGCAATATTATCGTTTTGGCTGGTTGCTATTTCTTTCACTTCGCATCCATGTATTCAGCCGCTTCAAGGACCTTGTGACATGCACAAATGGTTTAGTTTCAGTGCTGGTAAGTTTCTCAACAATTTAGTTGAATGTTTGGATTGTCTGATTTCTTTTGTTTATATGTTCATGTTGTACTGGGCATGTATTATAGACAGTATAACTTGTGTGCAATGTTGCTAATGGTGTGTTGAAGCCCTTAAAATAGGTGCATGTTAGGTTAGGTGCTTCGCATTACTTAGGTGTTGTTTAATACAGACGCCAACGTGCTAAGGTGGACCTCAATGGAGACAACATTTTCTCTTTGGAAATTGATAAATTATATGAGGCCAATAGGTTGCTTTAGCTACAACTTTGCATTTAAACCAGCTGACCTTGGCACATTTCTACTCTTTTTGTCTTCGACATCACTGGCATAAAAGTTAATCATTCTCCTTGCAATTTTATGGATTGGATAGAACCATGTTCTTAAGAGATATTTGATGTGTCTGACTGGCTTCATAAAACCTTGTGCAGGCAATCTTAATAATACATGTACCTGTCCGCTTCAGAAATTTCAACATCAACGACTCCTCACGGTTTGGTAATTATCTATGTATATTAAGCATTAAAATAGTAGGGTTTTGGTCCAATACCTCTTCAACTTCTGTTCCGTGATCCTGTTGTGACCTTGTGCTAATGCTGTTTTTGTTACAGTTAAGAAAGGAGACAAAGTGGACTTGCTTGCATCATTAAGCAACATTTATCAGACTTCAATAGATGACTTAAGGGAGACCATGGACAAAGTTAACAATCTAATAACAGAAAAGCTGAAGAAGAAACCTTGTTTGGCTTCAGAATTTAGGACGGAGAACCTGGACAACCTTGACACAGGTTTGTCTCAAAATCACTGATGTCTCGCCTTTTATCCGAGTTAGTGCTTTTACTGAAAGTTAGAATTTTTATTGCAGATGGTTTAACCTATTTTGAAGATTTAATGGAAGAATCATGTTTATCTTCCAGTGTAAGTATATTGGAGAAGGATTACAGTGATGCAATACAGAACAAGGGTGAATTGGACGAGAGGATTTTTGTCAATGAGGAGGATAGCTTGCTAGGGTCAGGAAGCTTGTCTGGAGGTGCAGTCAACATGAATGGAATCAAGGTTTGTTGGATATCTTCCTGATTTATTGAGGCCATAATGCCGTAAGCACTCTTTGAAACCATTTTTGTTTGTCTTCTGTTTGTGTAGAGAAAATTTGATGCAATGGCTTCCCCAGCAAAAACGGTTACAAGTACACTCTCTCCTTACCGTTCTCCAAGTTGTGCTAACTCAAAGATGACAGCAGCTACACCTGTAAGCACAGCGATGACAACTGCCAGGTGGTTGCGTACTGTCATAGCTCTGCTACAGCCAAAACCTTCAGCAGAACTGGAGAGATTCTTGTCCTCCTGTGACAGAGATGTAACAGCTGACGTGATCCGAAGAGCTCAGATTATTCTCGAGGCTATATTTCCAAGTAGTGGTCCTGCGGAACATTGTGCAGCTGGTGGGAGCCTGCAAAGTACGAGCTTAATGGACAACATATGGGCAGAGCAACGTAGATCCGAGGCTTTGAAGCTGTATTATAGGGTTCTGCAGACTATGTGCACTGCAGAATCCCAGATTTTAAATGGGAACAATTTAACTTCGTTGCTAACGAATGAGAGGTTTCATAGATGTATGCTCGCCTGTTCAGCTGAACTGGTTCTTGCCACTCACAAAACAGTTACTATGCTGTTTCCTGCTGTCTTAGAGAGAACAGGAATCACAGCTTTCGATCTCAGTAAGGTCATAGAGAGCTTCATCAGGCATGAAGAAAGTCTTCCTCGAGAACTGAGACGGCATTTGAATTCACTTGAAGAACGACTCTTGGAGAGCATGGTTTGGGAAAAGGGATCTTCAATGTACAACTCTTTGGCTGTCGCAAAACCATCACTTGCCGCAGAAATCAATCGCATGGGCTTGTTGGCTGAACCAATGCCATCCTTGGATGCAATTGCAATGCACATTAACCTTTCTTCAGGGAGCTTACCGCCACTGCCTTCTCTACACAAGAACAACTTGGCCCCTAACGGTATCATATTTGCCCCTAATCTTGAAGCGTCATTGAATGAAATGACTTTTTAATTCTGAATTATGCCTTTTTAGGCTCTTTGGATGAAAAGTAACCTAATTTTCTCTCAAATTAATCTTATTAGGTCAAATCGGTGATATCCGGTCGCCAAAGAAAGTGTGTTCCGAATATCGCAGTGTTTTGGTTGAGCGAAATTCCTTCACATCACCTGTGAAGGATCGTTTTCTGGCTCTCAACAATATAAAATCGAAGTTTCCTCCTCCAGCTTTGCAGTCTGCATTCGCAAGGTAATTTTGATTTATAGTTGGATTCTTTAGTTTTATTTACTCTTCAATTCAGGGATTTGTATTCGATTTAAAGGGTTGATCTTTTGAATTTTACAGCCCAACTAGACCAAACCCTGGTGGTGGAGGGGAAACGTGTGCTGAGACAGCAATAAATGTGTTCTTTGGCAAGGTAGACATTCTTTTTATATGCTATATACTTTTTTTCTCGATCAGGAGATTTGATTTCCTTTTATTTAGGGTGCTTACTTAACCTAATTTTTTTTTACGTCATGTTCCACCTAGATTGTAAAGTTGGCTGCTGTCAGAATCAATGGCATGATTGAACGGCTACAACTTTCTCAACAAATAAGGGAGACTGTATATTGCCTTTTTCAGAAGATTCTCAGTCAGAGGACAAGTCTTTTCTTCAACCGACATATTGATCAGATCATCCTTTGCTCTTTCTACGGAGTTGCCAAGGTAGTTTTTCAGAAAAGAGGGGGATATTGGAGCTGTTAGTCTGTTACTCTATTTTTCATATCTTGTTTCTTGACTACATGCAGATTTCACAACTTAACTTGACCTTCAAAGAAATTATATGCAACTACCGAAAGCAACCTCAGTGCAAACCACAAGTCTTTCGAAGTGTTTTTGTTGACTGGACATTAGCACGCCACAATGTGGTATGTGATCAGTCTTTAGATTGTTGACATTAGTCTCTTATTGTTTGTGGAATCACTGATAAAATTAATTGGTTTTAAAACAGAGAACAGGTGCAGATCATGTCGATATCATCACATTCTACAATGAAATGTTTATTCCTTCTGTGAAGCCATTACTCGTTGAGCTTGCACCTGCTGGAAATGCAGAAAAGAACTACCACAATGATGGTAAGTTCTCTTCATTATGCCTTTGTTAAGTGATACATTTTCTCTTGGTTTGGTTGCTATGTCTGATTCCTCGCTCATGTACCAATGTTAAACCTGTGGCTCTTTTTTGTTTCTTCATTTCCATTCAGGTCAAGGTCCGGCATCCCCCAAACCATCTCCATTTCCGAAGCTCCCCGACATGTCTCCGAAGAAAGTTTCTGCAGTACATAATGTTTACGTCTCTCCGCTTCGAGCATCTAAGGTAGTGATTTAATTCTCAATGATTTTTCCAATGCTTTAAATTCGACTTACCTGAAGTGTTTTGGAGTTGAGAAATAGATGAAATATACCTGTATAGTTGAAGAGGACGAACTTATATACTAAAATTTAGGTTCTGAATTATACCTAACTAACTATTGCTGGCATGTTCTTAATTAGGAACAACGGTCAAGTATTATATTAGGCAATACAGAAAGGACTCCTGCTTCAGTACGAATCTTGAACTTGAAATTATAAAAAATTGTTTTAATGGAAGATGCTTATTCGGGACGGAGAGGATAGCTTTGTGCCAAGTCCTGCTAACTTCTCTAGTTATTGCTTGTCCCTGTGATGGTAGAAAGCTACTTGTCTATTGCTAGTTGTAGTGTTCACTAACCCAGCGGAGTAACAGTTAGTTGGGATTTTAATATTTCCCTTTAAAATCTGAGCTTGTTTGATTTTATAATATAGTGGTAGGAGCTTTGAATAAATACCACTTCTTCTTTTCTTCCAAGTTTTCATGAGCTCTTATTTCTCGCATTTATCTCTTGTTTCTGCTTTCAGATGGATGCCTTAATTTCCCATAGCTCTAAAAGCTATTATGCTTGTGTGGGAGAAAGCACTCATGCTTATCAGAGCCCTTCGAAAGATCTGGATGTAATCAATAACCGTTTGAATGGGTATGTGGTTTTTACCTATCTGCAAATTCCATCATCTAAATCTTTCATGTCAATTACAAATTTAACTCAAACCTGAAAAACCTTCATTAATCTACAGCAATCGGAAGCTTAGAGGCGCTCTCAATTTTGATGTTGATGCGGGCTTGGTTAGTGACTCTATTGTTGCCAACAGCCTTTACCTTCAAAATGGAGACTGCAGATCACCGGTTGCACATGTGAAAACTGAGCAGCCTGAGTCCTAATGCTGAAGAACTTGCATGTAAATAACACTTTTGGTTTATGACATTTCTTTTTTAGTATTAAGCTACTCTAAGGTAGAGCGGTAAGTTATTGTAAAATCGCCGCCACCAACCTGGTAGTTTTTTATCTGTTGATTTCTGATTCTGGGAATATATATAGATGGCTATTTCCCCTAATAAGAGTATTAGTTTTACGTCAACTCACTGGTGTTTTTCTCCAAAGTCTAATTGACAATGCTTGTTCTAAGTGGCAGATCTAGAAGCTAAGATGGGGGTTCCCAGGAACCCAGTAGCTTTTGCCCAGATTCTTGTACATGTATTAAAAAATTCATTAACGATCTATGAATATTTGACTGTGAATCTAGTTGTTAACTTGAGATCGTTGGAATAACCCATAAGCTTTAAATTTTGGATCCGCCTTTACTTGTTATATTCCATATCACTGCTGGAAGGATAAGCTGAAAGCCAAGAACTTGGTAAAGTGATGTTGGTGAATCTGCAGTTGATCTTGTTGAAGCAATTAGCCTTGCACAAGAAATGACTTCATAATCAAAGCGTTATTTGTTCGACTTGCATTTTACCGTGCGTTTTATGATTATCCCTTGATTACGTAAAGACGAAATTGTTTTGACGTTATGGCTGAGATGTAAAGGAGCACGTGCATGCTCACCTATTGTGATTATACTAGAAAAAGTAAATAGTGAATTAGGTCGGCTATTTATGTAATAATCTTGGTACTTAGTCAGAGGTCCTTGTTAATGCCAGTATTATTATACAAGGAATTTAATTTCACGATAACTTTATTCGTGAACTAAATGACTCCTTAACAATTGAGATCAACAATCCACATGTCAAGCGCGGATCATGTGGGCTTCTGGGCCTAAATGGTCCTTAATTGGATAAGCCCGGGACCATGAGGATAGATTGACTATGAGAATTTAGAACATGATATGGCATCTTAATTAAAGCATGAAAATAGTTTAAGTAGCCTAAACCGGTCAAATACTACGTACAACCCGTGTACCCACTCATCACCTTGCGTACACGGCTTTCACATAGTACAAATGAATCAATCAATATCAATCCTAAGGGGTAGTTTCTCCCCCACAAAGTAGACAAGATACTTACCTCAACTAGGCCAATTCAACACTCGAAAATAGCTTATCCCTTAAAAGTCGCCTCCACACGGCTCAAATCTAACCAAAATCGACTTAATATTATCAAACAATGCAAGGGAAATCAATTACAATAGAAAAAGCCATGATCTTTAGACTTTTCCCAAAAATTCAACAAAAGTCAACCTGGGGCTCGTCCGGTCAAAACTAGGTCCAATGGTAGATTCCGTCTACCAATGAACCTACGAGTTCATATATGTGATTAGTTTCAAAATCCAAGTCCAAATCGACTTTTAAAACTCAATTTCTTATTTTTTAAAAATTTGACAAAGTTTCATAAATTTTCACTTTGATTCACAAGATTTTGATGTAAAAATCTAAGATATATTGATGGAATATGATTAGAAATAGGTTATAAAATACTTACCCAAAGTTTGTAGGTAAAAATCCCATCTCTAAATCGCCTCCTACCGAGTCTAGGGTTAAAAAAAAGAGAATATTTCAAAAATCCCGTCTCCAAGCCCTTTGTACCAGCTGCAGATGTCGCATTTGCGACACAGGATTCGTAATGCAAACCATCGCAATTGCGGACCAGGGCTCGCATGTGCGAACCCTGACAGCCTCATGCATCCTCGCAATTGCGAGAAAAGGCTTTGCAATTCCGAACTGGCTATCATCGCAAAAGCGAATATTTTTTCGCAAATGCGAACCAAGCTAAAATCCCTTTGACTTCGCAAATGCGAAGGGGAACTTGCAATTGTGACATCTGAGCCTCTACTGACACCTTCGCAATCGCAAGGCTGATGCTCGCAATTGCGATAACTGAGCACCAGCAACACCAGCAACATATTTTCAGTTCAAAATCATTCTGATACATGTTCGGAACTCATTCGAGCCCTCGGGTCTCCAAACCAAACATCTACACAAGTCTAAAAACATCATATGAACTCGCTCGCACGATCAAAACACAAAAATAACATCTAAAACTACGAACCGAACTCTAAAACGCATGAATTTCAAAGTAAAGTTCAAGAAGCTCTAGAATTACAACTAAACGTACGAATCCTATCAAATCAACTCCAAATGGTATCAAATTTCGCAGACAAGTTATAAATAATATAACAGACCTATTCAAAGTCCTAAAATCAAATTCTGAGCTCGATATCTAAAAGTCAACTTACGATAAAACTTTTTGAGCATCAAATTGCCAAATTTCGGCAAATCAACGCTTCAACTCACGGACTTCCAAAATCAATTCCGGCATACACCAAAGTCCGAAGTCACGATAGGAAGCTATCAAAGCCATCAAAACACAGTTCCAAGTCGATTTCACAAAAGTCAAAAGTTTGATCAATATTTCTAATTTAAACATCTAAGTCAAGAATCAAAGGGTCCAAATCAACCCGAAAGCTTCCAGGAATGAAGCGAACAAACCCCACAAGTCATAAAACCATAAAAACATGAGTAAAGCATAAAAAGGGTAATGTGGCATAATTACACAAAATGATCGATCGAGTCATTACATTCTCCCCCTCTTAAAGCAAATATTCGCCCTTGAATGTGCATAAGGACATACCTAAAGTGGTGAATAGATGAGGATAACAACTCCGCATGTCGTTCTCGATCTCCCAGGTCGCCTCCTCGACCAGATGACCCCTTCATTGAACCTTCACTGAAGCAATATTCTTTGATCTCGACTTCCGGACCTGTCGGTCCAAGATAGCCACCAACTCCTTAATATAAGTCAAAGCCTCGTCAATTTTGATCGCGCTGAAGTCTAGAACATGAGACGGATCATCGTAATACTTCCGGAGCACAAAAACATGGAACACCGGATGAACCACAGATAAACTAGGTGGCAAAGCAAGCTTGTAGGCCACCTCACCAATCCTCTCAAGGATCTCAAAAGGTCTGATATACCTAGGGCTCAACTTGCCCTTCTTTCCGAACCTCATCACACCCTTCATGGGTGAAACCCGGAGCAAGACTCACTCTCTAACCATGAATGCAACGTCTTGAACCTTCCGATCTGCATCTTCTGTCCAGATTGGTCTGTACAAAGCCGATCCTGGATCATCTTGACCTTCTCCAAGGCATCATGAACCAAATCTGTGCCTAATAACTTAGCCTCCCCCGGATCAAACCACCCAACTGGGGAACGACAATGTCTCCCGTATAGGGCCTCATAAGGAGCCATTTAAATACTCGATTGGTAGCTGTTGTTGTAGGCAAACTCCACAAAGCACCCTCAACTCAACAAAGAACTGATCCTAAGAATCCTCGAAATCCATAATGCAGGCACAAAGCATATCCTCCAATATTTGCATGGTGCGCTCGGACTGTCCGTCTGTCTGGGAGTGAAATGGTGTACTCAACTCAACCCATGTGCCTAACTCACACTGCACAGCTCTCCGAAAATGCAATGTGAACTGCGTACAAAGGTCAGAGATAATGGATACCGGTACGCTGTAATGTCGGACAATCTCGCGGATATAAACTTGAGCCAACTGCTTTGAAGAATAGGTAGTCACTACGGGGATGAAATGAGCTGAATTGGTCAACCTGTCCACAATCACCCATACCACGTCAAATAACTTCTAAGTTTGTGGGAGCCGAACACCGAAGTCCATGGTGACACGCTCCTATTTCCACTCGGGAATCTCAAGTCATTGAAGCAAACCGTCCGGCCGCTGATGCTCATACTTCACCTACTGACAATTTAGGCACCGAGCTACATACTCCACTATGTATTTCCTTATTCTTCTCTACCAATAGTGCTGCCTCAAATAGTGATACATCTTAGCGGCACCTGGATGAATGGAGTACCGCGAACATTGGGCCTTCTGAAGAATCAACTCATGCAAACCATACACATTGAGCACACATAACCATCCCTGCATCCACAACACGCTGTCATAAAAAATAGAAACCTTCTTAGCATCACCGTGCTGAACCCTATCCTTGAGGACAAGCAAATAGGGGTCATCATACTGACGCTTCTGATACGCTTATATAGAAGACGAAGAAACCATGCAAGAAAGAACTTGACTGGGCTTCGAAACATCCAATATAACAAACTGGTTGGCTAAGGCCTGAACATCCAATGCTAATAGCTCTCTGCTACCGGTAGATATACTAAACCACCCAAACTCTTCGCCTTTCGACTCAAGACATCAACCACCACATTGGCCTTCCTAGGATGATATAGAATGGTGATATCATAGTCCCCGAGGAGCTCTAACCACCTCTACTGCCGCAAGTTAAGATCTTTCTGTTTAACAGATGCTGTAGACTCCGGTGGTCAGTAAAGACCTCACAAGGGACACCGTACAAATAATGCCCCAAGATCTTCAATGTATTAACAATGGCTTCCAACTCCAAGTCGTGGACCAGATAATTCTTCTCATGAGTCTTCAACTACCGATATGAGTAGTCAATCACCCTACCGTCTTGCATCAACACCGTGCCAAGGCTAACACATGACATATCACAATATATAAGACCCCGAGTCCGTAGGCAACACTAACACTGGGGCTGTAGTCAAAGTAGTCTTGAACTTTTGAAAGCTCGCCTCACACTCCTTGGACTGTCTAAAAGGAACACCTTTCTAGGTCAATCTGGTCATTGGTGCATCGATAGATGAGAAACCCTCCATGAAACGACAATAATACCCGGCCAAACCAAGGAAACTCCGAACCTCAATAGCTGGACATGGTCTAAGCCAATTCTACAGTGCTTCAATCTTCTTCGGATCTACCTTGATCCCCTCACTCGACACCACATAACCCAAAAATGCCACCGAATCAAGCCAGAATTCCCACTTTGAGAATTTTGCATACAACTTCTTCTCTCTCAAGGTCTAGAGCACGATCCTCAAATGCCGCTCATGATCTTCCCGACTGCGGGAGTACACCCAGATGTCGTCAATAAATACAATGATGAACGAATCAAGATAAGGCTGGAATACACTGTTTATCAGATGCATAAATGCTGTTGTGGCATTGGTCAGCCCTAATGACATTTCAAGGAACTCGTAGTAACCTTACCAAGTCTTGAAGGCAGTCTTCGAAATATCCGAATTCCGAATCTTCAGCTGATGATAACCTGACTGCAAATCAATCTTTGAGAACACTCTGGCACCTTGTAACTGATTAAAAAAGTCATCAATGCGTGGCAATAGATACCTGTTCTTCACTATAACCTTGTTCAACTGTCGATAATCAATATACATGCGCATAGAACCACCCTTCTTCTTTACAAACAAGACCGGAGTACCCCACGACGTCACACTAGGCTGAATGAAACCCATATCAAGCAACTCTTGCAACTGCTCCTTAAACTCCTTCAACTCTACTGGGACCATACGATATGGTGGAATAGAAATGGGCTGAGTGCCCGGTAACAATTCAATACCAAAATTGATATCCCTATCGGGCAACATGCCCGAAAGATTTGCTGGAAATACATCTCGAAAGTCTCTCACTACCGAAACAGACTCAACGGTAGGAGTATTAGCACTGACATCCCTCACAAAGGCTAGATAAACATCACACCCCTTCTTAACAATCCGCTGAGCCTTTAGAAATGACACAACCCTGCTAGGAACATAATCCAATGCACCCCTATACTCTAACCGTGGCAAACTTGGCATAGCCAATGTCACTATCTTGGTGTGAAAATCTAGAATGGCATGATAGGGCAACAACCAGTCCATGCCCAAGATAACATCAAAGTCTACCAAACTAAGTAACAATAGATCAACTCTGGTCTCAAAACCACCAATAACAACTGAACACGATTGATACACACGGTCCACAATAATAGAATCTCCCACAAACGTGGACACATAAATAGGAGAACTCAAAGAATCACGAGACATATCCAAATCAAAACCATACCTGTAATGAACGAGTCTGAAGCAATTGCCTTCGTCCTACCCTAAAAAGCATAGAATCTGGTCTGGCCTCCCCCACTAGGGCAACCTCTACCCGCCCGTCCCCCACCCCTAGCTGGCTGTGTGGGTGGAGCGGTAACTGGGGCAACAATCATGGCCTGAGAAGTCTGTGGACCCGACTGAATCCGTGGAGCTTGAGTAGTCTGTAGAGGTGCACCCCTCCTGAGTCTAAGAAAGTCTCTAACCATATGGCCTGTATCACCACACTCAAAGCAAGCTCTCAGTGGGCGTGTTACCTGGGACTGGCTCGAGCCTAGTCGGCTGGGCTGACCGCTAAAGGCACCCCATGTCGGAGGTGCACTAGAAAGTGGCTGAGCAAAGTATGCAACCTGAGATCTCGGAACAACCGGAGTACTACTAGAACCTGGAAATGTTGAATGAACAGGGTGGCTCACATAGCCTCTACCATGCCGGGTTGTAGCTACAATGTGACCACCACTAAATCCTCTAGTACCTCGAGGTCTCTTGGCCTCCCTGTCCTCCCTCTCACGGCCCCATATACCCTCTAACCACCGTAAAATCTCTACCACCTGCTGATATGGTGTATCTGTCTCTAACTCTTGGGCCATGTAAAATCTAACACCATAGTTGATCCCCTCGATGAATCGACAAACTCGCTCTCTAACTGTAAAAACCAAGGTAGGTGCATGTTTGCACAAGTCACTAAATTAGACATCATACTCCGACACTGTCATAGTACCTTATCGCAACTGCTTAAACTTTGCATGCCATGCATCCCTAAGGGTCTGAGGAACAAACTCTCTCAGGAACAACTCTGAAAACCGATTCCATATAAGTGAAGCTGCATCGACTGGGCTACTACTCGTACACTCGCCATCACTGATATGTTGCTCCTGATAACTGAAATGTAGTAAAAGCAACCCCACTCGTCTCCACAATACCCATGGTATGGAGAATACGATGGCACTCTTATAGAAACCCATGTGCATCCGCTGAAGCTAAACCACTAAAAGTAGGAGGGTGATACTTCTTGAACCTCTCAAGTCTAAGCTGCTCCTCTTCAGATGCTGCTGCCTTAACCGTAGGCTGAACCAGAACAACATGGTGTACTGGTATAACCTCTAGGACCTGATCAACCTGGACCTGCTGCTCTGGCATACGGGCTGTGGGAAACTAAGCTCCTCCCCCAGCCTGAGATGTGGCTGGTGCAAGTGGAATCAACCCCGTCTGAGCTAGAGTACTAAATATGCTCAAGAACTGTGCGAGGGTCTCCTGAATTGCAGGGGTAGAAACAGGTGCCTCGGGTGCCAGACCCCCCAACTGGAGCTACTGGTGGATCCTCTGTCGCAGCTTGGGCAGGTGCTCTGGTAGCACCACGTGCTCCTCCTCAACCTCTGCCCCAGCCCCGGTCTTTCGCGGCTCTAGCAGGGGGCACGAGTGTCTGATCGTCAGATCCAATGCGTGTTTTCACCATCTATGAGAGAATAGAAAGTCAAAGATTCAGTTTTTGAAGTCAACCAATTCGCACGATAAGGAATCAAATAAGTGAAGTTTTCCTAACAGTTCTGTAGCTTCTCGAAAATAAGTACATACGTCTCCGTACTGAACCGCAAGACTCTACTAAACCTGCTTATGACTCGTAGCACCTATGAACCTAGAGCTTTGACACCAACTTGTCACAACCCCAATTTCCCTCTGTAGGATGTCGTGATGGTACCTAGTCTCTACGACTAGGTAAGCCTAATATTCAATATAACTTGACAAGAATAATCAACAAAATACTAAAAACAAGTCTGAATAACTGATGTACACTCCTAAAAACAGAATCAACAGCAGCACACTCTCCCGAGGCCGGTGGAACTACATCATAATCTCTACAGAGTCATACTAGAGTGTCTACTACATCACTTTCTGAAAGGAAAATACAACAGTAGTAAAAGTAAAGGAAGGTAACTCCGAGGCTTGCGGACGTCGAGCCGGCATATCTTGAAGTCTCCGAAAAGCAGCTAATAGATGATCACTAATGATCAGTACGAGCAGATGTAACTAGATCAGCACAAAAAGATGTGTAGAAGCATAGTATGAGTACACCATAACGATACCAAGTAAGTATCAAGCCTAACCTCAGAAGAGTAGTGACGAGGCCAGGTCAAGACACCTACTAGGATATAAATAAATATTATAGAAACATAATAAGGATAAATAATAGAAAGCAGAGAAATAACTGATACAAAATAGTTAATAGCATGAACTAGTGCCGAAATTGTAAACTCGGCAATAACCAAAAAGAAATCACTTAAACATAACCACAATGATCATATACAAACAATAACTAACAAAAGAAAATAAGGAACAACAAAACAACGAGAATCATAATGACGTACCGCCTCGTATACAATAAGAATCACCACTGATGTACCACCTCGTGTATATATATCAAGAATCACAACCGAGGTACCGACTCGTATTCACAATTCTCAATCTCAATCACAATCTTTATTTATACCGTGGCATGAGCCTTACGTGTGAATAGGTTATGAAAATAGTTTTTCCGAAATAGCTACATGCACTTTAGCCCACCTTATGATGCCGTGTGGCTTCACGTAGTTTCCCTACAAGCAACACGCACATAAGTCCCACCTTATACCACCGCATGCACATTAACCCCAAGCCTTATATCTACGCATGCGCGTCAATATCACATCACAATAACAACTCGCACCACAAGTGCCCATATATAAAAACTTGCCAACAATCAACAATATCAATGTTTCCACGATAATAGCCCACGACTCCACCACAACGTATACAAGAATATCAACAATAACAATGAATGTAAAATTCTGAACAAGAAAGATATCTCAAAAATTATCAACTTCGCCTCAATGTGATGCGGCATCCGCAACTTCAACACCGATAACTCAACGATGAGAAGGATAATGTGTAACTATAAACTAAATACAAATAAGTCACAATGGAAGAAATAACATGACTTCAAATGAGAATAATAGCAACGAAAGAGATAGCTTATAACAATGACTTCGAATAATGATAATTAACAATGAAAGAGAAAACACGTACAATGACTTCAAGTAATGATAATAAAAAATGAAAGAGATGACATGTATCAAATAAAAGGGCAACAAGTTCAACTAAAGTATGAGAGCAATTCATCAAGTAGGATGTAGAATAAGTATTAAACAAGTCAATTAAGACATGTACGGATAGACTAACACAAATAAGGATAGATTCAGTATGAGAATTTAGCACATGATATGTCATCTTAATTAAAGCATAAAAATAGTCTAAGTATCCTAATCCGGTCAAATACCACGTACAACCCATGTACCCACTCATCACCTTGCATACACGGCTTTCACATAGCACAAATGAATCAATCAATACCAATTCTAAGGGGTACTTTCCCCCAAACAAAGTTAGACAAGATACTTACCTCAACTAGTCCAATTCAACACTCGAAAATAGATTTCCCCCTAAAATTCGCCTCCATACGGCTCAAATCTAACCAAAATCGACTTAATATCATCAAACAATGTAAGGGAAATCAATTACAATAGAAAAAGCCATGATCTTTAAACTTTTCCCAAAAAGTCGACAAAAGTCAACCGGGGCCTGCTCGGTCAAAGACTGGGTTCAATGTTAGATTCTGTCTACCCATGACCCCATGAATTCATATATGTGATTAGTTTCAAAATCCGAGCCCAAATCGACTCTCAAAACTCAATTTCTTATTTTTTAAAAACTTGACATAGTTCCACAAATTTCACTTTGATTCACATGATTTTGATGTTTAAATCTAAGATATATTGATGGAATATAATTAGAAATAGATTAGAATCACTCACCCATAGTTTGTAGGTAAAAATCCCTTCTCCAGATCAGCTCCTACCGAGTCTAGGTTTAGAAAATGAGAGAATATTTTTTAAAAATCCCATCTCCCAGCCCTTTGTATCAGCTGCAGATGTCACATTTGCGGCACAAGGTTTGCAAATTTGCAAACCCTAACGGCCTCATGCATCCTCGAAATTGCGAGAAAAGGCTTTGCAAAAGCGAACATTTGTTCGCAAATGAGAACCAAGCTAAAATCCCGCTGACTTCGCAAATGCGAAGGGGAAGTTGCAATTGCGACATCTATGCCCCCACTAACACCTTCGCAATTGCGAGGGTGGTGCTCGCAATTGCGATAACTGAGCACCAGCAACACATGTTCAGTTCAAAGCAATTCCGATACATGTCCTGCATTCATCCGAGCTCTCGGGGCTCCAAACCAAACATCCAAACAAGTCTAAAAATATCATACAAACTCGCTCGCACGATCAAAACACAAAAATAACATCCAAAACTACGAATTGAACTCTAAAACGCATGAATTTTAAAGTAAAGTTCAAGAACCTCTAGAATTACAATTAAACGTCCGAATCCTATCAAATCAACTCCATATGATATCAAAATTTTCACACAATTTCTAAATAGTATAACAGACCTACTCCAAGTCCCAAAATTAAATTCCGAGCTCGATATCTAATAGTCAACCTATGGTCAAACAACTTCAAATTGTCAAATTTCAGCAAATCAACACAGTTGAACCTACGGACTTCCAAAATCAATTCCAGGCATACGCCCAAGTTCGAAGTCACGATACAAAGATATCGGAGCCATCAAAACACAGTTCCGGGGTCATTTTCAAAAAATTCAAAGTTCGGTCAACTTTTCTAATTTAAACTTCTAAGTCAAGAATCAAATGGTCCAAATCAACTCGAAAGCTTCCTGGAACGAAACTAATCAACCCCGCAAGTTATAAAATCATAAACACACATGTGTTTAGAATAAATAGGAGTAACGGGGTATAGTTACACAAAATGATCGATCGGGTCGTTACACTTTTGTTCTACACAATCGCGGAAATGGTCTCACGATCGCGAAGTTTGAGTAGGAGGTTCTTCGCATTCGCGTGGGAGAAGTCGCGAACGCGTAGGGTTGTTGGGGTTGGGCTGTTATGGGTGAGTTTTTCTACGCAATCGCAAGAGGTGTGTCGCGATCGTGTATGAGGAAGTGTTGAGGCTGGGAGTTTATACCATCGCATTCGCGAAGGCTGGAACGTGATCGCGAAGGATTGGATAATTGTGAAGTGCGATCGCATGGTGGAGCTCACGTTCGCGTAGAAGGATTTTTGGGGCAAGTTGTTTTGGTCTTCACGATCGCGAAGTCATTCCCGCGATCGCGAAGAGGGAGGGCCTGGGCAGACTTCAATTTATTTCGGGTTTTGGCTCATTTCTTCCAATTCTCACATGGTTTGAGCGATTTTTGGAGCTCTTCAAGTGGAGATTTTCATCATCTATTCCAAGGTAAGTAATTCCAACATATTGTAAGTTGATTACACGAATTCTATAAGGATTTAATATGGAAATTTGTGAAAATTTGTGGTATTTTTGAAGAAAAATCTAGAAATCGTATTTTTGTACTTTGACCACAAAATTGGACATGAAATTAGGAGTAAATAATATATTTGAGTTCGTGGTATTATGGATAAAGTTTATCTTCAAAAATATTCGCAATCCGGGCACGTGGGCCTGGGGGTTGACTTTGTTGACTTTTCTAGAGAAGTTGAAATTGTTATAAATTGATTAATTAAGAGTATTGGAGCACTTTTTGATTGGTTTGCATGTTATTTAACTAGTTTCGGATCGATGGGAATCAATTGAGGTGTTAGAGAGGCGATTGAGCCGATTATGGAACTTCGGAGCAAGGTAAGTCTCCTGTCTAACCATGTGAAGGGAAAACTACCCCGTAGGTATCATAATTGTTATTTGCTACTAGTTCTGGATGCTACGTGCGCACGGGGTGTGACGAGAGTCCGTACGTAGGTAGATCAGGCTTATGTACGGGTAGACTTAGGACTTTACCATGCAATAATTGTATTACTTGAACTCAACTTGTTAGTTTGATTACCCAGAACTTGAAGTGGAATTGATTGGAGATCATGTTAAGTTGAACCTCATTACTTTGAGTTGTTTTGCGGCGCATTAGACTATTGGTAACGGTCATGCTTACTTTACGTTCCTGTCCTATGTTGCAAAAATGTGGTCCGTAATTCAATAAGTTTCTTCTCTTCCCGGGGATCGAGTCGAACGCCTCGGCAGTGCTATGAAATAGCAATATGAGATGCATCCACGGATCGAGCCGTACGACCTCGGCAATGTATGTACACGACTTTGTGGATCGGGTCGTACGACCTCGGCATAACGCGTGTATAATTTCGCTAGGAGTCCGAATACTCATGAGATTTTCTCTTGAGTTGAGACTTGGTATTTATACGATATTCCTTATTTGTTTGAGATAACACCTGATATTCAAGGAATTCATTCTGTCATTATGTCAGAAGATTATGTTAGTTACAATTTCTTACCCAGTTATTGCTGTTGTATTTCATATCTGTCTATAATTTATTGTATTGTTTAACTGGACCACTAGTAAGTGTCGATGTCGACCACTCGTCACTATTTTTACGGGGTTAGGCTAGATACTTACGGGTACGCGTTGTTTCACGTGCTCATACTACACTTCTGCACTAAATGTGCAGGATCTGACAGGATCATTTGGTGGTCATCTTAGCGCGTAGGCGCAACTGTTGGGGACTTTATGGTGAGCTGCATTCCATGCTACGTATCGCAACCCATAGAGTCTTCAAAATATCTATTTACTTTGTCCTGTCTAATTTACATTCTAGACAGATGTTGTATAATTATTGTACTCGTTAGTAAATGCTCATGCACTTGTGTTATCGGGTTTTAGAATACTTTAGTGGTTGTTTATGATTCAGCTTGATATTGTCACCTTTTATTTTTATATCTTACTAATATTGTATGTATTCATGATTTTAAAATGCATTAAATTCTTTATTTAATAAAACTTCTGATTTCAAAGTAATAAAATGAATAATTATTTAGATGGTTCACCGTTGGCTTGCCTAACGGCGACGTTGGGCGCCATCACGACCTATAGCGAGAATTGTATCGTGACATTTGCCATGCGGATTTAATTTTTTTTCTTTCTTTTGCCGATTTTCCAAATGTATAACTTGTCCCTTTTTTTCTAGTAGTGCATGGTCGTGTAATATACTAGTATTGAACTTCCTCCAGCTGGCTTTTGAAATTATTATCTGATTTAGTTTCCTTTGTTAGTGCTTCTATTATAGGAATATATTGCCTTTCAATCACTAAATGATTTTATATCCATCTTTTCCTTGATCTTATTGATTCTTTTTTTCCCTCTATAAATTCCTATTGTAATCAACAGCAGAATCATTCCCTACTAACTGCTTTACAAGGTTTAATTATCTTACCACAAGTAGAATAATAGAAAGAGAACGTGATTCAATGCATAAATTTTATTCTTATTTAAAGAGGCATATATAATATAACATGTAACAAGTCTTGCAATATTTTGACCAAATTTGGAGTATATTCAAAGTTTAATTATCTTCCCATAAGTGTAGGGATATGTGGAGAATCAATAATACATACTCCTAATAAGCGACTTCTTTAACTTATCATGATGTTTTAGTTACACACTTAAATTTTGCGGGTTTAAAATCCTGTTATCCATCAGAAACCTTGATTTGAAAATTAGAACATATTCCTATTAAAGCAAAAATAAAAAAGAGAGAGAACTCCACCCGCAAAGTTTAAATATGTAGTGTAAACTTTGGGACAAGATAATGAGAGTAATTATTTATTATCTTAAATATATAAAAAAAAATCAAGTGCTTATAATAGTAATCTAATAATTCCAAAAAGTACAAATTGTTGCAATCCTAATCTCAATTCTTTTTTTGCCGTATAAAACTCCACAATCCCCCTTACATTTTCAATACTTATCTTCTCAGAATGACTCTTTCCTTGATCAATATCTTCTTGTTATTATTGATTATACCCCTTGACCTTTCAATAGCAAAAAAATGTATCTTTTCTACAAAGTATGAGATACATGTTATAAACAAACTTCCTTCTGGTTCTCCACAATTGCAAATTCATTGTGCCTCAAAGGATGATGACCTTGGATACAATAATGTTGCCATAGATGAAGACTTTAATTGGTCATTTTGCGAGACATGGTTTGATAGAACTTTATTCTTTTGTCACTTTTGGTGGGGTTCACAAAATAAGGCTTTTAATGTGTTTGACAACGCATATTATTGTGTCAAGTACGATGGAGCAAATATAAATGTTCTAAATTACTGTAAATGGGAGGTAAGGCCAGATGGTTTTTATTTGGAGCAGTTTAATGCTACTCACCCATCATATTATATGGATCGCTATACTGGCTGGTCTTAAGGAATAAGATGTTTGTCTTCTTGTTTAAGTAAAGTGATAAAGAAGGAAATACACTGAGTTTTATAATCTATAATGGATTTCTTTCTTTTTTGTTATTCTTAACTTCATTTTTCCCCCATAGGATATGATGCTACTCATTTCTCGTTGTAGAATTCCGTTTGGTACTTACCTCGATACGTACGTTGAAATTTCAATTGAGTACAAGTATCATAAGTCTAGCGCCTGGATTAATACACGGTGCGCCAGAAAACTTATATACTTTCATCGGTCCGATATAAGTGTCCTTTTAGCCAAATCAATTTGGTCCAAAATAAGTTTTCCTTTAGGAAATCAAGATTTTTTTTCTCCAAAACTTGCTCAGATAATTTATCCAAAAAGTATTAAAAGAAATAAATGATGAACACAAAGGCTATTAACAACATCTACTTTTAATGATGCATATTAGCTATATAAATATTTCTCTTTTCAACCAAAGAAAAAATCTTCACATAACTACAGTAATATAAAGAGAAGAAAAAGATTAGGGTCATTTAATAACGTTTGAATGCTTTTAGAAAGGTACAAATTGTTATAATCCAATTCAAGATGTTAGAGTTGACTAAACTCAATTTTTCTATATATTTTATAAAATTCCACAACCCAAATTCACCTCGAAAAAATCCTTTTTTTTTTTCAAACTGACTTTCTCCTTGATTAACATCTTCTTCTTATTATTGTTGATAACTCCAACTGACGTTTCAACAGCAAAATCGGTTTTACGTACGTGATATCGACAAACTTCCTTATAGTTAAGTTCATTAAATTCTGGTGATGATAACAATGCATGTTCTTGGTGGCGGATTTAAAGGCTAAGATGAGGTTTCCCGGGAACGGAGTAGCTTTTGTTCAGATCTTGTATATGTATTAAAAACTTTATTAAGTATCTATAAATATTTGGCTATTAACCTAGTCATTAGATTGAGATTGTTTTTAGGAATCCATAAAATTAAAATCCTGGATTCGCTTTTGCTTGTTTTGTGCCGTTTCTTTTCCTAACTGCCCAGAAGGAAAACCTGAAAGCCAAGAACTTGATAAAGTGATGTTGGTGAATCTGCAGTTGATCTTATTGAAGCAATTAGCCTTGCACTAGAAATGACTTGTTCATGATCAAAGCGTTATTTGTTCGACTTAGCATTTTGCCGTGTGTTTTATGATTATCCCTTGATTACGTAAAAACGAAATTGATTGACGTCATGAATGAGATGTAAAGGAGCACGTGCGTGTTCACCTATTCTGTTTATACTAGATAAAGTAAATTCGGGGAGCACGACCAGCGCTCAATCAAGTGAACTCGGTCGAACAAGCTTGTTAGAAACTTTCTACCCAAACTCATTCATGACAAAGATAAGACATATTCACATGAATTAGACCATAGAGAGATCGTGTATACAATACCAAATCGTTTTCAGTAGTTACCCCTACTAGAAATCCGGTAAAAAGCGACCACAAAAAGCGACCAAAGTTGGTCGCTTATAGGCCTAAAAGCGACCAAAAAGCGACCAAACATGCCTGGTCGCTATATTGCTTGTCCCTTTACTTTAGGGACCAAAGTTGGTCGCTAAATAGCGACCAACTTTGGTCTCCAAGGTAAAAGGACCAAATATTCCGGGTATTGACTATAGCGACCAACTTTGGTCGCTCTATTATTTTAATAATATAATTTTGGTGACCAAAGTTGGTCTCTTTATGTAAATTACGTTTTTTTTATTTATTATTAATCATAAAATAGCGACCAACTTTGGTCTGCAAAGAAAAATATTATATTTTAAAATCTGGAAAATAGAGACCAAAGTTGGTCGCTATACTATAAATATTTTTAATTTTTTTTTGAAATTATCGACCAAGGTTGGTCGCTAACTTCATGAATTAATTTTTTTTTTAGTATTAAGTGACCAACTTTGGTCGCTATTTCCCAGAAAATTAACAATTTCTGGAAATATAGCGACCAAAGTTGGTCGCTTTTTGTGAATTCTGGGTTATATAGCGACCAACCTTGGTCGCTATTTCCCAGAAAATTATTTTTTTAATAGAGAAGCGACCAAATAGCGACCAAAGTTGGTCGCTTTTTTGGTATATTGCTGGAAGGAACTGCCTGTTTTGGCAGCTACACCACCTGCCAGCTTACCAAAATTCCTAAATAGGCATTTTATGCCAACAACAACTAAAAAGCAACAACAACAACAACAACAACAACAACAACACAATAACAACATTATAACGAACAAAGTATAAAGTTCAATAGAACTTTATACTTTAAGCTAGCCAAACTCATAAGTTAACTGTTATTACAAAACCATTCAAAAACCGATTGTATTTGTCTAGTATAAACTAATAAGTTCAAAGATTGTTCTGTACATCATTATCATCACCGTCTGATGAACTTTCTTCACCATGACGGTATCCAAAATGGGCTATTTGTGGAGGATGGGAAGAACGATCACGGGGAGGACGGGAGGAACGAGCACGGGGAATGCGAGCCTCTGGCGATGACTCAGAAGCTAGGAGAGATTTGATCTGCTCTTGCATGCCCTTGTACTGAGCTTGCATGCCAGAGTACTGCATATCTCTAAGCCTTTCTCTCTCCTTGGCGGCTTCTAGCTCGGATGTGAGCTTTTGTACATTCTCCCGCATAGAGGAGAGGCTCTCCCCATCAAGTTGCTCTGCTTGGGAGGAAGTCCCTATTCCTTGCATTCAACACTTATAGCGATGGAATTTCTTATTAGGAAGCCCGTATACCTTCCCTCATTTTGGACCGCCAGCAGCCTGTGTCCACATTCTCTCAGCATCCTCGTATGATAGTTGGATTGGCATGCCCGACTCATTAGGTGGCTGACTGCGTATGAGTTGCTCCACTTCAGCTGTGAAGCGACCCTATAAGAAAAATTACATTGAATTACTATTTCAAAATTTATATAAAAGTAAATCAAAAGTTTTAATGAAAAGTGAAAACTTACATGTACAGTCGAGGCTCGGCCCTCGACTCACCTTTCTTGGTCCGTCTCTTTCTTCTTCTTTACAATATGAGTCTCCTTGAAGAGCTCATCTTGGTTCATCGGATGCCCCAACTTTTTTTCCTGAAAACTCATAAATTTTAGTTAATAAACAGAATACATATACTTTGAAAATTAAAATAAATTAAGCAATTACGTACCATTCTTCATTTTATCGTCCCTAGGCTGATCGCACCTCCAGTGTGCAAGGATCCTCCCTTCTCAGATGCCCGGGCTTTCTCTCCTTTTTCTCTCTTCTGTAAGAACTCAGCGGTAATCCATTGCCTTTGCAAATCATCCCATAAATTCTGAAGCAACCAGCCAGGCTTCTGGTTCAACCGCCTAGCTTTGGAGAAACAATGGGACAACCGCTTTCGAGCTTTTAGATGGAAATTTGCAGCCACTTCCGCGCTATAGCGGTGTTCCCATACACACTTGCTCTATATTTCAAAAGTCAAGTATTATATGAAAATATCATATTTAGATGAAAATATCATAAAAGCTATATTCGATATATTATACTTAGCTTTTATTAGCTAATAACTATTCAAAAGTTAAGTGCATTAACTGCTTATAATATAGTATATTAGTGTATATACTATGCAATAAGTTTTAGTGCATTAGCTAATAAAAGCTAAGTATTAATGCGCTTAACTTTTGATTAATTATGTATTAACGCACTAAGCTTTTATCGAATATATATAAAAGCTATATTCGTTATATATAAGCTAAATTCGATTTAATATTAGCTAAATTCGACATAATTCGATATATATAAGTTAAGTTATATTCTATAATACATATTTAGATTATTTATATCATAAATATAAATAATTATACTGCTTAAAAGAACATTTATGCCTTAAATTGATTGAAGATTGCCTCCTTCAACGAGAATGGGAATTCACTCCAAGTCGCATAAGGACCATCCTAAAGCTTTCTAGTGGCTTTGGTGATGATCCTTGTAGTAATATTACTACAGATGAACCTGCAATTTAACTAAAAAAAACACATTAATATCTTAGTAAAATTGTACAAAACAAAAAAAGTAAAAATAACAAATAACTCTTACCCGTCACCCTCAGGGACTATGATGATCCTGCCATATTCATCATAATGCACCTCCTCGTCATCATCAGCATCATTGTCCGAAGCATGTATATCGGAGGCATGTGTGGAAGGTGTAGGGGGGTCAGAGCTAGTATCTCGCAGGCGAAGGCCTGCAATAGATGGAGTCCCAGATGAAGATGGCTGCGAGCCCTGGGACTGCGAGCCCTGTGAGTGCGACATAGCTGTATGGGCCGCAAGTGGATGAGACACAGATAGCTGTGACCCGAGTGGCTGTGACACGGATGGCTGTGATCCATGTGGATGTGACATGGATCGATGCGATCCATGAGCTGCTGATGGATGCGATCTATGTGGTAGTGAGACAGGTGGACTGTATGTAGGTCGTACAGTCCTATGGCCCTATGACGAAAGACCTAGTGTCTGCACGAAGGTGTAGGGCTGGTGATGCGCTGGCAGCTCAGAATAGCCCTGGGGTGGAGGCCCAGACATAGGCATAGGCACAGGCATCTGTGAAGAGGCAGGAAGGGATTGAGTAGTATCTTGTACCCTCCTCTTTGGTTTCCTAGCCTTTTCTCGACCCTGAGAACCAGTAGGATCACTGTTACCTCGACCCTTTCCTGTCATCTGCATAGTATAATACATAGTTAGATTGAAACATATAAAGAAACTAGCTATAAATGAGAGTTATTAAAGAAACCAACTTTTTAAAGCTCATCGACGTATAGTTCCTCGTCCGAGAATTCTTCTTCCTCACTAGTTTGAGCTTCATCAGTTGATTCTTCTTCCTCGTTTTCTATAATTCTTACTTCATCTATATCAACTTCTTCCAATATGTGTTCAGGATGTTCCAAATCATTTTCTAAAACTTCGTCCACTATTTGGTGAACACTGGAGATATCGTTTTGATATGCAACATCTAACACATTCTCGACTTCTACCCTACCCACAGGCTTAGTTTTTATTACAACCCACCAATCAGACTTATTCCGCCGCAATGGATAAGGAGCATAATACACTTGCCTAACATTATGTGCAATTATGAAAGGATCATAGCGATCATACTCCCCGTAAGTTTAACCTCAATTATGTTGTATTGATTGTGTACTCTTGTACCTCTTGTTGGATGTGGGTCAAACCACTTGCATCTAAAGAGTATCAATTTCTTAAATGGCCAACCTGTATATTCTAGTTCTATTATTTCTTTGAGCACACCATAATAATCAATATCTCCATCTTGGTTGCCATCACCACCTTGAACCCACACCCCACTGTTGTTGCTATTTTTATTTTTAGAGCAATCCTCTGTATGAAACTTATAACCATTCACAACGTACTTAGACATTGTTGTGACCTCAACCCCAGGTCCCCAAGATACATCTTTCAAAAATTGATTTACACCATTATTTGGATCATTTACCTACATATCGTTACAAAAATTCATAAGTTAGCATAACTTCCAAACATTGTTTACCTACATAGTGTTAGAATATTTTAACGAGAAACTTACAAATTGTTTGAACCACGTATCAAATCTCGTATATACAGCATCATGGCCAAATTGACCCACAAAGTGACTGTGACACATCAAATATTTTTAGTAGTTGCATTGAGATGTAATCACATTAATTTTTATATTTTGATAACTACTAAATCAATACTTACTTGAGATATGGTACAACTTCGGGACAATTTAGCAACACGTGAAGTGTAGCTGACTTGAACTCCATATCACTCAAACTTCTCTTTCTACCATCCTTAGAACATCGGCCTGGTTGATAGAATATGAACATAGGCGGATATAATAGATCATTCCTAAGGTCGACCGTGTGCCTGTTGGGCATATTCCTAGCACATGGCACATTACTCTCAAAATAATAAGAACAAAAATGAGCAGTTTCCTTCGCAAGATAAGCTTCGCATATAGATCCTTCAATTCTATTCCTCTGCTTAACAAATTGTTTGCATTTGCCAATTGTCCTACATAATTTTAGGTTAGCCAAGAACATTTGTTTAAATTAAAACAGAAAATTACATCAAACTTAAAATATTACCTCTCAAAGGGATACATCCATCTGCATTGAACAGGCTCTCCAAGTCGTGCCTCGTGTACAAAGTGGATTGGAAGGTGTTCCATCACATCAAAAAACCCACATGGAAATATCTTTTCCATTTTAGTAGAAGTTACACGAATGTTCTGATCCATCCGGAGTAGGTTTTCTTCCCTTAATGTGGAAGAACACAAGTCTTTAAAAAACAAACTAATCTCTGTGATGGGTTTCCAGATTCGTTCAAGAAAAACACAAAATGCAATAGGCACTAAGGTCTCCATGAAAACATAACAGTCATGACTTTTCAAATGGCTCAACTTCCCTACCTCCATATAAACTTTTTCCCCAAAATTCGACGCATAACCCTCAGGCATCTTCAATTTCGTTACCCAATCAAAAATTTGCCGTCTTTCCTCCAAAGTGAATGTGTAACTTGCTTTGGGCTTGAACACCTTACCATTGTTTGCTGTCTACAAGTATAATTCAGGCCGCCTGCAATATTCTTGTAAGTCCATTCTAGCCTTCCGGTTATCCTTTGTCTTACCTTTAACATCCATCACTGTGTTGAACAAATTGTCAAAATAGTTCTTCTTAATATGCATGACATCAAGGTTGTGACGGAGAAGATTATCCTTCCAATAAGGCAACTCCCAAAACATACTCTGTTTCGTCCAATTATGAGTAACACCGTATCCGGGGAACTTATAAGGTGGAGCTTCAGTAACTTTACTGAAGTTCTGGACCCTCTCCCAAATTTCCTCACCTGAAAGTATCGGAGGTGGGAAATCATATTCCATTTTATTCGTTTTGAATGCATTTTTCATCCTTCTAAACTCATGATCAGGAGGCGAGAATTGACGATGACAATCAAACCATGATTGCTTTCGGCCATATTTCAAAGTGAACGCCTTACTATTTTCCATGCAGTAAGGACAAGCTAGCTTCCCAGCAGTCATCCACCCAGACAACATTCCATACGCAGGAAAATCATTAATTGTCCACATTAAATTAGCACGCAAAATGAAATTCTGCTTGGTTGATATGTCATATATTTCAACACCATCGTACCACAATTATTTTAGCTCATCAATCAAAGGTTGCAAATATACATCAATCAAACTTTTCGGATTACGTGGACCGGGGATAATACAATTTAAAAATATATATGGACTAGTCATGCACAACTGGGGTGGTAGATTATAAGGTGTAAGAAAGACAGGCCAACATGAATATGGTGTGGCAGATATAGAAAAAGGCGTGAAGCCATCCGCACACAGACCTAATCGAACATTCCTTGGTTCACTAGCAAAATCTGGATATGTCCTATCAAAGTGCTTCCAAGCTTCTCCATCTGAAGGATGACACATAACACCAGGTGGTCTTCTATTTTCAAAGTGCCATCTCATATGAGGAGCAGAACTCATCGACGCATATAACCTCTTTAACCTAGGTATAAGAGGTAAATAATGCATCGACTTGATAGCAACCATATTCCCACTAGAAAGCCTCTTGAAACGAGGCTTTTCGTAAAATTTACAACTGTCCAAACCTGCATCATCTTTACAATATAACATGCAACCATCTTCACAACAATCAATTCTCATTGACGAAAGTCCTAACTTAGAAACTAATCTCTTTGCCTTGTAGAAATCACCAGGTAATTCGATATAAGGGTCAACTAGTTCATGCATAAGGTCAATGAAAGAGTCCATGGCTCCTTGAGAAATATTCCAATCAGATTTCATACTTAGTAATCTAACTGCAACAAACAACTCAGAGTGCGGACTTCCGTTACGTAGTCCACACAAAGTAATTCGCTATAAACCCCTTACTATAAAGATGAACCTTAACTTCCTCCGGTTTTCCAAACTTCATACAGTCGCACCTAACACAAGGGCACCTAATTACTCCTTCATTTATGTATGGCGGAAGTGACATTGCATGTCTAATAAATTCATCAACCCCTTCTACAAAATCCTCCCGCAATCCCTGCCGATTAGGATAATTTCTATTGTACATCCAAGTACGATGTTCCATCTATATAAATAAATCAAGAACAAATTAATTTAGTTAATTCAATTATTTATAATGTATTCTTATTTAGGACAATGTATTTACAAGTACTCTTATTTAGGTATTGCTAATGTATGAATTGTTTCTTTCACAATTTAACTCAATATAAATTAATACAAGAACTAATAGATCATAATTTCTACCTTAATTTCATAAATCTAATGTAGTTCAAACCAAAAACCCTAATACTAAATAGACAAAAATTCTGAAAAATTACATAAAATTATATAGCAAAAATTAAAAATTAAAAAGCTAAGAAGGTAGATTACTAACCTTGGTAGATTAAAGGAGGATTAAAAAGCAGTGGTGGAAAGGGGTAGGGGACAGCGGCTCCGGCGACAGTGGTAGCGGCGGACAGTGGAAGCAGCGGCTCCGGCGTGGTGGTGCGCGGTCACAGTGGTGGCAAGGGGTGGGGGGATTGATTTATATAAGGGAAATAGAGAATGGGAGGAGAATATGTTGAAAGAGAGTTTGAGAAATTTTTGGTAAGAAAATAAGAGATTGGGAGGGCAAACCCGATTTTGATTCTGGATTTACTAATAGCAACCAACTTTGGTCACTATTTTTGGTAGCAAAATAAGTATTGACTATTTTGACCAAAATAGTGACCAAAGTTGGTCCCTAGCTTCTGACCGTTTGACCAGAATAGCGACCAACGTTGGTCGCTATTNCTCAACTTCCCCACTCCATATCAACCTTTTTCCAAAATTCGACGCATAACCCTCAGGCATCTTCAACTTCGTTACCCAATCACAAATCTGCCGTCTTTCCTCCAAAGTGAATGTGTAACTTGCTTTGGACTTGAGCACCTTACCATTGTTTGCTGTCTGCAAGTATAATTCAGGCCGCCTGCAATATTCTTGTAAGTCCATTCTAGCCTTCGCATTATCCTTTGTCTTACCTTTAACATCCATCACTGTGTTGAACAAATTGTCAAAATAGTTCTTCTCAATATGCATGACATCAAGGTTGTGACGGAGAAGATTATCCTTCCAATACGGCAACTCCCAAAATATACTCTGTTTCGTCCAATTATGAGTAACACCGTATCCGGGGAATCTATAAGGTGGAACTTCAGAAACTTTACTGAAGTTTTGGACCCTCTCCCAAATTTCCTCACCTGAAAGTATCGGAGGTGGGAAATCATATTCCATTTTGTTCTTTTTGAATGCATTTTTCATCCTTCTAAACTCATGATCAGGAGGCAAGAATTGACGATGACAATCAAACCATGATTGCTTTCGGCCATATTTCAAAGTGAACGCTTTACTATTTTCCATGCAGTAAGGACAAGCTAGCTTCCCAGCAGTCATCCACCCAGACAACATTCCATACGCAGGAAAATCGTTAATTGTCCACATTAAATTAGCACGCAAAATGAAATTCTGCTTGGTTGATATGTCATATGTTTCAACACCATCGTACCACAATTGTTTTAGCTCATCAATCAAAGGTTGCAAATATACATCAATCAAACTTTTCGGATTACGTGGACCGGGGATAATACAATTTAAGAATATATATGGACTAGTCATGCACAACTCGGGTGGTAGATCATAAGGTATAAGAAAGACAGGCCAACATGAATACGGTATGGCAGATACAGAAAAAGGCGTGAAGCCATCCGCACACAGACCTAATCAAACATTCCTTGGTTCACTAGCAAAATCTGGATATGTCCTATCAAAGTGCTTCCAAGCTTCTCCATCTGAAGGATGACACATAACACCAGGTGGTCTTCTATTTTCAAAGTGACATCTCATATGAGGAGCAGAACTCATCGATGCATATAACCTCTTTAACCTAGGTATAAGAGGTAAATAATGCATCGACTTGATAGCGACCATATTCCCATTGGAAAGCCTCTTGAAACGAGGCTTTTCGCAAAATTTACAACTGTCCAAACCTGCATCATCTTTATAATATAACATGCAACCATCTTCACAACAATCAATTCTCACTGACGAAAGTCCTAACTTAGAAACTAATCTCTTTGCCTTGTAGAAATCACCAGGTAATTCGATATCAGGGTCAACTAGTTCACGCATAAGGTCAATGAAAAAGTCCATGGCTCCTTCAGAAATATTCCAATCAGATTTCATACTTAGTAATCTAACTGCAACAGACAACTCAGAGTGCGGACTTCTGTTACGTAGTGGACGACTAGCTTCCTCTAAAGCTTCATAAAAATATTTTGCGTCATCATTAGGAGTTTGTTCAACATTTTCATTGGGCTCACCCCCAAAGTGCATCCCAAAAGCATCCGCAACCATATCATGAATTCTAGAATCACGATTTGTATTCTCCACCGACCTACTACTTTCACCCACAACCATGTTATGAAATATCCCATGGCTACCATCGATCTCTCCATGACTAGTCCACACAAAGCAATTCGCTATAAACCCCTTACTATAAAGGTGAACCTTAACTTCCTCCGATTTTCCAAACTTCATACAGTCGCACCTAACACAAGGGCACCTAATTACTCCTTCATTTATATATGGCGCAAGTGACATTGCATGTCTAATAAATTCATCAACCCCTTCTACAAAATCCTCCCGCAATCCCCGCCGATTAGGATAATTTCTATTGTAAATCCAAGTACGATGTTCCATCTATATAAATAAAGCAAGAACAAATTAATTTTGTTATTTCAAGTATTTATAATGTATTCTTATTTAGGACAATGTATTTACAAGTACTCTTATTTAGGTACTGCTAATGTATGAATTGTTTCTTTTCACAATTTAACTCAATATAAATTAATACAAGAACTAAAAGATCATAATTTCTAACTTAATTTCATAAATCTGATGTAGTTCAAACCAAAAATCCTAATACTAAATAGACAAAAATTCTGAAAAATTACATAAAATTATATAGCAAAAATTAAAAATTAAAAAGCTAAGAAGGTAGATTACTAACCTTGGTAGATTAAAGGAGGATTAAAACGCAATGGTGGAAAGGAGTGGGGGACATCGGCTCCGGCGACAGTGGTAGCGGCGGCTCCGGCGACAGTGGTAGCGGCGGACAGTGGTAGCAGCGGCTCCGGCGTGGTGGCGCGCGGTCACAGTGGTGGCAAGGGGTGGGGGGATTGATTTATGTAAGGGAAATAGAGAAGGGAAGGAGAATATGTTGAGAGAGAGTTTGAGAAATATTTGGTAAGAAAATAAGAGATTGGGAGGGCAAACCCGATTTTGATTCTGGATTTACTAATAGCGTCCAACTTTGGTCGCTATTTTTGGTAGCAAAATAAGTATTGACTATTTTGACCAAAATAGCGACCAAAGTTGGTTGCTAGTTTCTGACCGTTTGACCAAAATAGCAACCAACATTGGTCGCTATATCTAAAAAAAATTAAATTAATTTTAAGTCAATATAAATATATATATATATATATATATGTATATATATATATATATATAAAAGCTATATTCGATATAATATTACCTAATACACTTATACTTAGTGCATAGTATAGCGTAAGTATATTATATATATATATATATATATATATATATATATATATATATATATATATATATATATATATATAAGCTATATTCGATATAACATTACCTAATATACTTATACTTAGTGCATAGTATAGCGTAAGTATATATATTATATATATATAAGCTATATTCGATATAATATTACGTAATACACTTATACTTAGTGCATAGACACTTATATATATAGACACACACGCACGCTTCGTAGTACTATTCATCCCTTGTATTACAAAAGTGTTAACGGCTAACATTTATATTATTTATTTAGTAAATACAAAAGTAATTTTTAATTTTGACCAATGGTGACCTAAATAGCGACCAACTTTGGTCGCTAAACATACATAATTTTAAATTAGCGACCCAAGTTGGACGCTAAATTTAAATCAGATTTATTTATCTTTCATATAATTTTTAAAATATTAACTGGGTCCCAGTTTGGCGACCAAAGTTGGTCTATATTGTACTTAGCGACCAACATTGGTCGCTAAAGTTGAATTATATTTATTTATATTTTATAATTTTTTTAAACAAAATTATAATTATTAACATTTTATAACTGGGTCCCAAATTAGGGACCAAAGTTGGTCTCCATCTGTTTACTCTTTATATAGCGACCAAGTTTGGTCGCAAATTTTAAATTTTATTTATTTATATTTTATTATTTTTTAAAAATAATATTATAATTATTAAAATTTCATAGGTGGGTCCCAGGAAGCGACCAACGTTGGTCGCTAATGTGAGTAATTCTTTGACCAAGCAAGTCTGACCAGTCCGATCAACAGTTTGACAAAATTTTCGACCAAGTTGCGACCAACGTTGGTCGCTAATTTATTTAAAATCATTATTTTATTATTTTTACCAGTTTAGCGACCAACTTTGATCGCTTTCCTTGACAGACCAATGTTGGTCGCTAAACTTTGGTTGTTTTTTGCAGGAATTCTAGTAGTGTTTGTGCATGGGAAAACAGATAGAGTAATTTGTAGCTGTTGTGATAAAGCACTTCGATGAAATAAATAATTTGTAAATTGTAGCTGCAACTTTCATTACCAAGAAAATAAAATATAATATATTTTGTGAAATATAACAATTTTATATGTGCAGTGATCCTTACCACTCATAAGAAAAATCAAGTCGAAAATTGCTTTAATTGCACTAATTCAACATAGAAGCGCCAAATTTACTGTAAAAACTAAACAAGCTCAAGCCAGCTAGCGGTGGAGCGATATGTAATGATGGGGTTCAATTAAATTCTTTTTGTCAGAAAATTATATTATTTAAATAAAAACGATAATTTTTTTGGTATAGATATAAGTATTTTTCAATACCCTTTGACATAAGAGAAGTAACCAACTTGTCACGACCCAACTTTTCCTCCGTTGGGTTTCGTGATGGCACCTAGTTTTAAGGACTAGGTAAGCCTAATAATTGCAGAATAACAACTATGAATAATAACATCTAAAATTCTTCTGAAATAGAATTCTTATACAATGAACAGCTTCCCAAAACCCGGTAGTACAAGTCATACGCTTTATAGAGTTTTTCGCTACCATTTCTAAACACAACCGTAAGGAAATAAGTACAGTAGTGAGAATATAAAATAAGAAGGTGACTCCGAAGCCTGCGAACGCAGCAACAGGGCTACCTTGAGTCTCCTCGGCAAGAATCCGCACAGCTACTAGCGAACAATACCTAGATCTGCACAAAAGAGTGCAGAGTGTAGTATCAGCACAACCGACCCCATGTGCTGGTAAGTGCCTAGCCTAACCTCGGTGAGGTAGTGACGAGGCTAGGACCAGGCTACCAAATATACCTGTGCAATATAGTACAAAATAATAGGAAACAGATAACAATGGTGGCAACAATGATCAACCAGTGATATGAATAGCAGGCAACAAGAACAACATAAATGTTTCTCAGCAAATAATAAATACAAGTGCAATCAATTAATCAAGTCCTTCACATATAAATCTTTCGCCCTTAAATCCTTCAAGTAATAATCGCTAAGATAATATGCTTTTCAATAAATATATTTCGAATATATTTCCTTTCGAGTAAATGTCACCTTGTGACGCCTCATTTCAAAATCATAAATAATATAGGTCTCAACCCACTTTCACATTTTCACGGCACCTCGTGCCCATATTTATATCACAATCGCACGGACAACTCACGTGCCATTAAATAAAACCATAATATTTTCCCAGGCACCTTGTGCCCATATATCTCTGTCTCACATTGCACAACAATATTTTTATGTTACTCAGTTCATAGGTTCCACACCCAATACAATTAAGAATATTCAAGGAGCCTCATTCACTTAACATAAAGTAGGGTACAACTTCCAAACCAATTAGGAAATCAACAAGAAAAGATGAAGTTATTTTAGAAATTATTTGAGTTAAAAATGTAACAATTGTTGAAATTGAAGCATTGAAATATATATATAAATAAGGCGAGGTATTGTAAACACTATGGATTCCAACACAAGGGATCACAGCCGTAAAGGAATCTAAACCGTTAAAACACTTGAATTGATAACAACAATTACAACGGAGACAAAATAATCACGGAAGGAGTACAGCTCAGCACAGAGATAACAACCGGGGATCTCCCAGGATACCGTCCTGTAGTCCCCAAATATAAATATCCAGTGGATCTCCCGGGTGCAGTCCCGTAGTCCAACTCATAAATGCGCGGGGATCTACCGAAATCCCGATCCGTAGTCCCAAAAACACCCAGTACTGGGGGAATCTACCGGGTGCATTTCCTTAGTTCCATATAACTGTGCAGGGGGATCTACTAGGAATCTAACCCGTAGTCCCAAATAAATATGCAGGGAGATCTACCGGGAATCTAACCCGTAGTCCCAAATAAACAGACAAGGGGGATCTACCGGAATCTCACATTCGTAGTCCCAAATAAACAGACAAGGGGTATCTACTGGAATCCCACATCCGTAGTCCCAAATAAACAAACAACAACAACACGAAGAATATTCAAAACAATCCAACAACCCAATCACAAGAAAATTCTACCACCAAGAGTATCAATGCATGGCAACAAGAGAATCACAGGAAAAACCAAGAAGCACAATAACCTTAACAAAACACCAAGACATAACAGGCACGTGATAACTACACCGACAACCACAACAATTTGGACACCTAGCATATATACACGGGGTTATAGAGGAATTCACAATTTAGAGATAACAAAACGATAAGAAGAAAAATCGCTTCAATTAAAGCAACTAAGGCCAAGTAGCAGGTAAGAAGGAGATGAAGGCTAACAACATTGTGTGGAGCAAATAGAGGTAAATTATGCAATTAGGTAACTCAATCACAACTTGAGCCAATGCTCAACAATGTTCAACAATTCAATTCTCAACTCGAGCCAATGCTCTATAATGTTCAACAATTCAATTCTCACCTTGAGCCAACGCTCTACGTTTGATGCGAGGAGGCTAACTTGGAAGATTATACCTCTAAATCCATAAGGAATCTGAAAATGTGCAAAACATGAAAGTTGTAGCCCTTGCATTCTAGTTTCCAGAAAGTTAAACAATTCGTCATTCCGATATTTGTACCGAAAGTTATGACAGATTTAGTGAAGGGAGGGACTGCCTTTTTTTGGCTGGAAATAAGTGCAAGTCGCATTTCATAGATGCGACTTGCCTGGAAAACAGTTTATATTCGGGCATTAGCCATTTTTATTCATTTGTGACGATTGTAGAGCTCGGGAAAAGCGATTTTCAACAGATTTTTCAAGGGAAACATTTGGGGTAAGTGTTCTATATCCGAAAGTGTTTATATTACATAAATCCATGGTTATTTTCATCGTTTATTTCAGATTTGGATGAAAGAAATTGAAGTTTTTGTACAACTTTCCAAAAATGAAAATTTAGGATTTGAAGGTCCATTTGATATCGGAATTCGATAATTTTTGTATGGTTGAACTCGGATCGAAATGGGTTATCGGATTTTATGTGTTTCGTCGGATTCCGAGACGTGCGCCCCACGGACAATTTTGAGCTAAATTTCGGATTTAATTTGGAAAATATGTAAATTCATATGGAATTAATTCGTACGATTTATATTGAGTATATTGAATTATTATGACTAGATTTGAAGCTTCGGACGGATTTGCGAGGCAAAGGCTTGTTGGAATTTTGAATTGATAGCAAAGCGAGGTAAGTGTTTGGTCCAACCTTAGCTTGAGGGATTAGGAGTTGTGTCATAATTGTTATGTGTTATTTGTCGAGTACGACGTATAGGCATGGTGACGAGTATCTATACGTTGGTGTCAAGCATGCCCGTGAGTCTTATACTTTGATTAATATGACTCCTATTTGACTTAACTGAAGAGTTTTGCCTCTCCTATTGTTATGTTATATTTTCATAACTACTTAACTCCTGTTGATTTCCTTATTATTGACTTGTATATTGTGGGATCGTTGTTACGTGTTAGTTTTCCCGTTATTGAACTGTTTCCTTTATGCCAGTACTCTTTTCTATGGTTATTCCTTTGAGCCGATTCTACCATTTTTCTCGTGATTTACAGCCCTGAGTTGATTTACTTATATTACCTGGTATTATTATCATTTGTTGATGTTATATGTATTGCGGTGATATCCGATCCTTCTGTTGTGCTGTAACTGTTGATTCTGTTGGTTGCGTTGTGTATTTACTTTGGGACTACGGATGTGGGATTCCGGTAGCTCCCCCTTGTTTGTTTACTTTTGGGACTACGGGTTAGATTCCCGGGAGATCCCCCTGCATATTTACTTTGGGACTGCGGGTTAGATTCCCGGGAGATCCCCCGGCATATTTACTTTGGGACTACAGGTTAGATTCCCGGGAGATTCCCCTGCACATTTACTTTGGGACTACGGGTTAGATTCCCGGGAGATCCCCCTGCACATATATTGAGGATACCAAGAGATCCTCGGGATACCAAGAGATCCCTAGCTCATATACGGAGGACACTGAGAGATCCCCGAGTATTTACATTTGGGACTACAGGACGGTATCCTGGGAGATCCCCGGTTGTTATCTCTGCATTGAGTTGTACTCCTTCTGTGATTATTTTATCTCCGTTGTAATTGTTGTTATCAATTCAAGTGTTTTAATGGTTTAGATTTCCTTCACGGCTGTGATCCTTTGTGTAGAAATTCATAGTGTTGAGAATACCTCGCCCTATTGTTTTATATATATTCAATACTTTAAATTTCAACAATTGTTATATTTTTAACTCAATTGATTTCTCAGCTAAATTTTCCTTAAACCGTTTGAGGTTGTACTTTACTTAAAAAGGGATTTCTTCTATATTTTGATTTATTGACTTCTCGTATTAAAGGTAATAATTCATTCGATATTGTACTTCAATTGAAAAGGGTATTTTCTTTATCAAATGATTTCTAAAAATAACTTCATCTTTTCTTGTTGATTTCCTATTTGGGTTGGGAGTTGTACCCTACTTTATGTTAAGTGAATGAGGCTCCTTGAGCATTCTTAATTGTATTGGGTTATGGAACCTATGAACTGAGTAATATGAGGATATTATTGTGAAAAATGAGACAGAAATATGTGGGCATGAGGTGCCGTGAAAATATGAAAGTGGGCTGAGACCAATATTATTTATGATTATGAAATGAGGCGTCACAAGATGACTTTTACTCGAAAGGAAATATATTCGAAATATATTTATTGAAAAGCATATTATCTTAGAGATTATTACTTGAAGGATTTATAGGCGAAAGATTTATATTTGAAGGACTTGATTAATTGATTGCACTTGTATTTATTATTTGTTGAGAAACATTTATGTTGCCTGCTATTTATATTACTGGTTGATCATTGTTGCCACCATTGTTATCTGCTTCCTATTATTTTGTACGCTATATTGCACAGGTTTATTTGGTAGTCTGGTCCTAGCCTCGTCACTACTTCGCCGAGGTTAGGCTAGGCACTTACCAGCACATGGGGTCGGTTGTGCTGATACTATACTTCTGTACATTTTTGTGTACAGATCCAGGTATTTGATCAATAGTAGTTGTTCGTTGCAGTGGAGACTCGAGGTAAACCTGCTACAGCCTTCGCGGTCCTCGGAGTCACCTTCAATTGTACTTATTTCCATATGTTCCTTTTGTTCGGAACAGTGATGTATTTATTTTGTATAACTACTCTTAGAAAAGCTTATGACTTGTACTACCGGTTTTGGGAATGGTAAATTATTTAGAGAAATTTCATTTTAAGTTAATAAATATCAATGTTATTTCAGTTAATGTTAGGCTTACCTAGTTTAGAGACTAGGTGCCATCACGACTCCTTCGGAGGGATTTTTGGGTCGTGACAAGTTGGTATCAGAGCTCTAGGTTCATAGGTGCTACAAGTCATAAGCAAGTTTACTAGAGTCTTGCGGATCGGTACGGAGACGTCTGTACTTATCTTCGAGAGGCTACAGAACTATTAGGATAACCTCACTTCTTTCATTCCCTATCGTGCGGCATTTATTCAACTTGAAGCATATAACTTATGTTGTTTACATCCACTCGTGTATGAAATTGCGCATTCAATAATAACTATGCGCCAACGGTCAGTTGTACCACAGAGGGGTTATAAGGGAGCTAGGATTGCTCATCATTGTTACCACGTGTTGCCAAGATTGAAGATGCGGAGGTATTGAGAGATCACCCAGTGAATCATGTAGGGGTGCAATGGGCCATGGCCTCTGGGTGACTTATATGAGCTGTGAAGGTTAACATTGTGGATTATCGGATGTTGTGACCTATAGCTTCGTGCCAAGTGAGCGGAGTCCACTATAAACGATCAAATTGCGGGGTCATGTGTTATACCAATTTTGCCTAAGATGTATTTATGTGGTATTGAAAGGTTTTCCAAAACTTATATATGATCAAGAGCTGAGATTTGAATGGGACGATAATGAGACTTGAATATTCCCGCGTCCTTAATAATTCTACATTTCAGTATCAGCGCGGTCATGGAAACATATTCAGTATACTCGTAATGCTTAAGTTAATCACAACACTCGCGTGGGGCAGTCATCTTTTAATGTACAAGTGGCGTGGAATTTCCTGTAATGGTTATTTAAGTTATCCGGTACAGACTCAGTATGAGCAGTCGAACTGTGGATGGGTTGTTATGAAAATGGTGATACTAGGAACATCATGGAAAGTTGTCCTAGACTTGGGAGAAACATAATTTATAAAAGCAGTCAGGCTACGTGCCCCATTGCAGTCAATACTCAGTTTACATGACCAGCCAGAGGTAGGGGTCAGGATGTTAGAGGTGGAGGTGAGACTCCTAGAGGTGGAGGCCCAGCCGTTGATATATTTTCTATGGTATGGCTGAGGTCGCAACACTAGATGGTGTCGTTATAACTACGATTTCGAATTATTATAAGTAATCATTTCATTAAATCGACCCGGTTCTGAGTATCGAGGCAAGTCCTCTTAATATGCTCCACTCATGAGTGAGCTTCGTAATCTTAAATTTACTTATGTGCATACTCCTGTTGAGAGATTATATGGAGATAGCTATGCCTATGATTATGTGTTAGTCACTAAAAATAGTTGTGATGTGGGTTTTGATGTGATTTCAGGAAAATTAATTTAAATTGCGAATTTTATTCCCTATCGGTGTAAGGGTTCATTATATGTTGTGATTTTGTTTGACGGAATTTATTTAGAAGAAAAAAAAAGAAAATAAAAAATTTCAGTTGGCACAATATGCATATTACTTATGGTACGGAGTTGAGGACGAGATCCTCGTATTTTTATATGATGTGAGATATTTAAACCAGCTACAAGCTGCGGTGGATGCCATATAAGGACGAGGCCCTTGTGGTGAAAAATTTATGTGTTTAAATTCTCCCTTGTGAAATTTAAAAATTTTGTACTATAGTACTTGTAGGGAGTCATTCCTATGAGGCTCATTTGGAAATTCTTGTATGAATATCTCTGTGCATAATTTGCCAATTTATATTGTAACTATTGAGTTGTTTCCCAAAAGATAAGTGCCCAGGTGGCGTTAAATGTGACTCGTTAAATTCGGGTAATTAATTTTGAGGTCTTCATGCCTCGTTGTTAGAAAATGAAGGTTTGAAACGAGATGTTTGTTGGCATGAGATTAATTGGCGATTTGTAATCGATTATGAACAACTATTAAGACCAGATATGTGGTTATGGTCATACATATGATGTGTCTCATGTCCAGATATCTTTATGATAATGTCACGCTTGTAATGCGGAGATCTGTGTTATTGATATATACATTATGGTGCTTTGTTGAGTTGTGAATGTGTTGTTAGGAGTTGTTTTGGTGTTACTCTGACAGGTGGATAGGCCCAATTACAGGGGAGACTCTGCCGAAATTTCTGAAAAATTTGGGACATTGAGATGTGTAAAGAAAGAGATACGTTACATTATATGTTTGAAGACAGACTCTACCTCTCATTTAAGGACGAATGACCCTAAGAGGGGAAGGATATAATACCCTATATTCGATGGGTGCGTAGGTACAAGTAGCTATAGCCAGTCGAGACTAATACCGTGTGTTGACGTGAAAATCGGACCTTTCTAGAAATGATTTGAGTGTAAGAAATTGGTTTTAAAGCTTACAAATATGGATAAAGGAAATGATCTTAATTCAAATGGTGTTGTCGGACTTATATCGATGCGCTAATATGGGATCAACCGCGAGTATACGTGTAAAAGTAAAATCATCAATTTGGAAGCCTCAGAATAATTCTTAGTACGTTCGAGGACGAACGTTTGTTTTAGAGGTGGAGAATGTGATGACCCAAAATGTCATCTTTAAATTAAATAATCATCTCAGTGTTTTAAGACCTTGAAAAGAGCCATCAATAAGTCCTCGACTTGCGTACACAGTCCGTATAATTTTCTGGAAGGTTTTTGTATGAAAAATGGATTAAATTATGAATTAGAGCTTTAAAACTCAACTGAGTTGACTTCGGTCAACATTTTGAGCAAACGAACCCGGATCCAAGTTTTGACCATTCCGGTAGTTCCGTATCGTAATTTTGGACTTAGGAGCATGTTCGGATTTGGATTTGGAAGTCCGAAGAACAATTCGGCGCATTTTGGCGAAAGTTGGAAAATAGAAGATTTTTGGAAAAGTTTGACCGAGAGTTGACTTTTTGATATCGGGGTCGGAATCCAGTTCTGAAAATTTTCATAGCTTCATTATGTCATTTTATGACTTGTGTGCAAAATTTGAAGCCATTCTGGATTGATTTGATATGTTTCGGCGCAAAATGTAGAAGTTGGAAGATTCGAAAACTCATAATTCGATTCGATGCGCGATTCGTAATTTTGGTGTTGTTTGACGTGGTTTGAAGCATTGATTAAGTTCGTATTGTATTTTGGGACATGTTGGTGTAATTGGTTAAGGTCCCGAGGGCCTCGGGTGGATTTCGGAAGGTTAATGGAATGGAAATCGGACAAAAAGGGTTGCTGGAATTTTCTGCAGAAGCTGTCTTGGACAGTAACTATGCAATCGTGGAGCCTATTTTGGAAGCTTATATCTCGAAATCTATAAGGAATCTGTAAATTTATAAAACATGAACATTGTATCCCTTGCATCCTAGTTTCCAAAAAGCTAAACTATTAATTATTTTGATATTGGTACAGAAAGTTATGATCGATTGAATAAGGGTTTGTAAAGCTGTTTTGAAATTTTCCAGAAATGTTTGATGCGAGGAGGCTACTTTGGAAGATTATACCTCTAAATCCATAAGGAATATGAAAATGTGCGAAACATGAAAGTTGTAGCCCTTGCATCCTAGTTACCAGAAAGCTAAACTATTAATTATTTTGATATTTGTACGGAAAGTTATGATCGATTGAATAAGGGTTGGTAAAGCTATTTTGAAATTTTCCAGAAATGTTTGATGCGAGGAGGCTAATTTGGAAGATTATACCTCTAAATCCATAAGGAATCTGAAAATGTGCACAACATGAAAGTTGTAGACCTTGCATTCTAGTTTCCAGAAAGTTAAACCATCCGTCATTCCGACATTTGTACCGAAAGTTATGATAGATTTAGTAAAGGCCGGGACTGCCTTTTTTTGGCTGGAAATAAGTGCAAGTCGCATTTCATAGATGCGACTTGTCTGGAAAACAGTTTATATCCGGGCATTAGCCATTTTTATTCATTTCTGATGATTGTAGAGCTCGGGAAAAGCGATTTTCAACAAATTTTTCAAGGGAAACATTTGGGGTAAGTGTTCTATATCCGAAAGTGTTTATATTACATAAATCCATGGTCATTTTCATCGTTTATTTCAGATTTGGATGAAAGAAATTGAAGTTTTTGTTCAACTTTCCAAAAATGAAAATTTAGGATTTGAGGTCCATTTGATATCGGAATTCGATAATTTTTGTATGGTTGAACTCGTATCGAAATGGGTTACCGGATTTTATGTGTTTCGTCGGATTCCGAGACGTGGGCCCCACGGACAATTTTGAGCTAAATTTCGGATTTAATTTGGAAAATATGTAAATTCATATGGAATTAATTCGTACGATTTATATTCAGTATATTGAATTATTATGACTAGATTTGAAGCTTCGGACGAATTTGCGAGGCAAAGGCTTGTTGGAATTTTGAATTGATAGCAAAGCGAGGTAAGTGTTTGGTCTAACCTTAGCTTGAGGGATTAGGAGTTGTGTCATAATTGTTATGTGTTATTTGTCGAGTACGACGTATAGGCATGATGACGAGTATCTATACGTTGGTGTCAAGCATGCCCGTGAGTCTTATACTTTGATTAATATGACTCCTATTTGACTTAACTGAAGAGTTTTGCCTCTCCTATTGTTATGTTATATTTTCATAACTACTTGACTCCTGTTGATTTCCTTATTATTGACTTGTATATTGTGGGATCGTTGTTACGTGTTAGTTTTCCCGTTATTGAACTGTTTCCTTTATGCCAGTACTCTTTTCTGTGGTTATTCCTTTGAGCCGATTCTACCATTTTTCTCGTGATTTACAGCCCTGAGTTGATTTACTTATATTACCTGGTATTATTATCATTTATTGTTGTTATATGTATTGCGGTGATATCCGATCCTTCTGTTGTGCTGTAACTGTTGATTCTGTTGGTTGCGTTGTGTATTTACTTTGGGACTACGGATGTGGGATTCCGGTAGCCCCCCCTTTTTTGTTTACTTTTGGGACTACGGGTTAGATTCCCGGGAGATCCCTCTGCATATTTACTTTGGGACTACGGGTTAGATTCCCGGGAGATCCCCCTGCACATTTACTTTGGGACTACGGGTTAGATTCCCGGGAGATTCCCCTGCACATTAACTTTGGGACTACGGGTTAAATTTCCGGGAGATTCCCCTGCACATATATTGAAGATACCAAGAGATCCCTAGCTCATATACAGAGGATACTGAGAGATCCCCGAGTATTTACATTTGGGACTACAGGACGATATCCTGGGAGATCCCCGGTTGTTATCTCTGCATTGAGTTGTACTCCTTCTGTGATTATTTTATCTTCGTTGTAATTGTTGTTATCAATTCAAGTGTTTTAATGGTTTAGATTTCCTTCACGGCTGTGATCCTTTGTGTAGAAATTCATAGTGTTGAGAATACCTCTCCCTATTGTTTTATATATATGCAATACTTTAAATTTCAAAAATTGTTATATTTTTAACTCGATTGATTTCTCAGCTAAATTTTCCTTAAACCGTTTGAGGTTGTACTTTACTTAAAAAGAGATTTCTTCTATATTTTGATTTATTGACTTCTCGTATTAAAGGTAATAATTCATTCGATATTGTACTTCAATTAAAAAGGGTATTTTCTTTATCAAATGATTTCTAAAAAAATAACTTCATCTTTTCTTGTTGATTTCCTATTTGGGTTGGGAGTTGTACCCTACTTTATGTTAAGTGAATGAGGCTCCTTGAGCATTCTTAATTGTATTGGGTTATGGAACCTATGAATTGAGTAATATGAGGATATTGTTGTGAAAAATGAGACAGAAATATGTGGGCATGAGGTGCCGTGAAAATATGAAAGTGGGCTAAGACCAATATTATTTATGATTATGAAATGAGGCGTCACAAGATGACTTTTACTCGAAAGGAAATATATTCGAAATATATTTATTGAAAAGTATATTATCTTAGAGATTATTACTTGAAGGATTTATAGGCGAAAGATTTATATTTGAAGGACTTGATTAATTGATTGCACTTGTATTTATTATTTGTTGAGAAACATTTATGTTGCCTGCTATTTATATTACTGGTTGATCATTGTTGCCACCATTGTTATCTGCTTCCTATTATTTTGCACGCTATATTGCACAGGTTTATTTGGTAGTCTGGTCCTAGCCTCGTCACTACTTCGCCGAGGTTAGGCTAGGCACTTACCAGCACATGGGGTCGGTTGTGCTGATACTACACTTCTGTACATTTTTGTGTACAGATCCAGGTATTTGATCAATAGTAGTTGTTCGTTGCAGTGGAGACTCGAGGTAAACCTGCTGCAGCCTTCGCGGTCCTCGGAGTCACCTTCAATTGTACTTATTTCCATATGTTCCTTTTGTTCTGAACAATGATGTATTTATTTTGTATAACTACTCTTAGAAAAGCTTATGACTTGTACTACCGGTTTTGGGAATGATAAATTATTTAGAGAAATTTCATTTTAAGTTAATAAATATCAATGTTATTTCAGTTAATGTTAGGCTTACCTAGTTTAGAGACTAGGTGCCATCACGATTCCTTCGGAGAGATTTTTGGGTCGTGACACTTTTATTGTGGTGAAAAAGGTGATTTAAAACTGCTTTGATTAATCTTCTTTTAAAAAATTGTTTATTCGGTTTCTTTTTGTTCATGACTTCGTGAATCATCACGCAACAGTCGTCGAGGCACAACCATTGACCAACGGCGATCTTGTGACAATCAAGATAGGATTTATATCCAATTGAAGTGAAGTATTTAGCTGTCCATTAGTGATTAGATATTATCGCAATAAATGTTAAGATTTGTTTGGAAGAAACTCAAATTTAAGTTTGCTACTTCCTCTCTCACGTTCTTCATTTTGGTCTGTTTAGAGAAAAAAGAAAGAATTACATAATAATACACTCCACAAGTTAACTTTGCAATCGGATGACCCAAATTTAAGTTTACAAATATGTAGCCCAATATTAGTTGGCTCAAGTCCGAAAAAAACCTTCATGCCCTTTTTATTCTGACGCAAATTTTTTATGGTTTTTTGTTCTATTTCTTACCCAAGTTTATACATTCCTATCCCAGTTATAAACATATAAAAAACAGAGCTAAAATCTCTTATTTTTCAAGTTCTATATAGATGAATTTGCTCCAAAGTTGGCGATTTGACAGAAAACTAAACAAGAAAAGAAAATTTTGAAAATTCATCATTTAGTAGAGAAATCAACGGAAAAATTAACTTTATATATAAACTGTTAGATAAAAGTGAGAAAAATACAAAAATTTTATTTTTTCAGTTTTAACTGCATCTGTACAGTAATGTATATTGATGTATAAGTTGGTATAAACTTGTATATGAAATGTTGAATAATGTATACCAGTATTTCGCTGGCAAAAAAAAGCAAACTCGGTGTTAATAGAAAATATAGAGAATACGAAGTAAAAGCAAAAAGAAAAATCTAAACAAAAAGTAACCAAAACAAGCAAAAGGGAACTGTGGAAAAACTAATAAAAAATATGCAACAAAACTAAAATTACTATCGTGAAAGAGAAACTTACTTCAAAAAAAAAGATCAATGTTGTATAACAGTATTTTCACACCCATTATACAATATTATACGACATTATACCCTCATTATAATTTTGTAAATGTTGTATAATATTGTATAATGATGTAGAACGGTGTATACAAAACTGGTTTTCATCTTGACCTTCCTTCTTCAACTAGTGTGGTTCCCAAAACCAATGTTAATCAAACACAGTTAACCCAGCACTCAAGATTCTTAACATTACAAGCTTTTACAATAGTAATTTTTAACTTAACCCCAACACTTTAGAGTTAGATTTTCCAAATCTGAGTTGAACTTAGATCTTCAAAGCTCCTTCAATGGAGTTTAGAATACGGATGCAACAAAACTTCAATTTTAAATTTGGACACACATAAATCGAGATTCAAATATTTGAGATCTATAAAAATTTACGAAGATTAAGCAACTTAGTAGAGAGAATGCTCTAAATCAAGTTTGAGTTCTAGAAATATTCAGATCTATGTGAGTGAGAGAAGAGAAAGAAAGGAGAAAGCAAAAAGAGGGGGATTGAGAGTATAGAGTATACTGGGAATGAAAAAAAAAACGAAAATAAAGAAACCCTAAAAGTGTGTTTGTAATAGTGGCTAAAGTTTGAAAATTTTCTTTCAGATTATGTACAATCTGGGCCAAACTAGGTAAGAACTTCAAACGTGAACCGTTTTGGGTTGGGCTGTTAGGCCAATGACAAGGGCCGTAATTATCCCATTATCTTTCTTTACGAAAACTATTTAGTGTGATCATCCCCGGCTCTATTTTACCATTAATAACATGACGCTGTAATATTTACTTAATATAAAGCTCAGTATTTTATATGAAGATAGAAATTAAAATAATTACATGAAACTCTCATTGCCACTTATTTAAAAGGGTAGTTTGGTACTCTACACATGGTTTTTAAAAAAAATTTGTTCAGTCAAACACGTTCAAATAAAATGGAAAAGATGCAGTATTAAATTCAAAGATTGTGGTAATCTAGTCAGATTTGCAATTACTATTGTTGACATATATAATAACGAAGAGCTAGGATGAATCTTCAATAGACAAAGAAGACGAAAAAGAAGTAAGACAATCCTCAAAATGTCCGTCCTAGAAGAGATGAGCAAGAAAACGTCGGGTCACATCTTTGCGTTGATGCTGGTGCTAACTCTATGCTTATTATGTGCTAATCTTTCAAACAGCGAAAGGCTAACATTCAAAGTAGGCTCACAATTACAAGCTGGAAATGGAAATGAATCCCCATTTTTTGCAATGCTTCCTAGAGGTCCAGTGCCCCCCCTCAGGCCCTAATCAGGATCCACCCCCACCATTTTCACTGCTTCACAAAGATGGATTTACTTATTGATGGATTATTATATGCAGCGGAAGCAATCCCAGTATCAAAATCACATGTAATCTAGACAACTAGCATAAACGGAATTTCACGGGTTACCTCTTGAAGCGTGAGCAAAACTCCTTTATCACATGAGCCTCCAATTCTACAGCAACTCAATGAATTCTCCACCACCCGTACGATCACGATCTCCGAACGTTCCACGGTCTTCTACTGTGTTACCCAAATAATACCCGAAAATAGTAATTTCGTGTGGGCGAAATTTCTAAGGAAAAGGGGCTGAAATTCGGCCACCATGTGCTCCCTCTTCTAGGTGGAAAACCATATGTATTTATAGCACAAGTTTTAAGGGTTAAAACCCTTTTCCAAAACCTGTTGGGTTTTCTTTTCCACTAGAAAAAGGATTCCTTTATTTTCTATTATTTAGGCACAGCAGGGACCACAGAATTTAATTAACAAGGCTTCCAATTATGGAATTAATTTATAATTTTCGAAATTAATATCCACCATAATTAATTACGAATTATTTCACTAAAAATTCGTAATTGCACTCCTTATTCAATTTTGAAATTCATCCATTAAATCTTATTTAACTCCCCATGTTAAGATTCAGATACTAATCAATTAAATTAAATTACTGACGATTTAATTTATTGATTATTTCCTTTAGACTTTCGCTTAACTTATTTCATGTGTCGGATACAAAATTCACCGGCCGGGTTTACACATGAAAACTTATAAGCTTTCATAAAGGTGTATCATCAATCTCTAAACCGAGACATGAATTCCATCAACTAACTATTATTTTGCCAATATACATTATTATTATCCAATTTACCAGGCATATTGACCCACGAAAGAATCTCGCCTTTTAATAAATCAAAACAATAATAATATACACAGCTAATAATAATTATATCAAGATTAAGAGTATAAGTACATTTAATGGCTAGAGAGTTTATTTAATTAAGTCAGTATAAAATACTTATCTCTACTTGGTCCGTTCAATACATACAAAATGTACTAGCACAAGAAGTTGGAATTAAACCATTCCCATAATCAAGATAAATTATATTTAATCTTGTGCTACAATCATTCCTGATGGTTTGTCCAATTCCATCATTAGATTGTGAACTCAAACTTTATACTTATAAGAACCGATGATTTAATCTTCCGTGTATAAGCTAAACTCTATACACTAAATTATCTACTATATAAGCAAAGGACACCGACTAATATATGATCTATTAAAACTTTATTAAAATTGAATGAACAATATTATCATAATAAATACTATATCTAAACCAAATCCATGGTTAATAGTATATATCCCAACAATCTCCCACTTAGACTTTTAACCATGACAATTGTCCGAATATACTATATCTAAACGCATGGTTAATAGTATTAAACATCTTCACCAAATAAGGTTTTGTTAAAGAATCTTGCCAAGTTATTTCTGATGCAATATTTGTCCAGTAGTGCTTTGTCGTAACCATCTAGTTTGGTATTAAACTCTTCAAGGATCCTGTTACTGAAACTATCCCAAGAGTGTACACCGAACTATGATTTTCTTTAACATTCTCCCACTACGACGAAGTACTACGAATATTACCTTCATTACCTTACGACATTGAAATATTAGTGACTTCTTACTATAGTGTTCACTGTTCAAACATCACTCCCACTCGATAAAGGCATATTATGTCTATTAACGTTCTCCCACTACTCAAATGCAATGGAACGTCAATTTCGACTTGTGGGTTTTGATGTTCTTGAACGTCAATTTGCCCTATTTTTGGATATTCAATAAACATGCACCTTCCATTCTTAGTTCCAACTTACATATCCGCTTTCCCTTTCAGCACATATGCAGGGCAATCCTATATCTGAACATGCCACGGACTGAGCTTACATTCAGTCCACTGTTCTACAGATGTCCTAGGTACTAACTTAGAAGGAACTAAATTTAGAATGCAATTTGCAGTTTCTAGGAAATATTCCAAAAACAAATAAGGCAATCTGAATAACACGTCATTAATCTATCCATGTCCAAAAGAGACTTATTTCTTCTTTCTACCACACCACTCTATTATGGAGTTTACGGTGTAGTCAATTGAGATGTAATCTCTTATTCTGATAAGTAACAAAAGAACTCTTTAGAGAGGTGCTTGCTACTACAATCAAATTGCAGTAACTTAATATATTTCCTTGGTGCTTCTCCGTTTCAAGTCTTAAAATCTTGATTTACTTAATTCATTAAGACTTACGGTGCATCAAATAAATATATTAATATTTTGAGTAATCATTTATGAACGTCACAAAAATACTCAAAACTATCTCTCACCAGTATGCTCATTTAACCATACAAATCAGAAGGAATTCATTCTAGCTTATCACTAGCTTTATTTCCTTTTGAAGGGAAACAACCTTTAGTCAAATTTCCTTCCAAACAGGATCTACAAGTTGGTGGTGCCTCTACTTTCAATGAACCTTAAGGTCCATCCTTGACCAACTTAAAATCCTATCTAGCTTAATATGACTTAGACAAAAGTGCACATATAAGTTTCACTCAATTTTGAAGAACATATTCTCTTATGAGGTAGACTATTATTGTTCTATTCAGGAGAGACATTAATATACAATAACAAGATCATGCATTCATGCACCACAAGAGATAAAATGTTTATCAAGCTCAATAACTCAAGAGTTATTCGAAAAATAAAACAAATATCCTAGAAACTGGAATTAAATTCCTTCTAACAAAAAGTACATATATTGCATCCTTTAAATTAATGTCTTATCACTAAAAGAAAATTTTAACAAATAATACGATAAAATACATAAAGTCATTGTGGAGTTGAGATATTAAATAGATCATAATAAGTCAAAACACTGAATACTAAAATTCAGACTGCATTCAATATTTATATACATACATGCATCTCGAATAATAAATTTCGATGGGAAAAGAATCATTCATGCAAAGTATATTATATAATGCAAGAATTATACAATCCAAAAATAAATAGAACCAACTCAGATGGAGAGTATACTATTATTTTCAGTCAATTGTATATAACCTTTTATACAAAAATTTTAAACACTGCACATATATGTCATGCATCTTGAATAACAATTTCGATGGGAAAAGAACTACTCATGCAACATACATATGTAATGCCAGATTATTCACTCCAATAATTAAAACATACCCAACTCAGATGGAGAATATACTGTTAATTTAAGTCAAGTGAACATCATTTTTAATAGCTCTAGTTCCATTGATCCAACATGTATACTCAGATGGAGAGTAAGTACACGATATCAATTACTAGTATTTCACCTAGTGAGCTTACAATAAATTTATCCGATATGGAGGAAGACCTAAAGTCAATGCGTAAATTTATTATTCACTTGAAATTAATAGTGGAAGACCATAGAAATATATTTCTATCACCACTTAATCATGATTTTATTTTAGTTACAAAATTGATTCAACCCTTAAACTCAGATAGAGAGCTAATACAGGTTATCAATAACTAGTAACTATATCCAGTGAGTTCATAATAAATTTATCCGATATGGAGGAAGACCCAACGTCAACGCATAAATTTGTTATCTCACTATAAATAAAAAATGGAGATCATAGCGGTTAATTCCTATCACCACTTTATCACAACCATGAACTTTTCTCTGAGGATTAAGTTCCATAATTAAAAAAATGCTCAAAACCCCATTTAAACAGTCTTAAAACGCTAAAATTAATATTTTTCACTGCATAGCAGTGAGTATTGTTCATTGGGCTGTTTCTGGTAAGCCTCCAAATTTCATATCAATCGAAGATCGTTAAAATCACAATCACCAAAAATTGCGACCAAATTTGGAAAATTACCATTTTAAGCATTTTTTAAGAATTTAAAATATGACCTACATTCTTATCATATACCAATTCATGTCAAATTAGCATGTGTTATCATGTTCTAGATTAGACATAAATAAAATGATAGAAAGAATGACTTTTCGTATGTAAATCACATTTTAATCCGCCAAACCTCCAAAAAACTCATCTAAACGATCCCGAATCGTCAAAATACGATGTGATTCACTGCATGGCAGTGAGTTCTTCTTAATTGATCGTTTCCGATGATCCTACCAAATTTCAGGTTATTCGGAGATCGTGAAATTTACGATCGCCAAAAACTTGACCAAATTCGAATAAATTATTTTTGGCGTATTTAGGATTAAATCCATGTGATTTGCATTCTTGCTATATATCATATCAAGTTAAACCATCATGTTTCAGATTTAACACAAATATAGCCGATATATAAAGAATAATTTTTTATATTTATAACAAATTAAATTTAATAAACTGCTTCAAAAACCCATCTAAACGACCTCATAATGCCGAAAAACAGCATGATTCACTGCTTAACAGTGAGTTTTTCTCACTAGATCGTTTTCGATGAACCTACTAAGTTTCAGGTCAATCGGAGTTCGTCAAATTCATGACCACCAACCTGTAACCAAACTCGGAGAATAACCATTTTAAGAGTTTCATGAATTAAAATAAATATGATATTGATTTCCATTCTTCTTATAATTATACTATGAGCTCAAGGCATATATTATGTTCTTCCTATTTCTAGGATACACAATATCTTCTTGTGCAATAAATTATCCTTTTATTAAATACACAAGAACCTAAGATATTATATTTTCTCCTGTTCGGAGAAAACCCCAATATCTCTTCTCATGGGTGGAGTTGGTCTCACTAGTACCCAAAGATAAAACTCTTTTCCTAGTTAGGAACCTCCACCACTAATGTAGATTTATCAAGGATAATTTTCACATGGTACATTAAACAGATTTTCATGACTCAAATAAATAGACCATTTTGTGGATCCTACTTATTAATCATAATGCTCAATCCATGAATAGACACAATTTCACATGTACAAATTTATTAAGAATTTTTCATGAATTCAAATAAACAAACCACTTTAGTGGTAACTATTTATTACTCACAAAATTCTCAATTTACAAGTGAAGATACATGTAGCTCAAAAAATTATTTTATTGCAGATTATGGACCACAGCTTAAAAGCCATACCAATAATATAGAACTCACACAAAATATCGTCATATTTCACTTAATTACAACCTCCAACCAGAGAACAAAATTTTTCATCGAAAATCCAAGACTAGCAATCACGCAGGGCATGAAAACATAAACTAAAATTTGAGAAAATTTTTATGCACCAATATGCCAAACGCTCCAATCATTAGTCATCCAGGATATCAAACAAAGGATTTCACTTTCTTACAAAATAATTATATCATTACACAATATCAATTATACCTTGTAAGACCTAGTGAATAAAATCCTACACCTCTATTATTGAATTTAATTCAACAACATATCTATTTACTAATAGCCAATGTGTAAACCTATTATATCACCAGTATTTAATCATGGAGACCATGGGGAGTCACCCCCACCACCATTAAATTAAAAACGAATTAAAATTATTAAAAAATAATTTTCAGAAAATAGAAAAACGTCCAAAACACAGTCCAAACGACCTCAAAACGCCGAAAAACACCATGATTCACTGCTAAAGCAGTGAGTTTTTCTCACCACGTCGTTTCCGATGGACCCACCAAATTTCAGCTCAATCGGAGTCCGTCAAGTTCACTGACCTCCGAAAATACCGGCTATTCGGTCAAAATCAGGTTTTGCGTTTTTCTAGGGTTTACCCCAAAAAATTCAGATAATCTCAATCAAATATCAATAAAAAACAGATATCTCATGATTACAAGAATAATCCAAAAATTTTGCACAGTTAATTCACAAAACAGCAGTGCAGTTTTTCAGAAAACCACATATACATGTAATTCAAAAACGCACATAAACACGATATTCTTGTTTCATGAAAAACTTAGTTATCTAATTAGATGTGAGTGGGCTCTGATACCAATTGATGGATTATTATATGCAGCGGAAGCAATCCCAGTATCAAAATCACATGTAATCTAGACAACTAGCATAAACGGGATTTCACGGGTTACCTCTTGAAGCGTGAACATATCTCTTCTATCACGTGAGCCTTCAGTTCCATAACTTTTCAATGGAATCTCCATCACCCGCGCAATCGTGATCCTCGAACGTTCCACGGTCTTCTACTGTGTTACCCAAATAATACCGGAAATAGCAATTTCGTGTGGGCGAAATTTCTAAGGAAAAGGGGCTGAAAATTTCGGCCACCATGTGCTACCTCCTCTAGGTGGAAAACCTTATGTATTTATAGCACAAGTTTTAAGGGTTAAAACCCTTTTCCAAAACCTGTTGGGTTTTCTTTTCCACCAGAAAAAGGATTCCTTTATTTCCTATTATTTAGGCACAGCAGGGACCACAGAATTTAATTAACAAGGCTCCAATTATGGAATTAATTTCTAATTTTCGAAATTAATATCTACCATAATTAATTACGAATTATTCCACTAAAAATTCGTAATTGCACTCCTTATTCAATTTCGAAATTCATCCATTAAATCTTATTTAACTCCCCATGTTAAGATTCAGATACTAATCAATTAAATTAAATTACTGACGATTTAATTTATTGATTATTTCCTTTAGACTTTCGCTTAACTTATTTCATGTGTCGGATACAAAATCCACCGGCCGGGTTTACACATGAAAACTTATAAGCTTTCATAAAGGTGTATCATCAATCTCTAAACCGAGACATGGATTCCATCAACTAACTATTACTTCGCCAATGTACATTATTATTATCCAATTTACCAGGCATATTGACCCAAGAAAGAATCTCGCCTTTTAATAAATCAAAAGAATAATAATATACACAGCTAATAATAATTATATCAAGATTAAGAGTATAAGTACATTTAATGGCTAGAGAGTTTATTTTATTAAGTCAGTATAAAATACTTATCTCTACTTGTCCGTTCAATACATACAAAATGTACTAGCACAAGAAGTTGGAATTAAACCATTCCCATAATCAAGATAAATTATATTTAATCTTGTGCTACAATCATTCCTGATGGTTTGTCCAATTCCATCATTAGATTGTGAACTCAAACTTTATACTTATAAGAACCGATGATTTAATCTTCCGTGTATAAGCTAAACTCTATACACTAAATCATCTACTATATAAGCAAAGGACACCGACTAATATATGATCTATTAAAACTTTATTAAAATTGAATGAACAATATTATCATAATAAATACTATATCTAAACCAAATCCATGGTTAATAGTATATATCCCAACACTTATAAACCGCGTTCCAATTCGCATGCTAATAATGTTCTTACTTGAAACTAGAATATAATGTGCTTTTGTGATTGATCAATAAACTTTCTTGGCTGCTTTATAATATAAGTTCTTGAGTAGTTTAACATGGACTTCTCTTTTGTTTCCTTATTTATTTTTATGCATAAATTTCACAAATGCTCATATAATTATGACGTTGTTTCACCAAGGTCATATAACTTTGTGTTTTTCTCACACAAACTTTTATCAGCTCACATAAAAGTCATAATGACCGGAAAACACAATATTTGACAGTATTTTCTTGTTCCCATTTTTTGTTTTTATATGCAGTCTATAAATAATAACCCAACTTATAAATAGTGGAAATATACATTTTTAACAGCTCCCAAATTAAAAATAATATCCGATTAAACAAATCATCAATGCTCGCCAATGGATACTAGTTCTTGATTGTGACTTTGTTCAACTGCAGATAATCTATACATATCCTCATCGACCCATCCTTCTTTTTAACAAACAACACCGGCGCACCCCAAGGCGAGACACTCGGTCTAATAAAGCCTTTATCCAACAAGTCCTGCAACTGTTCTTTCAATTCTTTTAAGTCCGGCGGGGCCATTCGATATGGCGGAATAGAAATGGGCTGAGTGCCTAGAGCCAAATCAATGCAAAAGTCAATGTCCCTATCGGGAGGCATCCCCAGCAGGTCGGAAGGAAAAACCTCTGGAAACTCACGAACAACGGGCACATAATCCATAGAAGGAACTTTAGCACTGGAATTACGAACATGTGCCAAATAGGCCAAACATCCTTTATCAACCATACGCCGAGCCTTCATATATGAGATGAACCTGCAGGTAGAATGACCAGGAGTCCCTCTCCACTCCAAATGAGGCAACACCGGTAATGCTAAGGTCACAGTCTTGGCATGACAATCCAATATAGCATGATATGGGGATAACCAATCCATCCCAGAATGACATCGAAATCCACCATGTCGAGAAGTAGGAGATCTATCTGGGTCTCAAGACCCCAATAACAACCATGCAAGCACGATAAACACGAATTACCACAATAGAATCACCCACCAGTGTAGACACATATACAGGAGCACTCAAAGAATCACGAGGCACAACCAGATAAGGGGCAAAATAAGATGATACATAAGAATATGTGGACCCTGGATCAAATAGAACTGAGGCATCTCTACTGCACACTAAAATTGTACCTGTGATAACTGCATCGGAGGCCTCAGCCTCAGGTCTTCCTGGCATAGCATAATATCGGGGCTGGGCCCCACCACTCAGAACTGCATCCCTAGGACGGCCTCCTGCTGGCTGGCCTCCACCTCTAGCTACATGACCTCTAGCTCTAGCGGCCTGGCCTCCACCTCTAACACCTCTACCCCTACCCCTAGCTGGCTGAGCGGGTGGTGGAACACCTGATGCTGGGACCATAGGACGAGAACCCTGGTGATGAGAACTGCTCGAGGCTCGAGGGCAAAACCTAGGAATATGCATCAAATCACCACAAGTATACCAAAACTTGGGCTGCTGAGACTGCTGACCCTGAAACTGACTATGACGGCCTGGATAACCACCCTGAAAACTCTGGAGCGGAGGTGCACTGATAGGAGCTGGTGGTGCACTGTAGGGTAACTGATCAGAATACTTCATATGAGAACCACAGCCATCTAAAGTACCTTGAGAAACCTGAATTGCTGACTGAAAGGGCCTGGGAGGATGGCCTCTACCAAAAGAATCCCTGCCTCCAGACGAGGCTCCACTGAATCTGCCAGAATGACAAGGCCTCTTATCGGACCCCTGACCGTTCCCGTGACACAAAACCATCTCAAATCTCCTGGCCACATTGGTCGGATCCTGAAAAGAAATCTCGCTACCTGTCTCCTTAGCCATCTGCAGTCTGATAGGCTGAGCGAGTCCCTCAATAAACCTCCTAACTCTCTCTCTCTCTCGGTGGGGAGTATCAGAAGAGCATGATGAGCCAAATCAATAAACCTCGTCTCGTATTGGGTGACAGTCATAGAACCGTGTAGGAGACACTCGAAACGCCTGCAGTATCATCTCTCTGAGTGACTGGAACAAACTTCTCAAGAAATAGCTACGAGAACTGGTCCCAAGTGAGAGCTGGTGATCCAACTGGTCTGGTCAAACAATAATCTCTCCACCATTTCGTGGCGGAACCTGACAGACGGAAAGCAGCAAAGTTGACCCCATTGGTCTCCATTATCCCCATGTTCCGAAGAACCTCATGACAGCTGTCTAAGTAATCCTAGGGATCCGCTGAAGATGTACCATCATAAGTAGCAGTGAACAACTTGGTGAACCTGTCCAGTCTCCACAAAGCATCGCAGACATAGCTGCTGCATCACAAGTCTGAGCTACTACACCCGGCTGAACTGATCCAACTGGTTGAGCTGCTAGAGTCTGAAACTTGGGGGCTATCTGGTCCGGAGTGCGGGTAGCGAGATTCTGTGCTCCTCTCCCAACCTGAGAGACGGCTGGTGCTATAGGAGGTAAGCCTGCCTGAGTGACACTCTCCATAAGGCCCACTAGATGGACCAGAGCATCCTGGAGTACTGGGGTAGCAATGAACCCCTCTAGGACCTGAGCTGGGCCAAGCGGAACGGTCTGGGCTTGAACCACATCATCAAACTCAACTTGAGGCTCCGCCGCTGGTCCTGCTGCTCTGAGCTGAGCTCTGCCCCTGCCTCGACCCCTAGCACGGCCTCGGCCTCTCCCTCTGCCCCTCGTAGGTGCTGCTGTTGGGGGCTGGGCTGCTGATTGGCGGATGAAGAAGCACGAGTCCTCGCCATATGCGAAAGATCAGAGTAGAAGATCAATTAGCATTGAGAAACCAAATCGCACGATAGAGAAGAACAGAAGTGAAAATGATCCTAACTCTGTAGCCTCTGGGGAAAAGCACAGACGTCTCCGTACCGATCCCTCAGACTCTACCGAGCTTGTCCATGAATAGTGAGACCCAAGAAACCTAGAGATCTGATATCAACTGGTCACAACCCGGACTTTCCACCCTCGGAAGACGTGATGGCACCTACTAGTGAAAGCTAGGCAAGCCACTTGTCTTACTCTTTTCATTTTTAATCCATTAACAATTATAATTAACATTTATAAACAACGGAAATTAATAGATCAGAAGAATGAAAATTTGACAATTTAGCTAATATCAATACGAATCCATAACATAAACTACCCAAAATTGGTGTCACAATCTCACGGACTATCTAAGAAAACTACAAATAAAGTCTGAAAAAGAAAGTACATGTCTGTCTCTGATATAGCAAAGAACATATGAAAACTAGATAGGGAGGGTACGCCAAGGCCTGCGGACGCCTTCAGGACTACCTCGGGTCTCCTGAGGGACTGAAGGCAGCAACCCCAAGCTAAGGTCCGTATGCTCCAGTACCGGAATCTGCACAAAAGTGTGCAGAGTGTAGTATCAGCACAACCGACCCTATCTGCTAGTGCCGAGCCTAACCTCAGCGAAGTAGTGATGAGGCTAGGACACAACAACCAATAACCTGCAGCTAAACAATATCTAACAGAATAACAGTAATAAAAGTAATTCACAAGTAACAGGGAAAGGGTAACATGCTATGGGAAGATACCAACATAATGAATCCCAGTAGTAGTGGAATAAGACAATCAAGGTACTTGAACCAAGCAGCAAGAAGTCAAAATAAACAGGCAATAAGTGCACGGCATCACCCTTCATGCTTTTACTCTCAATCTTCACTAATGCAATCAAATAATAAAATGTACGTAACATCACCCTTCGTGCTTTATCTTTCTTCCTCACCATATAAGTTTTAGAAATGGGCACGGCATCACCCTTCGTGCTTTATCTCTCTTCCTTACCATATGCATCAATATCAATAAAAATGTACACGACAGCACCCTTCGTGCTTTATAACTCTTTCCTCACCAAATGCATAAATATGAATGTGCACGACATCACCATTCGTGCTTTGTCACTCTTTCCTCACCCAAACAATAGCAAAAACAATATCCCGGCAAGGGAATCAACAACAAGAATAAACACATCCCGGCAAGGGAACCAACAGTGAGAAATAAGTACGTCCCGACAAGGGAATGAACAGTGAGAAAAAAGTACGTCCCGACAAGGGAATCAGCTATAACCAAACTAATAACAACACTTAATTTCACGATCAAAACCTCAACTGGAGCCAATGCTCAACAATAAACAAATACCACAAGTTAATCATAGGTCTTACTTAACATGGAGAATCGACAATTTAGGCAATTCTAGTACTTATTAAGAAATACAACAATTACAATTTAAGACTCACGGGCATGCTTGACACCGACGTATAGATACTCGTCACCAGACCTATACGTCGTACACTACACTAGCACATAGCAAATAAGGCACAATACCTATTCCCTCAAGCTAAGATTAAACCAAACACTTACCTCGAACTTCCACAGCCAACTCAAGCCTCAAACACTGGTTTTCCTTTAAAATCTACCTCCAAATTACTTGTATCTAGTCCAAATTAATTTAACAACATCAATAAATGCTAAAGAATTCATACCCAATGCTTAATTATAGGTTTTCTATTATTTTCCCCATAAAGTCAAAAATCGACCATGGGCCCGCTTGGTCAATACTCGAGGTTCGGACCAAAACCCGATCATCCATTCACCCACGAGCCCAAATATGCAATTAGCTTTGAAATTCGACCCCAAAACGAGGTCTAAATTCCAATTATCCAAATAGCCCAAACTCTACCCAAATTCCTAATTTCTACCATAAAAACACTAGATTTCGGATGAAGATTGATGAAATGCAATGGGAAATCGAAAGAAAAAGGTTTAGAATCATATACCAATGCTTTAGGGAAGGACTTGTCTCTTGAAAATTGCCTCAATGCTCTCTAGTTTGGAAAATATGAAGTAAACAGGTTCTGCCCATTTTTGCTACTGTTTCAAAAATGACTGGGCAGGCCTTCATCGCATTCGCGATGGGTTAGGCCCAGATGGCCATCGCGTTCACGTTCAAAGGCTCGCGTTCACGAAGCTTCACCTCCTCAAGGCTCTGCGTTCGCGGTCAAGTGGCCGCGTTCGTAGAATTATTTGAAATCCCTCCCCTAAGGCCTCTAACCCTACGCGTTCGCGAGAGCCTGAACGCGTTCGCGAAGGGTAACTTCCCCCACAGCTTCGCGTTCGCATCCTGAGCTCCGCGTTCGCGAAGAACAAACTGGCACTTGAGGAAACTTGCCTTACGCGTTCGCGAGTGGAGCCACGCGAACGCGAAGAACAAAATCTCTGTGCACTTGAGACAACAAAGCCTGCAACTTTTCTAAGTGTAAAAACATCCTGAAACCCATCCGAAACTCACCTGAGCCTCGGGGCTCCAAACCAAACATGTATACTAACTCAAGAACATCATATGGCCTTACTCGTGCGATCAAATCGCCAAATTAACACCTTTAACAACGAATTTAGCATTAAAATCAAAGGAAAATCTCATGGACTCTTAAGTTCCATTTTTAACGGCAGAGGGTCCGATTCACGTCATTTCAAGTCTGTTTCTTACCAAATTTTACAGGCTCAACCTAAATACCATATAACACCTGTACCGTCCTCCGGAACCAAGATACGGGCCCGATACCATCAATTTCAAATACATTCAAATTTCCAAAAACTCTTAAAATTCCAGTTAAATAATTTTCTTCAAAAATTCATTTCTCGGGCTTGGGACTTCGGAATTCGATTCCGGGAATACGCCCAAGTCGTCTGGGTCCGTTTATCCAAAATGTTGACCGAAGTCAACTTAAATTCAATTCCAAAGGCCAAATAAGAATTTTCATCAAATTTTCTCATAAAAGCATTCCGGATATACTCCCGGACCGTGCACGCAAATCGAGGTAAGATAAAAGGAGACTTTTAGGGCCTCAGAACACAAAATTGAGTCAAAAATCAAGTACCCACTCCGATCACAAGCATTAGTTGTCTTAGCAGACTGAATTCGTTTCAAATTATTTGGTGTTTTAGAAAATTAATATACATTTTAGTATTTTTTTTTAGTTAAAGGAGTGACAATTTGATGAGATGTTTTACAGAGAAATAAAAAGTAGTGTGGACAGTATTTTGTAATTAAGGACTATCAAATACCTTTCTTAAAAAGACAATAATATGGACCGATGATAGTATAAACTTACTGCTAGAGATTCTGCTCTCAGCAATGGAAACAGTGATAAGGAAACCTAGAAGCAGTGATGTGGCTGCTTTGTTCATATCTTTGGCCATTTTTATTAGATGGTTACTTATTTTTTTTAATCCTGAATTATGCTACTATTGATCAAGTACTCATATTTATAGAGAGACGTACGGATGTTAAAGCCTAATTATACTCTTCTTGTTCTTTGCCAACTTTTTAGATTTTTTTCCTCCCCTTACCACCCCGCAAGCAACGGTCAGGCCGAATCCTCCAACAAGACAATACTGAACATCTTAAAGAAAAAGCTCGAGGGAGCTAAAGGGTTATGGCCGGAAATGCTACCAAAGGTATTATGGGCCTACCACACCACGCCAAAAACAAGCACAGGCGAAATGCCATATTCACTAGTCTACGGGACTGACGCCATGATACCTGTTGAGGTTGGAGAGCCCAGCCTATGGTACTCCAATGAAAGTGGACAGAACAACGATGAGAATAGAAAATACGACCTCGACGAGGCAGAAGAACGAAGAGACATGGCTTACGTAAGAATGGTAGCCCAAAAACAACAGGCAGAAAGGTACTACAACAAAAAGGTCAAAGTACAACCACTCAAAGTCGGAGACTATGTTCTCAAAGCCAAAACACTGGCGAGCAAAGATCCGAAAGAAGGCAAATTAGGAGCCAATTGGGACGGGCCATTCAAAATCACTGCAGCAGCAAGCAAAGGAGTATTCCAACTAGAAACAATGGAACGAAAACTACTGCAAAACTATTGGAACGTCGCTCACCTCAAATACTTCAACTTCTGAAAAAAGGACGCCCCCCAAATCGTATTCTTTTTCCCTCACCCAGATTTTGTCCCAATTAGGTTTTCTCAGGGAGGTTTTTAACGAGGCGACGAAGGGGACGTTTCGAAGTTTAAAGTATAATTCATTGCCCCGCCTGTCGGTTATCTCTCCAGGCCGAACAATGAAGGGACTAGACAGGAAGACTTCTCCAATATATGTATGAAATAGACATGTATAGTATTCTCCAATGAATGAAGTATAGCAACATTTTGTTCTCTCTACGAAGACATTCTCCAATGATTGAAGTATAGAAGCATTTTGTTCTCTCCACGAAGATATTCTCCAATTAGTGAAATAAAGCAATACTTTTGTAACGACCCGACCGGTCGTTTGGAGCTCTAGCACATCGTTCACCAATTTGAGGCTATGAGCAGCTTCATTTCAGGTATTATGACTTGTACGCATTGTCGGAATTGAATTCCGGGAAGTTCGGAGTTAATTGGGAAAGAGAATTCTCATTTCGGAAGCTTTAAGTTGAAAGAATTGACTAAGATTGGATGTTTTAGTAAGGGACCTCGAAATCGGGATCAGAAGGTTCTAGCAGGTTTGTATGATGATGTTGGACTTGGGCATATGTCCGGATCAGGTTTTGGAAGACCAGGGAAAGTTTCGGCACCTATTGTGGAAGTTAGCATTTTTGGAAGAATTTCATAAGTTTGGGCTAAAGTGCATTTCAGTGTTATCAATATCCGTTTGGGATTCTGAGTCTGGGAATAGCTTCGTGTGGTGATTCTAGTATTGGGAGCGCGATCGGAACTGAATTCGGAGATTTGTAGGTCGTTTTGGAGTCATTTGGCTAAAGGTAGAAATTGAAGGTTTTTGAGAAGTTTGACCGGAAGTGGACTTCTTGATATCGGGGTCGGATTTCCATTTAGGAAGTTGGTAGGTCCGTAATGTCAAATATGACTCGTGTGTAAAATTTATGGTTAATCGGACAGGATTTGATAGGTTTCGGCAACGAATGTAGAAGTTTGAAATTCTAAAGTTCATTAAGCTTGGATTGGAGGTCGGTTCATGATTTTAGCTTTGTTTGATATGATTTGAGGCCTCGAGAGGGTCCGCATTATGTTATTAGGACTGGTTGGTATGATTCGTTGGGGTCACGGGGGCCTCGGGTGTATTTCGGATGGTTAACATATCAAATTTGGAATTTGAAGAACGATTGTAGCAGCTGGTATCTGGTGTAACTGCACCTGCGAGGTTTGGGCCGCAGGTGCAGAGCCACAGAAACGGCCAAAGGAGTGCAGATGAAGTTGAGAAGGGAGAAGGCTAGGACCCCAGATCCTGGTTACAAATTCTCGATTTGCTTTAAAGCATTTGTGTGGCCGGTGGTATGGAACTGTAGACTTGTCACCTGGTGCATGAGATCGTGGAAGCGTATCTGGTGTAACTGCACCTTCGAGGTTTGGGCCGCAGGTGCAGAGCCACAGAAACGGCCAAAGGAGTGCAGATGAAGTTGAGAAGGGAGAAGGCTAGGACCCCAGATCCTGGTTACGGATTCTCGATTTGCTTTAAAGCATTTGTGTGGCCGGTGGTATGGAAGTGTAGACTTGTCACCTGGTGCATGAGATCGTGGAAGCGTATCTCACGAGAAGATTGTATAAGTGTGACATGCAGTCACTTGATTGATTAAAAATTTAATCCGAGTATGAAGATGGTGGTAATATCACTAATTTAAGAATTTATGCCAGAGGGCACTCGATTTATTGGGTTGTGGACTGTGGGAGATTGCTCCCGCTATAATGGTTGTTCTTGTGTGTTATGAGACGAATGGGGTTATTATGGACCCAGGGAAGGTTATAATCCCTATTTCGGTACGATCAGAATCGACTTGAGGTTTGTGGATGGATTTAAATAAGAAGGTGGGCTCTATATCAGGCCGGATGTGTTCATTTCAGCAATGCGCTCCTTATGGAGGAGTTTTCGAACGTTGGGTGTTATTTCGTCGTCAGCTATTTCATGTAATTCCATATTGCACCGTGTCAGTTGTGAAACGGTTTGATAAATTTCTTATGTGTTGAGGTTCCGCGTAGCGATAATGTTATGTGAGCGGGATGGCTCTTGAGTTTCAGAACATATATTGCACCTCATTGTGCTTGAGTTTGTTAGCTTATGGCGCTATATGTCTCCCCAAGGATGGTATTATGCACTTAGTGTGCTTGTGACCGGTATTCAGTATTTTGTAAGTAATGAGAAATTTAGCTCGATGTGTATCTCCTTATGTGAATTTTAAGGTGTGGAACGGGTGGCACGCCGCCACGGGTATGTTATTTGGATCGGGTTGCACGCTGCAACAGTGTGATGTTGAACACAGTACTATTTTTTTCTTTTGTCTGTTTTTTCCCCATTTTCCGAGGAAAGCTCCTATTAGTTGCGTGAGTTGAGTAGTCCATTCCAAGAGTTCGATTTCTTTATGTATCATGTTCGAATTGGTAGCTTATTGGCACATTGTGGAAGCATATGAGGCTTTAGGTCATGACTGGGGTGGCTTGTTGCCTGAGCGGTTTGTATTGGGTGAGACAAGGTTATGGGATCTAGGATCTGTGCGATCGGATTATATGATGTATATTAAAGAGCAAATACCATTATTTGGTTCAGAATAAGGTAATGATTCTTTTCAGGAGTATAGACTCAATGATTTGTTGACTCAGCATTTGGTTATGAGTTTCCACGCATCTCTTCCGTCGTGGAGGTATTACAAAAGTTAGGACAAGACTTAAATATATCATGAGGTGCATTGCGAGCATCAGATTCGGGGAAATGTCGGCTATTATGATCAGAGAATGTTATTATGGTCCTGTGAATGACGTGGTGTGTAGTGTGAATTCAGCAAAGGTATGCAATCTTGTTTCGGTACATCATGTGGTGATTTATACGGTGTTCATATGTTGAAAGCAGGCCTGGCAGAGAATTTCGGATGTTGAAACTGGGTTCTAAGGCTTATTTGCCTAAATGAAAGAGGTTATTCTTAGATTTTATCGAGCTAATGCGCCCAACTGGGTTGTAGTAGCACGGGTAGGTGCACGAGGTGTTAAACAGTGATTTCGGACAACTCCAGCACAGTTCTTAGCGCGTTCGAGGATGAACGTAAGTTTAAGTGGGAGGGAATGTAACAACCCGACCGGTCATTTGGAGCTCTAGCGCGTCGTTCAGCAGTTTGAGGCCATGAGCAGCTTCACTCCAGGTATTATGACTTGTACGCATGGTCGGAATTGAATTCCGGGAAGTTCGGAGTTGATTTGGAAAGAGAATTCTCATTTTGGAAGCTTTAAGTTGAAAGAATTGACTAAGATTGGATTTTTGAGTAAACGACCTTGGAATCGGGATTTGAAGGTTCCAGCAGGTTCGTACGATGATTTCCGACTTGGGCGTATGTCCGGATCGGGTTTTGGAAGATCCGGGAACATTTTGGCACCTATTGTGGAAGTTAGCATTTTTGGAAGAATTTCATAAGTTTAGATTGAAGTGCATTTCAGTGTTATCAATGTCCGTTTGGGATACGAGTATAGGAATAACTCCGTATGGTGATTCTGGTATTGAGAGCGCGATCAGAAGTGAATTCGGAGGCTGTAGGTCGTTTTGGAGTTTGGCTAAAGGTAGAAATTGAAGGTTTTTGAGAAGTTTGACCGGAAGTGGACTTTTTAATATCGGGGTCGGATTTCGATTCCGGAAGTTGGAGTAGGTCTGTAATGTCAAATATGACTTGTGTGTAAAACTTGGGGTTAATCGGACGGGATTTGATAGGTTTCGGCATCGAATGTAGAAGTTTGAAATTCTAAAGTTCATTAAGCTTGGATTGGAGGTCGGTTCATGATTTTAGCATTGTTTTATATGATTTGAGGCCTCGAGCAGGTCCGGATTATGTTATGGGACTGGTTGGTATGATTGGTTGGGGTCCCGGGGGTCTGGGGTGGATTCCAGATGGTTAACAGATCAAATTTGGAATTTGAAGAAGGATTGCAACAGCTGGTATCTGGTGTAACCGCACCTACGAGGTTTAGGCCGCAGGTGCGGAGCCGCAGAAGCGGCTAAAGGAGCGCAGTTCCGGTTGAGAAGGGAGAAATCTGGAATCGCAGATGCGGTCATGTTGCCGCAGAAGCGGGACCGCACCTGCGGAAGCAGAAGCACAGAAGCGGAAGAAGGGGGCCTGGTGAAGGACCGCAGATGCGGTAGTGGGGCCGCACCTGCGGAACCGCAAAAGCGGTCAAGTAACCGCAGGTGCGGAAAAGCTGGAGGCAGTGAGTTCTTTTACAGTCGGGATTTGGCCATATTCTTTCATCTTTCTCCAGTTTGGACTATTTTTGGAGAGCTTCAAGTGGGGGTTTTCATTATCAACGACAAGGTAAGCTAACCCCACCTATCTTGAATTAAATATATTGATTATGTATGGATTTTAGCATGTAAATTGGTAGAAATTTGGGGGTTTGAGGAAAACCTAGAAAATTGGTATTCTTGGATTTTGACCACGATTTTGGGCATCAAATTAAGAATAAATTGCATATTTGAGTTCGTGGGGTTATGGGTAAACTTTATCTTCAAAAAATTTCGGAATTCGGGCACGTGGGCCCAAAGGCATTTTTGTCAACTTTTCGATCAGGGTTAGAAATTGTTATAAATTGGATTATTGTGAGGAATTGAACATGTATTAATGGGTTTACGTAATCATTGGCTAGTTTTGGAACGTTGTGAATCAATTTGAGTCTTCAGAAGGGCGTGGAATGCCGGTTACGGAGTTTCGAAGCGAGGTGAGTCTCCTTTCTAACCTTATAAGAGGGAATTGTCCCCATAGGTAAACTAATTGGATATATGCTTCTATTTGTGGGGGCTACGTACGCACGAGGTGACGAAAGTCCATGCGTAGCTACTATTATGCTTAAGTCTGGGTAGTCTAGGACCTTAAAGCATGCTTTACTTCTAATATTTGAAATCTTATTGACAATTTAAAATGCTTAAAATATATCGAACGTATAAATGAATGTCTAATTGACTAGACATCGTTTCTTGATCTGTAAAAAGGGAAATTGCTTTTTCTTGAATAATTGCTCCTTAATGAATTCTTGAATGACTGCTTGAATGTGTTTATCTATTCTGGAACGGGCTGAACGCCTCGGTAGGTTAAATAGATGCATCTATGGTTCGCGGCATTCGATCCTCTGGCAGTGCACAGTTTAAATATTATTGGATCGGGCCATACGACCTCAGCATGATTTTCGCATGCTTGTATTGCTTGCCTTGAAATTTATTGAAGTTGATATTGTTTCTTCCCGGCTTGAGAATAAATGTATAAACGATGAAAAGGAATTTGGGAATTTCCCAAAAAAGAAAAAAATTGTTTACTTGCTTCATTCTATTGAATTACAATCATGTTTATAAAAATCCTCGATTTATTATATTATTGACGTATCATTATTGGACCACTAGTAAGTGTCGAAGCCGAACTCTCGTCTCTACTTCTTCGAGATTAGACGGGATACTTACTGAGTACACGTTGTTTTCGTACTCATGCTACACTTGATGTGCATTTTTGTTGCACAGGAACATGTATTTCTAGTGGCCTACTGGGCGTAGCAGCATGGATGATACGGGGACTAGGTGAGCTGCATTTCTCGAGGCGACCCGCAGCCAGTATAGTCTCTTTCAGCTTCTTGTATTTACTTTCTGTCCAATTTGTATTCCGGACAATTATTGTACTTTATTCGATTCCTTAGTAATTGGTCACGCACTTGTGACACCGGGTTCTGTCATGCACAGCAAGTGTAGCATGAGTACGAAAATAACGTTTACTCGAAGAAGTAGAGACGAGATGTCGACTTCGACACTTACTAGTGGTCCAGTAATGATACATCAATAATATAATAAAACCAAGGATGTTTATAAACATGATTGTAATTCAATAGAATGAAGCAAGTAAACAATTCTTTCTTTTATAGGAAATTCCCAAATTCCTCTTCATCATTTATACATATATTCTCATGTTGGGAAGAAATAATATCAACTTCAATAAATTTCAAGGCAAGCAATACAAGCATGCGCAAATCATGCCGAGGTCGTACGGCCAGATCCAATAATAATTAAACTGTGCGCTACCAGAGGGTCGAATGGTGCGAACCATAGATGCATCTACTACCCCGCTCGCGAATCATACATGCGACGCGGTCAAATATAAATAAACAATCACCCTACTCGCGAATCATACATACGACGCAGGTACACATAGAATCACATACTCAAACAGTCAATCAAGACATTCATCAAGGAAATAATTTATTCAAGGAGGTGTAAATTTTCCTTTTTTACAAGTCAAGAAAATGAAGTTTAACTATTTTAGAAAATTATTTGCCACTTCGATATGATTTAAGCAATTTAAACTATAAATAAGGTTGCATTTATTACAAGTAAGCATGCTTTTGGGGTCCTAGACTACCCCGACATGAGCATATTAGTAGCTACGCACGGACTCTCGTCACCTCGTGTGTATGTAGCCCCCACAAATAGCAACACATATTTAATTAATTCACCTATGGGGACAATTCCCTCTTACAAGGTTAGAAAGGAGACTCACCTCGTTCCGAAGGTAATAACCAGCAATCCACGCCCTTCCGAAGACTCAAATCGATGCAAAATGCTCCAACACTACGCAATAATTATGTAAGCCCATTAATATGAGATCAACTACTCATTATAATCCAATTTATAACAATTCCTAACTCCGGTCGAAAAGTTGACAAAATCTCCCTCGGACCCACGTGCCCGGATTCCGAAATTTTTCGAAGATAAACTTTACTCATAACCTCACGAACTCAAATCTATAATTTACTCTTAATTTCATGTCCAAAATCGTGGTCAAAATCCAAAAATACCAATTTTCTAGGTTTTTCCCTCAACCCCAAGTTTTCCACTAATTTCCATGTTAAAATCTACACATAATCAATGTATTTAACTCATAATAGGTAGGATTAACTTACCTCCAAGTTGCTAGGTGGAAGCCCCTCTCAAGAAGCTCCAAAATCGCCCAAAAATAGATAAAAATGAGCAAATTAAAATGGCCGAACCCCGCTATTTAATGTATTCTGCCTAGCAACTTCCGCACCTGCGGACTCCTCGCCGCTTTTGCGAGTTCGCTTCCGCGGAGTCTCCATCGCACCCGCACCAATTACCGCTTCTTCGATCTTTCATCTCGCTTCTGCGCTTGCGCAGATGCGGTCAATGCCCCGCACATGCGGTCCTTCACCTGGGCGGTCATATTCCGCTTCTGCGGCTCTGCACCTGCGGCCCAAGCCTCGCAGGTGCGGTTACACCAGAAGGCAGCTGATCACTTCTTCTTCAAATTCTAAAATTGATCCATTAACCACCTGGAATCCACCCGGGGCCCTCGGGACCCCGTCTGATCACACCAACCAGTCCCATAACATAATGCGGACCTGCTCGAGGCCTCAAATCATATCAAACAACTCTAAAATCATGAATCGACCTCCAATCCAAGCTTAATGATCTTTAGAATTTCAAACTTCTACATTCGATGCCGAAACCTATCAAATCCCGTCCGATTGACCCCAAATTTTGCACACAAGTCATATTTGACATTAGGGACCTACTCCAACTTCCGAAATAGAAATCCGACCCTGATATCAAAAAGTCCACTTCCGGTCAAACTTCTGAAAAACCTTCAAATTTCTCTCTTTAGCCAAATGACTCCACAACGACCTACAGACCTCTGAATTCATTTCCGATCGCGCTCCCAATACCAGAATCACCATACGGAGCTATTTCTAGACTCGGAATCCCAAACGGACATGGATAACACTGAAATGCACTTCAACCCAAACTTATGAAATTCTTCCAAAAATGGTAACTTCCACAATATGTGCCGAAATGTTCCCGGGTCTTCCAGAACCCGATCTGGACATACGCCCAAGTTCGAAATTATCATACGAACCTGCTGGAACCTTCGAATATCGATTCCAAGGTCGTTTACTAAAAAATCTAATCTTAGTCAATTCTTTCAAATTAAAGATTCCGAAATGAGAATTCTCTTTCCAAATCAACTCCGAACTTCCCGGAAATCAATTCTGACCATGCGTACAAGTCATAATACCTGAAGTGAAGCTACTCAGGACCTCAAAGCGCTGAACGACGCGCTAGAGCTCCAAACGACCGGTCGGGTCGTTACATTCTCTCCCACTTAAACATACGTTCATCCTCGGATGTGCTAAGAACTGTGTTGGAGTTGTCCGAAATTACTGTTTAACACCTCGTTCACCTACCCCTACTACTACAACCCAGTTTGGTGCATTATCTCTATCAAATCTAAAGATAACCTCTTCCATTTATGCAAATAAGCCTTAGAACCCAGTTTCAACATGCGAAATTCTCTGCTAGGCCTGCTTTCAGCATATGAACGCCGTATAAATCACCACATGATGCGGCGATACAAGATTGCATACCTTTGCTGAATTCACACTATGCACCACGTCTTTCACAGGACCATAATAACATTCTCTGATCATAATAACCGTCATTCCACGAATCTGATACTTACAATGCACCTCATGATATATTTAAGTCTTTTCCCAACTCCTGTAATACTACCACAACGGAAGAGATGTGTAGAAATTCATAACCAACTGCCGAGTCAACAAATAATTGAGTCTACACTCTTGACAAGAACATTACCTCATTCGGAACCAAATAATGCTCTTTGCTCTTTAATATACTTCATACAATCCGGTTGCTCTAATCCTAGGTTCAATAATCTTGTCTCACCCAGTACGAACTGCTCAGGCAACAAGCCACCCCAGACATGACCAAAAGTCTCATATGATGCCACAATATGCGTATAGGCTAGAAGGGACTACTCCACTCACGCAGCTAAATATGAACTTTCCTCAGAAAATGGAAAACAAAACACACAGAATAGAATATGAGGGACTGTAATCATCATCACACTGTTGCGGCGTGCAACCCGATCCAAACAACATACCCGTGGCGACGTGCCACCCGATCCACACCTAAAATTAACATAAGGAGATACACATTGAGTTAAATTGCTCATTACAACAAAATACTGAATATCGGTCATAAGCACACTAAGTGCATAATACCATCCCTGAGGGGACATATAGCGCCATAAGCTAACAAACTCAAGCACAACTGAGGTGCGATATATGTTCTGAAACAAAAGAGCCATCTTGCTCACATAACACCATCGCTACGCGGAACCTCAACAAATAAGAAAATTATCGAGCCGTTCACAACTCACACGACACAATATAGCATTACATAAAATAGCCGACAACGAAATAACATCCAACGTCCGCATACTCCTCCATAAGGAGAGCTATGGTGAAATGAACACATTCGGCCTGATATAGAGCCCATATTCATATTTAAATCCATCCACAGACCTCAAGCCAATTCTGATCGTACCATACTAGGCCAATAATCTGGGTCCATAATAACCCCTTTTTCCCATAACACACAAGAAAAACCATCATAACCGAAGTAATCCTCCACAGTTCACAACCTAATAAACTGAGTTCCCTCCAGGCATAAATTCTCAAATTAACGATATCACCACAATCTTCATACTTGATTTCATTCTTTAATCAATCAAGTGACTACATACCACACTTATACAATCTTCCCGTGGGGCACGATCCCACGACCTTCCGTTATGGATAACAAGTCTGCACATCCATACTACCGGCCGCACTAACGCTGATAAGCGATCAAGAATCCATAACCAGGATGCAAAGCCTCTTTCACAAAACACAAATCTCAGGTGACGCTGAAGACAATGCCAGCTTACTCTAATCATTCAAATCCCTTTCATGCTCATCCGAGCTCGTGACATCCTTGTCAACACCAAACCGCAACCTTGATCCTCACTTTCAAATTTCATACCGCTCACTGCACCTAACATGCCAGCATGCGAAAGTACAAGAATTTCATCTCAACTCCTGAACCACTAACATAGTAAACACTTCCTCACATGGAAACTTTTTACTTAACTCATTCCAAGAGAACCATGGCAACACACGAGTGAATTCTGATAACCGTAGAACATTCAAATCCTCAAGTAGTGGCCTAAACCACCACAACCCTTCCGAGATCCGCCTACACATAACAGGCCATAATACTTGAATACTTCCAAACAATATCAATTACGGCTGCCGTCGAGCCTTGCACGCACCGCCATCACGATGCCAATTCAACCGTGGCTAACCAATCTATCTTCTTCTAGTTCATCCTTAACTTGCCTTAGATATAATAATAGCTCCATTCCTTACATCACCAACCTGAATTTACACTCACCTTGAGTGACCCCATTCTACGAGACCACCCTGTCTCCAAACCTATGAATCATTTCATACACTCCTTGCACGCATATTCGCATCTTCAACTGATACACCCGTTCTGATAATTCCTTTACATATCGAAAGTCTTTTTCTCTTTTTCCTCCCAATGCTACACTGCAAGTCAAAAACATCATAGAACATTCTAAGCCTCTTATCATAAGCTGCTACAAAAGCTTGATTCTTAACCATACTGCGGGCTTGAACCCTTAGGCACTGCATTTTTTTACCTTTGAATTCACTAGGACCGTTGTTAAGAGTCATCCACTCTGGCTTGGTCTCGAATACAAACAGCTCCGAGGCTTCGGTGACACATGAACACCCATCTCGATGAAGCACCCAACCGAATCACTTCCTTGTAAATCATCTCCGCACAAAACACAAATCTTGAGTCTTCTTAAAGCTTGAACATGAGCCAATCAAGCCAACTATAGCACACTTTTACCAATTCCTTTTCTCAAATTACCGCTTATGTTCTTTTCCCTTAGCCGAAACAACTTACCAATATGCCGATAACCCGAAACCTCACAAGGAGATAATCATACAACCCAATCGTACGAGGTGGTACTCTACCACTTAGCTTGAAGCCACCATTACACAACTCTAGAACCCAACAAGATTCTTTCTTCATTGTTAACATGATCTAGCAGCACCAACCCGCCATGTTCCTCGAAATCTTCCTGTAAAACCATTTATGAATACTCTGAATTATTAACCACATTCACATGTCCGACCTCTTTACCAGATAGCCAGTAGGATTCTTCACAGAAGCTTCGCCAACCACGCGACTGCTAATCTTCTCATAGGAGATAAACCACATGTGGAGATTACACGTCGACATCTTTCAACGCCACTGCACGAGGTACAATCACTACGTCATCTATAACCTATCATGAGCCCGTGCTCATCCATCAATTGTACTAGTCCGTTCACTTCTTAGGGACATCAACTAAATGTGCAACGGTACCTCCAAATCGAAGGTCATGTTGTATCCTTCTTCATATCGAGCAACTTCTTTATGTTGTATCAAATCTCCCGCCGTATAGTAGCCGATATTTCAAATTAAGTCCGTAGACCCAGTCACCGTCCACCCTGAATCCCAAATCACTCTAGACTTTTTCTCCGAGTGCGTAGTTATCCTGCCACTCTCCCACTTTGGGCAAACTCACTTTTTTAAGAAACTACTTGACCTCCACTTCTTACACCTGGCCTTCTAGAAGTTTAACCACCGTATGACACTTCCCACACATCCTTCCTCATCCTTTGCTGCTCAGTTGATGCCTTAGATCAAAATCTATCTCGGTAGCACTTGAACCAATAGACCGCTACTAACTTTTAAACCTTTCCGAAGATCATCTTTCTTGAGCCATCAGCATTAGAAATACACATTCAATCCTGAGCCACCGCACCCCGCGATCTCTAACAGCCGTTTCTCTAATACTATCTTACAATATCCCTCCCCAAGGGCGAATTGTAGAAGGTCTTAACACCGGCAAATTTAGTACATTCAACAAGGACAACAATACCTCATCACAGATGAAAATTCCACCACGCTCGCAAATACCAAACCTCGTTACTCCATCAACCCAAATCTGAACATTCTTAGCCCGATTTCCTTTCCCCCGCCGGGAATAAAATACCGAATCTCTAAATCATGCACTGAGTAAACCTCCCTACAAGTCATTCACTTCGCCGACACGAAGGCAAGAATCCTACCATCATATCAATACCGTGCGACAACCATTCAGAAGCATCATGGCAACTTGTGCCTAGCCTCAGAGCTCTCAGAAGTACAACTACTGAGCTGAAATGACAGAATATCCTTCCACAAGGCGACGACAATAGTCGAATCAACTACACAGGGAGAAGCATCCCTCACCACCTCTGTAGTACCTTTAAAATTTCTCAATTCCTGATTTATAATAAGCGCTTCGCGTCTGATCACTACCTACTCTGCACCAATAAAAGGTAGCAAGAGAGGGCCGCAATAGCTTTTACCCGATATGAGGGTCGGGATCGAATTCCTCAGGGAGCTAGAGAGGGCCGCAATAGCTTTTACCGTTGCACAATTTTACCCACTCTCACACCTCTCGGTAGAGAGAGTGATTTTGCCCAATTGACTCTCTCGAGACCAAATGGGTAGGCAAATTAGCTCAAGCAACTAGGGTTCAAGTCGGATAATTACACTCTCGAGGTTTAACCCTTTAATTGGGACTATCAATTCTCTTGAGTCCATCCCAATTCCTTGTTGGGCCAATTTTTGGAGACTTAGGCTCTCTCTCAAGAAGAGCCAAGTCAACTTAGCACAAACCAGTGTTTGCAACCACCAATTCATAAATTAAACCATTAAATTGACCCAAATACAAACACCCATAGTCAATCTAACCTTAAATCACAACACCCATCAATTACCCACATTAGGGTTGAGCCACAACCCTAGCTAATGGGTTTAGCTACTCATGCTAGAAGAAGAAAATAGAGAAATAGATGAAAAGAAGACATATTAATTAAGTACTAAAGTAAAATACAAGAATCTATCATTAAAAGTAAGCTAAGATGCCAAAAATGGCTACAGATAATGTTCTCACGAGCGCAGCTGCTAAAATAAAATAACTGATGCCCTAAAAAAGGAAAAAGGTTCTATTTATACTAAGCTGGAAAAACTAGACAAAATTGCCCCTGCGGGGTGAGTGCGGGCCGCACAAAATGGACTGCGGCCGCACTAGGCTCTTGGACTTCAAATCCTGGCTCTCTGAACTTGGGCTCCGCGGACCGCGCAGAGTGGACCGCGGCCGCGGAGGCAGCTAGCGCGGTCCGCACAAACATGACCGCGAACCGCATGGCTTTGAACCTTGGCAATTTCAACTCTCTGAAGTTCTCTTCCGCGGACCGCACATAATGGCAGTGCGGCCGCGGAGCCTTCACTGCGGACCGCGCAATGTGTACTACGGCCGCGTTGCTTGAAGCTTGGTTTTGCCATTCTCTGAATCTACCTAGTGCAGACCGCACAGAATGGACTGTGGCCGCACTAGGTTTTATGCCGTACAATCTGCTCTCTGAATCTCCCTAGTGCGGACCGCACAAAGTGTAGTGCGGCCGCACTAGGCCTGTTTGTCCTGAGTTTGCCTTGTTTTTGGTACTTGTGCAGATTTCACTCCTTTTGAGCCGATCTTTGACATTTCGTCACTTTGTCTGTCAAACCTGCAATCAAGCACAACCTATGATCCTTTTGGGAATAGTTTGTAACAATTCATAATTAAAGCGTAAGCAAGAAGGAGCATAAAACACGTCAAAATCCCTAGTTATCAGCATCGCATAAGATCGATTGGGAAAGAAATAAAGGCATAGGCCTCAAATTGCACTGAGGAAATCAAGAAGGGAACTACTCCTAACAACCCTGTAGCCTCCCGAAGATAAGTACAGACGTCTCTGTACCGATCCGCGAGATTCTACTAGACTTGCTCATGACTCGTGAGACCTAAGGGAACCTAATGCTCTGATACCATGTTGTCACGATCCAAAATCCACTAAGGGTCGTGATGGCACCGGACACCATTGTCAGGCAAGTCAACACTAAATAACTAGTAACTTCTCATTTTAGATATTTCTGAATTCACTTCTTTTATACATTTAAACAATAAAGAATAAATTCCACCGAATAAATAATTATATCTTTAATAATTTCAAAATACTGAATAATCCCATAGACATCCTAGAACCCGATATCACAAGTGCATGAGCAATTACTAAGGAATCGAATAAAGTGCAATAACTGTCCGGAATACAAATTGGACAGAAAGTAAATACAATACGCTGAAAGAGACTATACTGGTTGCGGGTCACCTCGAGAAATGCAACTCACCTAGTCCCAATATCATCCATGCTGCTACGCCTAGTAAGCCACTAGAAATACATGTGTCTGTGCAACAAAAATGCACAAAAAGTGTAGCATGAGTACGAAAACAACGTGTACTCAATAAGTATCCCGTCTAATCTCGATGAAGTAGAGACGAGAGGTCGACTTCCACACTTACTAGTGGTCCAGTAATGATACGTCAATAATATGATAAACCGGGGATTTTTACAAACATGATTGTAGTTCAATAGAATGAAGCAAGTAAACAATTCTTTCTTTTATAGGAAATTCCCAAATTCCTTCTCATCATTTATACATATATTCTCAAGCCGGGAAGAAACAATATCAACTTTAATAAATTTCAAGGCGAACAATACAAGCATGCGCAAATCATGACGAGGTCCTATGGCCCTATCCAACAATATTTATAATGTGCACTGCCAGAGGATAGAATGGCGTGAACCATAGATGCATCTATAACCCTACTCGCGAATCATACATGCGACGCGGCCAAATATAAATAAACAATCACCCTGCTCGCGAAACATACATGCGACGCAGGTACACATAGAATAACATATTCAAACAATCAATCAAGACATTCATCAAGGAAATAATTATTCAAGCAGGTGTAAATTTTCCTTTTTTACAAGTCAAGAAAATGAAGTTTAACTATTTTAGAAAATTATTTGCCACTTCGATATGATTTAAGCAATTTAAACTATCGATAAGGTTGCATTTATTACAAGTAAGCATGCTTTTGGGGTCCTAGACTACCCCGACATAAGCATATTAGTAGCTACGCATAGACTCTAGTCACCTCGTGCGTATGTAGCCCCCACAAATAGCAGCACATATTCAATTAATTCACCTATGGGGATAATTCCCTCTTGCAAGGTTAGAAAGGAGACTCACCTCGCTCCGAAGTTAATAACCAGCAATCCACGCCCTTTTGAAGACTCAAATCGATGCAAAATGCTCCAACACTACGCAATAATTATGTAAGCCCATTAATATGAGATCAACTACTCATTATAATCCAATTTATAACAATTTCTAACCCTGATCGAAAAGTTGACAAAATCTCTCTCGGACCCACGTGCCCGGATTCCGAAATTTTTCGAAGATAAACTTTACTCATAACCTCACGAACTCAAATATATAATTTACTCTTAATTTCATGTCCAAAATAGTGGTCAAAATCCAAAAATATCGATTTTCTAGGTTTTTCCCTCAACCCCAAGTTTTCCACTAATTTCCATGTTAAAATCTACACATAATCAATGTATTTAACTCATAATAGGTAGGATTAACTTACCTCCAAGTTGCTAGGTGGAAGCCCCTCTCAAGAAGCTCCAAAATCGCCCAAAAATAGAGAAAAATGAGCAAATTAAAATGGCCAAACCCCGCTATTTAATGTATTCTGCCCAGCAACTTCCGCACCTGCAGACTCCTCACCGCTTCTGCGAGTCCGCTTCTGCGGAGTCTCCATCGCACCCGCGCCAATTACCGCTTCTGCAGTCTTCCATCTCGCTTCTGCACTTGCGTAGATGCGGTCAATGCCTCGCACAAGCGGTCCTTCACCTGGGCGGTCATGTTCCGCTTCTACGCCTTCTAGACCGCCTCTGCGGCTCCGCACCTGCGGCCCAAGCCTCGCAGGTGCATTTACACCAGAAGGCAGTTGATCACTTCTTCTTCAAATTCCAAAATTGATCCATTAACCACCCAGAATCCATCCGGGGCCCCCGGGACCCCGTCCGATCACACCAACCAGTGACATAACATAATGTGGACTTGCTCGAGGCCTCAAATCATATCAAACAACTCTAAAATCATGAATCCACCTCCAATCCAAGCTTAATGAACTTTAGAATTTCAAACTTTTACATTCGATGCCGAAACCTATCAAATCCCGTCCGATTGCCCCAAATTTTGCACACAAATTATATTTGACATTACGGACCTACTCCAACTTCCGGAATCGGAATCCGACCCCGATATCAAAAAGTCCACTTCCGGTCAAACTTCTCAAAAACCTTCAAATTTCTCTCTTTAGCCAAATGACTCCAAAACGACCTACAGACCTCCGAATTCACTTCTGATCGCTCTCCCAATACCAGAATCACCATACAGAGCTATTTCCAGACTCGGAATCCCAAACGGACATTGATAACACTGAAATGCACTTCAACATAAACTTATGAAATTCTTCCAAAAATGCTAACTTCCACAATATGTGCCGAAACGTTCCTGGGTCTTCCAGAACCCGATCAGGACATACGCCCAAGTTCGAAATCATCATACGAACCTGCTGGAACCTTCGAATCCCAATTCTGAGGTCGTTTACTCAAAAATCCAATCTTAGTCAATTCTTTCAACTTAAAGCTTCCGAAATGAGGATTCTCTTTCCAAGTCAACTCCGAACTTCCCGGAATTCAATTCTGACCATGCGTAATAGTCATAAATTATAATAGCTGAAGTGAAGCTACTCAGGGCCTGAAACCGCTAAACGACGCGCTAGAGCTCCAAATGACCGGTCAGGTCGTTACATTCTCTCCCATACGTTCGTCCTCGAACGTGCTAAGAACTGTGCTAGAGTTGTCCGAAATCACTGTTTAACACCTCGTGCACCTACCCGTGCTACTACAACCCAGTTGGGCGCATTAGCTCGATCAAATCTAAAGATAACCTCTTCCATTTAGGCAAATAAGCCTTAGAACCCAGTTTCAACATCCAAAATTCTCTGCCAGGCCTGCTTTCAACAAATGAACGCTGTATAAATCACCATTATTCCAACTCCCGTAATACTGCCACGACAGAAGAGATGTGTAGAAATTCATACCAACTGCCGAGTCAACAAATCATTGAGTCTACACTCCTGACAAGAACATTACCTCATTCTGAACCAAATAATGATCTTTGCTCTTTAATATACTTCATACAATCCGATTGCACTGATTCTAGGTCCAATAACCTTGTCTCACCTAGTACAAACTGCTCAGGCAACAAGCCACCCCAGACATGACCAAAAGTCTCATATGATGCCACAATGTGCCCATAGGCTACCAACTCGAACGTGATACATAAAAAAGAAGAGCTCTATAAGGGACTACTCCACTCACGCAGCTAAATATGAACTTTCCTCAAAAAATGGAAAGCAAAACACACAGAATAGAATATAAGGGACTGTAATTATCATCACACTGTTGCGGCGTGCAACCCGATCCAAACAACATACCCATGGCGACGTGCCACCCGATCCACATATAAAATTCACATAAGGAGATACACATCGAGTTAAATTGCTCATTATAACAAAATACTGAATATCGGTCATAAGCATGCTAGGTGCATAATACCATCCCTGAGGGGACATATAGCGCCATCAGCTAACAAACTCAAGAACAACTGAGGTGCGATATATGTTCTGAAACTAAAGAGCCATCTTGCTCACATAACACCATCGCTACATGGAACCTCAACACATAAGAAAATTATCGAGCCGTTCACAACTCACACGGAACAATATAGCATTACATGAAATAGCCGACGACGAAATAACACCCAATGTTCGCATACTCCTCCATAAGGAGAGCTATGCTGAAATGAACACATTCGGCCTGAATACAATCAAGCCTCAACTACCGCTTTACCTCTTGATCCACCACCAATCCGCTTGTATCTAGTCACAATTTACTTAATAACATTAATAAATACTAGATAAACCAATTCTAATGCATGAAAATAGGTTTTCCCAATGTTTTCCCCAAAAAGTAAAAACCTGACCTTGGACCCGCTTGGTCAAAACCCGAGGTTCGAACTAAAACCCGATCACCCATTCACCCACGAACTCAAATATATAACTTATTTTAAAATCGGACCTCAAATTGAGTTCCAAATCCCCTAAATTTGAAAATCCTAAGTTCTACCCAAAATTCCCAATTCCACCATGAAAACCCTAGATTCTAGGATGAAATCTTGCAAAAAGAAGTTAAGGAGCGAAAGAAATGAGTTTAAAATCACTTACTTGTGTTTTGGGGAAGAAAGAGTGCTTGAAAAATCGCCTCTTATGTTTTAGGGTTTTGAAAAATGAAAGATGGCTTAAAAGTCTCGTTTATATATACTCCTCTCAGATCCTCACCGTTGACCGCGGAAAATGGACCGCGGCCGTGGAGCTCCACCCCGGACCACGAAATAAAGAGCGTGGCCGCGGAGATTTGGCCTTGCCCACCGCTGACTGCGAAAACCCCACTGCAGCAGCGAAGTCCCCAGCGCGGTCGCAAAGATTCACCGCGGACCGCGAAGCTCAGTGAACCTGCATCAACTATTTTTTTTCTAAGTTTAAATTCACTCTGTGGCCTATCCAAAACTCACCCGAGCCCTCGGGGCTCCAAACCAATCATGCACGCAAGTCTAATAATATCATATGGACTTGCTCGTGCAATCAAATGATCAAAATAACATCAACAACTATGGATTGAACCTCAAATTCATGAAATATCAAAATTTTCATTTTCTCAACTAAAGGTCCGTTTTATACCAAACGAACTCCGATTCTTACCAAATTCCACAGATTCAACTTAATTGTTATTTTAAACTTGTACCGTGCTCCGGAACCAAAATACGGGCCCAATACCATCAAATTCAAACATCTTTAAATTTCCATAAACTCTAATATTTTCAATTAAACAATTTCTTTCAAAAATTCATTTCTCGGGCTCGGAACCTCGGAATTTAATTCCGGGCATACACCCAAGTCCCATATTTTTCTACGGACCTTCCGGGACCGTCAAATCCGGGTCCAGGTCCGTTTACCAAGAATGTTGACCAAAGTCAACTTTAATAAATTTTAAAGGCCAATTTTCATTATTTTTCCAACATTTCTCATAAAAGCTTTCCGGAAACGCGCCCGTACTGCTCACGCAAATCAAGGTGAGGCAAAGAGGTTTTCAAGGACTTGGGACACAGAATTGACTTCCAAAACGAGTGATGACCTTTTGGTTCATCACAAAAAGGGTTAAAATCGGACAAAAAACTGTAGATTGCATTTTTATTGGATATGCTACAAACAGTAAAACATGTCGGATTTCGGTTGATAAATCCAATAATCCCGAAATTCATGGTAATATGATAATGGAATCTGATAATGCTGAATTCTTTGAAAGCATATATCCGTTTAAAACTGAATGTGAGTCATTAAGTAAAAGACCTAAATGACCTAGGGAAGAACCAAAGGAAAATACTCCAAGTGTAGAAGATCCAAGACATAGAAAACGTCAAAGAACATCTACTTCCTTTGGACAAGATTTTGTGACATTCTTGCTTGAAAATGAGCCTATAACTTTTAAAGCAGCTATGTCATCTTCTGATTCAGCATTTTGGAAAGAGGCAGCCAATAGTGAGATTCAATCAATTTTGGATAGCCATACATGGAAATTGGTTGATCTTCCTCCAGGAAATAAGCCTTTTGGTTCGAAATAGATTTTTAAATAGTAAATGAAAGCTGATGGAACTACTGATAAATATAAGTGAAGACTTGTTGTCAAAGGTTATAGACAAAAGGAAGGCCTTGATTACTTTGACACTTACTCGCCAGTAATGAGGATAACATCTATTAGGGTGTTAGTGGCACTAGCGACCGTGTATGGTCTTGAAATCCATCAAATGGATGTTAAAATAGCTTTCTTAAATGGAGAATTGGAGGAAGAGATTTACATGGAACAACCTGAGGGTTTTGTGGTTCCTGGTAAAGAAAAGGAAGTGTGCAAACTTGTTAAGTCGCTTTATGGACTTAAACAAGCACCCAAACAATGGTATGCCAAATTTGACCAAACAATGTTGGCAAGTGGGTTTAAAATCAACGAGTGTGACAAATGTGTTTACATTAAAAGCACTCCAGGTCATGAAGTAATTGTTTGTTTATATGTTGATGACATGTTGATAATGAGCAAAAGTATGGCAGATATAAATGCTACTAAGCGCATGTTGGCTAGCAGATTCGACATGAAAGACTTAGGAGCTGCTGACATGATCGTAGGAATCAGAATTCATAAGACTCCACAAGTTCTAGCATTATCACAGTCTCACTACATGAAAAAAGTACTTGACAAGTTCAAGTATTTGGATTTCAAGATTTCCAAGACTCCAATTGACGTAAGTTATACACTTCAAAAGAATGAAGGTGAAAGTGACTCACAATTGGACTGCGCAAGAGTATTGGGAAGTTTGATGTATATCATGAATTGTACGCGACCAGATATAGCATGTGCTATTAGCAAACTGAGTCGGTTTACAAGTAATCCCAATCAAATACATTAGATGGCAATGAAACGGGTTTGGGGTATCTGAAACATACCAAAAATTATGCTTTGCATATAACAAATATCCCTCCGTGATTGAGGGATATAGTGATGCAAATTGGATCACCGGATCATCTTAAATCCATGAGTGGATATATTTTCACAATTGGGGCTGGAGCAGTGTCTTGGAAATCATCCAAAAAAACGTGCATCGCCCGTTCTACAATGGAATCTGAATTCATAGCTTTAGATAAGGCCGGTGAAGAAGTTAAATGGCTCCAGAATTTCTTAGAAGATATTCCATTTTAGACCAAACATTTGGCACCGATTTGGATACATTGTAATAGTCAAGCAGCAATAGGCTAGGCTGGGAGCGTAATGTATAACGGAAAATCTCATCATATACGACGGAGATACAATACCATTAGACAACTACTCTCTAGTAGTGTTATCACGATTGAGTACATAAAGTCAAGAGATAACGTGTCGGATCCACTTAAAAAAGGCCTATCTAGAGAGGCAGTTGAAAGATCATCAAAAGGAAAGGGGTTAAGTTCTAGGACAAGTCATCATGGCGGTAACTCTACCTAGCAGACTGGAGATCCCACGAGCTAGGTTCAAAGACATCAAACAAAGTTATGAATGACGGTTCAACATTGTCAAATAACTCAACCCATTCTCGTGATAAAGACAATGTTCATAAATCGAGGTAAAGCATTAAGGCTTTTTAATGAGTCAATAACGCTTAAAGCTTTTTAATGAATTGCTAAGTCTGGAAAGATATGACCAGATAATGTTTCCATAGGTCTACACGTTTAGAAATCACCTATGTGAAGTGTAAGCAGCTTCAAGGGGAATGAAAGTAAAGGCCCATTCTCTAAGCACTCATGAAACCAGGCGGTGTTCATGGCTGAAACAAACACAATCGCGAGAACCATAGATGGTAAAGGATTGATTGTGTGACTTATGTTGTCTAAGTATAAAACAAAGCTCCATGGTTTAAAGATATCAAATCAACCGATTGACCGAGTATTTCCGATATAAGTTCACTACGGAAAGTTCAAAGGGAAACCTACTTATCCAGATGCAATTAATTCTTGCATGTAAAACACACACGCGTCCGTGCATTCCTTTATTTTATAGCCATCCCCATTCATGTGGGGGATTGTTGGAGTTTTAAGCTTGGTGTAGCTTAAAGAGGGTGAACGGGAAATAGAGAAAAAATGAAATATTTAAGTTTTCCTCCTTGGCAAAGGGACATTGTACCATATTGGAGGAAGAAAAGACTTTTGATGGGTATATATACAATTTTTCTTCTTCTAACTCTTAAAGAGTTAAGAAGAAGTCAAGCCTCGCGCCGTCGTCGTCGTCGCTTCGGCTCGGCTTCGGCTTCGGATTTGGTCAAAGATTGTTTGATTAATCTTTTTGAAAAAAATTCCTTTCAATTATTTAATTAATTAACGAAAATTTAATCCGGAATAATCTATTACCCGGGATCCAGTCCGGTCCGTTTTCTTTCCCGAATTATTAAATCCGTTTTCTATTTTCCCGCAATATCTCTTTCCACCTGTTCCAACAACTATGACTGTTTCTGAAAGGTTTCAAACCTTTTCAGAAACAATGCCAAATGGTTTATAAATATGCCTTGAATCCTAGAATCTTTACTTACTAAATTTTCTGTTTATCTTCTTCTTCTTCAGCACAATATTTTTTTAGTGTGTTTTACGATCATTGAGTGGTTCGAAGTTCACCGGAGTTTTTGGTACCAATATACTAGTGAGTTAAATCGTTCTATCCTGGGAGGATATATGCCAGCACCTCGGGTACTTGAGGGGAATAATTTTTTTAAGGACACACTGTGTATTCAGTGGGCTCGATTTATTCCTATACTGTTTTTCAAAATTTGTTTCGTCAAACTGGTTCTACTAACTTTCTGTTTCTATTTCTATTTCAGAAAGTTTAATATTTTTATTGGTTATTACAGCAACATAGATTGAATAACAATATGTTCTTGCTGAAACATAAAAGGAGACATGATAAATTTTGAAATTTAGATGATGAAATTATAGAGCTCAAACTAAATTTAGTTGAATATACAGTGTAATAATTGAGAACTTCTATGAGACCGACTTTTTCCATTTGTTGAGTTAACTATATATAATAAAAAACCATCAATTCAAGAGCATAAATTTTTGTTTTGAAATCTTATACAATTTTGATAAAATATTTATGAGATTTTTAAAGGAACCACTCACGAGATTAGTTGCACGGGCAACGCGCATATCTTAAGACTAGTACTTATAAAAAGCAATCAGTGAATGAGATTTAACAATGCGATTTTCAAGTTCTCATTCAATAAATGTAATTTATAAGGCGTATTTGTTAAAATCGACTTTATAAGTCGTATTCTTTAAATGCTCTTTATAAGTCGCATTATATATGCACTTTATAAGTCGTATTCGACAAATGGGATTTATAGCTTAACTCGCCTCTAAGTGCAATTTATTAGACGTATTTAAATGCTATTTATGAACATTACTGAACTGCGATTTATGAATTGTATTTTTAAATTTTCTATCTCAGATTACAACAAACCTCACACTGTTTATTACTTTAATTAACTTAGAATGCATGTAAAATTCAAAAGGTATTGTTTAACATACTATTGACCAAGTACTTTGCTCATTTTTTCAGGATACCCTCTTGTAATTAATATAGACACTGTGAAATAAATTGTATTTGCAATTGAGAGAACACAATAAAATCATAACCTCGAAAAGAACAAGTAAACAAAAGATCACATCGCTACAACATAGCATAACTCTGAGGAGATTTTGCATCTTAATTAATTAGAGATCAATGCATCAGGGGAGCTCAACTACAATAGTGGCCTAAAGCCAAAAATTATTTATGAGGCCTTAAACTTTTATTTTTATTATTTTTTGGGATTCAAAGTTATTAATTAATATTTTATAATCAAATTCTTTCTAGTAATCCTTTTTTCTAGAAAAGTACTCTCTCATCTTAATTAATTTAGTTTTTTTATTCTTTGTTAAAAAATCAGTAGGAGCACTTTTATGAGATTATATTAAAGTTTCAGTTAATCTCATTTGCTTTTTGAGTTTTGATCATGTCACAACCCGGATTTCTCACCCTCGGGAGTTGTGATGACGCCTACTCATGAAAGCTAGGCAAGCCGAGTATTATAGATTCATTAACCTTTTTACTTAGCCTTTTTAACAGTCCAATATAACTGTCACACCTCCTTTTTTACACACCTACCCCGAAGGATAGTGTATAAGGGAGTTTTTCCATTTAAAGTGACATTATTCGAAATGGGATTATATATTTATTTTTAGAGTCGCCACTTGGGATAAGATTGGCTTTTGGTGTCCCAAGTCACCGATTTAATTTAAATCCCAAATCGAGGAAAAATTCGACTTCCCAATTGGAGTCTGCGAACCAGAAATTCTGAATAAGGAATTCTGTTGACCCGAGGGAAGGTGTTAGGCACCCCCGGATCCCGTGGTTCTAGCACGGTCGCTTAAACTATTACAATTGGCCTATTATCTGATTTTAATACATGTTCAAACCTATGTGCATTTTAAACTATTAATCGCTTTTAATTAATTTTAAGGAAGATTGAACATCGTTTAAAACATGTCTTTGAATCGCGTCACATGAAATGCACCCGCAATCCGAAACACATTTTATTCAACGTTTTAGGATTTGGATTTGGGTCACATGAAATGAACACCCGAGTTTAAGAAGGTAAATTATTAAAAGCGCGCCTAAAGTGGTTAGCGTCTTATTAACTTTGCGGGAAGCCATGAAAATTTACTAAATGGCATGTCCCGAATTTCTAAAATATTTTTAATAAAGCATTTAATGAGGGCCCCGCAATTTATGTAGTTTATTTGGCGAGGCTCGTCCCACTTTTATTATTCAAAGGTCAACTTAAAGCAAATTAAGATTTTCTATTTATTTTGTCTCTAAAAGGGTCTAATTAATTTACATTTATAAATTCGGACCTCGAATTCAAGTCCGGATTCAAACAAAAGGAGAACCCTCTTAATTTGAACCTGCCACTTAACTCGAAAACCTAAATTTATATTTGCAAATTAACTCCCATATTCCTAATGTAATTTTTTAAAAAGGGGATTTGACTTGTAACAGCATTCCAACGGGCCTCAGCAATGAGCCCAAGACTTGTGATTTAAACCAATGGACCCCATAGTGAATTAGGCTCTCAGCGTACTGGGCTTTAAGACCAGCCCAAGCGTGAGGAGATTGCTGCCAAGTTTTTATAAGAAATTGCCCAGTCATGGGCCTTTGCACAAGCCCAAATGAAAAATGAAATAGAAACAACAGGCCTGAACCTATTGATTTGGGGTAACAAGGAAGTTGGGCTTTCAAAATTACTAACTCATTTTTCAACTGAACACATCAAATCGATAGCAACAGGGAAATAGTAAATTTATTTAAATCAATAACTGCCAATTTAATTCTAAACGTTTCAATCACGTCTAAGCTAATGAATTTCTACAAACATTTATAGGATTCAATGATTCAGCTGAGGCGATCAACCCTTATAGTAAAAAATCAAATTCAAAAACTTAATAAATGCTGAAATGTTATTTTTTCTGATTTCAAAACCAAACTTCTGGTATTAATCTTAAATATAGAACCATTTGCTCATTTTGTAAACTCAAAACTCAATATTCCTGCTGAACCTAAACTCAAACTTATCATTCAAAGTTATAATCTGAAATCATGCTCATTCTAAAGTTTATTTATAGGAATAATATCTAAACCTGTGATGTATTTACAGAATAATAACGCTAGTTCAACACATATGCTGAAAATCCAATAAAGTCCAAAAACAGTCCAAAATTCAACTAAGCTATATTACATGATACAAGATATGGTATTCAAATTATGCTGAAAATAGTTCAAACAGTCCAAACAGTCCTTAATACAAATGAGGCAATTGTTCAAATTACACTATTAAATGTATCTAAGCTAAATAACCGCAGAAATTCATGTGAAACAAACAATTCTTCATTATTTAACTTCAAACATGTTCATACATATGGATCCAATCTTCAACATCACTTGAGGCAAAGAAAATGTACCTGGGATTTGAATCACAACAAGAAGGAGAAAAAGTCAGCAATAGCGCAGCAATTCAGCAGTTGAAACAGACCAGCAGCAGTAGAAAATTGGACAGAACAGGCCACAGTAATCCCAAAACACACACCAGAGGGAAAAACACCAACGAAAATAGCCAAAACCAGCTTGATATAACCCAAATAAACTCGACAACAAACCAGGAACTCCCAGAACACTTCAGCAATCGAATATCGAGCTAAATGAGATAAATCAACTACTAAAATTCCAAACTAACCTAAGTATTTCAATAGAACAGTATTTCTTTTTGGATTTTCTTTTTTTTTTGGAGTTTTGCTAGTTTTTTTTTTCTTTTTTTTTTTGGTTTTCTGGAAATTTTAGATCTAAAGATGAAGGGTTTCTACAGCTATATGACTTCAGATTTGAACCTCTTGAATGTTGAGGTTCAAATTTGAATTTCAGAATTGAAAAGGGGATTTTTAGGGGGAATTTAAGAGCTGGAGAGCTTTTTGAATTTTCAGAATCTAAAAAAAACTTTTTTTTTTTTGGGGAATTTTCAGATTGTTCAAACTTTTTGGGAATTTTCAGATCTTCAAAACTTCTCTAACAAGGCAAGGGGTATGCCTTTTTATAGGCAAAACTAGGGTAACTTTCAGATTTTATTTTTACACCCTAAGTCCCTTATTTCAAATTCATTTTTAGCCAATTAGTCCCTCAATTCATGCCTTGTTGGCCAAGTTATACTATTCAATTTCTGAAATGCAAATTGGAACCTCAATCTAGAAGGTTCTAGGGGCTTCTACTTTCAGTTGCTGCAATATTCCCTAAGTAAACTACCCTTATTGCCCCTGCATTAGTCCTAAATTACAAACCTAAGCTAAACCAAACCTGGCCCTGTTACCTTGGTCAAGAGGTGACTATAGTTAACTAATTATTCAGCTATAACCAAACAAATCCTAAGAATTGGATCAATCAATATAACTAATCAGAACATGGAAAATAATTCTAACAATTGACGACAATCAAACAAACTTGAAACTAAAAATCAAATTAACAGCGACAAACATGGATTTATTCTATTGAAAACAAATACAGAATCAAACCAACAAGAAAAGAATCGAAACAGAACAAAAGTAAACCTAAAATAAGAACTAAAACAGAACAAAATCAATGGAACAAAAATCAATCAAAAACCTAAAAATTCTAAATCAATTAACATCATTTGAAAGAAAACTTACTGATTTTGGAATTAATCCGACTGGACTTCGATTCAACCCCGGAATGATGTGAACGTGTGTTCTTCAACAAAAACACACGAACACATTATCTCGAAGCTTGACTCGAGCTTTAGACTCAGGGAATTGGGACAAGTTCGAGGAACCCCAAATTTCTTAGGGTTCTGCCGGTCTAAGATTTGAAATTCGAGAAGATGTAAGAGGATTTGAGGGAATCTGGTTGGGGATTAAGGAAGAGGGGAGTCAGGGGAATATAGGGTGTATTTTTGGGGTCTTTTGGGTGGCGGCGCCGCCGTGGACAGTGGTGGCGGCGCCTAGGGTTTGGAGGATTTGGGATGTTTGGTTGGGATTTGAAAGAAAATAATGGAGGATATGGGATGGGGAGATGAAAGAGATGTCATGGTGAAATTTTGGGCATGATTGGAGCTTCGCCGCCGGCGGAGGCGATTTCCGGCCGGCGGCGGACGGTGGACGGTGACGGAGATACGGTGGTAGATGGCGGTGGGAGACAGGGGTACGAGGAGGATGGGTTTTGGTCGTTGATTTTTGTAATGAATTATTACACTTTTATTTAAAATGATGGGCCAAATCTTGACCGTTGGATTGGGGAGAACAGATGGCCTGGATTAAATCTAACCAAACGGCGTCGTTTTGGGGGTAAGGACCTGGACCGGTTAATGTGTATTTGGGCTTGACCGGTGGGAATTGGGTTGGCTGAATATTGTGAATAAATGGCCCAAAATGATTGGCATGTTTTCTCATTTATTCCTTTTTTGTGTATTTTACTTATATATATGTTATTTATTATTATATTTTTTTTCGAATTTTCTGATTTTATTGTGTAAAATAAAAGACCCAAATTAAATCCACTAATTAACTAATTACTAATTTAAGAGAAAACTAAATCAAAATGTAAAAATGCAAAGTTTAAGATTGTAAAAAGACTATTTTGTTATTTTTCTTTTATTTCAAATGATGTTTAATTAATATAAAAATCTAGAATTAGGTCCTAAATGTAGGTATGCTATTTTTGTATTTTTCATGAGTTATATCAATCAAAAAAAATGCACAAAAATGCAAACAATCACAAAATCATGTAATTAATTCCCTAAAATTCAAATAATAGAAGAAAAATTCTAATTCTAATGAATTTATAGGAGTAATTTAAAATGCGGCAAAAATCACGTGCTCACAGCTGCCCCTCTTTGCTCGAAGACACGAAGGGTTTTTGGGCAAAGATAAATGAGCACCATGAAGGATTTTTGCCTGCTCAGCACTCCATGAGAAGCATTTTGAAAA